>NC_064262.1:45690911-46000925 GCF_003254725.2 Canis lupus dingo | reverse complement strand
CTGCAGGTGGCAGGCGCTGGTGTAGACGACACCGTTGGAGCCGCACACCGGGTCCCCGCGGGCGCTACAGTCCCGGGCGCAGCCACAGCGCAAAATCTTCGCCCCCTCCTCTGGGGCGGCCGCAGGACCTCGCTCGCCCGGGGACCACCCTGGGGGCGAGGTGAAGTCGGCAGGGTCTCCGGAACCCCAATCCCCACCTGGCCCGCGCTTCCCACCAGGCCTGGAGTGGAGGAAAGTCCCTGGGGCGGGACTACTACCTTCGACAGGGTGGCGACTGGTGTTCGACAGTTACTGGGAGTCCCTGAGCCCTGACCTGCTGGAATTTCATGCAAGTATTTGCCCAGTACTTGCAAAAACAACTGAAGCTATCAACCAAAGCAATCTAAACCTATTTCAAGTATGTTTGAAAAATAAAAAGGTTTTGAAGGATCCCCACAGCCCCACCCAGCCCTTTGCTGCGGCCACCCTCGGAGCTCATGGCCAGGGCCCTGCAGTCCCTACACCTCTGGTTTGTGGACGAAGGAAGGGGCACCACGGGTTCTGCTCTGGGCGCCCGCACCCCGCTCGGCCCCGCCCTCTCCCCATCTCACTTTCACGCCTCTAGGCCCCGCCCCCACAAGCCCGCCCCCAGCCCCTCGGCCCCGCCCCTCTCGCTCGGCCCCGCCCCACTTCGGTGCCCGCCCCCAGCCCCTCGGCCCCGCCCCTCTCGCTCGGCCCCGCCCCTTCTGTACCCGCCCACAGCCCCTCGGCCCCGCTCCTTCGGTGCCCGCCCACAGACCCTCGGCCCCGCCCCCTTCGGTGCCCGCCCACAGACCCTCGGCCCCGCCCCCTTCTGTACCCGCCCACAGACCCTCGCCCCGCTCCTTCGGTGCCCGCCCACAGACCCTCGGCCCCGCCCCCTTCGGTGCCCGCCCACAGACCCTCGGCCCCGCCCCCTTCTGTACCCGCCCACAGACCCTCGGCCCCGCCCCACTTCGGTGCCCGCCCCCAGCCCCTCGGCCCCGCCCCTCTCGCTCGGCCCCGCCCCTTCTGTACCCGCCCACAGCCCCTCGGCCCCGCTCCTTCGGTGCCCGCCCACAGACCCTCGGCCCCGCCCCCTTCGGTGCCCGCCCACAGACCCTCGGCCCCGCCCCCTTCTGTACCCGCCCACAGACCCTCGCCCCGCTCCTTCGGTGCCCGCCCACAGACCCTCGGCCCCGCCCCCTTCGGTGCCCGCCCACAGACCCTCGGCCCCGCCCCCTTCTGTACCCGCCCACAGACCCTCGGCCCCGCCCCCTTCGGTGCCCGCCCACAGACCCTCGGCCCCGCCCCCTTCTGTACCCGCCCACAGACCCTCGGCCCCGCCCCCTTCGGTGCCCGCCCACAGACCCTCGGCCCCGCCCCCTTCGGTGCCCGCCCACAGACCCTCGGCCCCGCCCCCTTCGGTGCCCGCCCACAGACCCTCGGCCCCGCCCCCTTCGGTGCCCGCCCACAGACCCTCGGCCCCGCCCCCTTCGGTGCCCGCCCACAGACCCTCGGCCCCGCCCCCTCTCGCTCGGCCCCGCCCCCTTCGGTGCCCGCCCACAGCCCCTCGGCCCTGTCCCCAGAATGAGCCAGCTTGTCCTCCTTCCTTTACCCAGCTGTCCTCTGCCTGGAGACCCCGCTCCCCCGCTCGCACCTGAGCTCCCGAAGGGCGGTCGCGGTGGCTGGGGGTAGGGGAGGCAGCAGCCCGCGCACTCACCGGGGCCCTGAGCCGGGGCGCGCTCCACCTCGTTGCACGCGGGCCCAGCGCACAGCTCCCGGGCAAGCGGACTGCGCGAGCTGACGTTATAGAACCGCGTGGCTTCGAACGCTGCGGGACGAGGCAGGGGAGGAGTGACCAACTGATGGGGTGACAAGGTGAGGAACTGAGCTGAGGGTGCGGGTGGGCGCGGGCCTACCAGGCTCGTAGTAGTCGTACACAGAGACGGGCAGCGCAGACGTCCTGCCCACAACATGCTCACGCAGCGCGCGGAACCGCACGCAGGTCAGGCACCGGCTGGGGATCTGTGGGGTTAGCAGACGGGCTCAGGCCTGGCTGGGGCCACTAGGTTCAGGGATGAGCGACAGCCCCTACTATGCCTCAAAGCATGTGCCCAGAACTGGCTGATTTTCAGGATACCCAGGAGGCGTGAAAAACAGAAACTTGATTCCACTTAGTTGTGTGGGTCCTTCCAGTCTACGTGTTAGAACACCTGGTCTTTCACTCCTCACTCCCACCCTCCCCTCCCCCAGCCCCTGGCAACCACAAGCCTGCTCTGTGTGTCTCTATGGATTCACCTGTTCTGGACTTTTCATATACATGGGATTATGCGCTAGGAAGCCTTTGTGTCTGGTGTTCAGGTTCACCCACACATCAGTGCTACATACACTCCTTTTTATACCTGAATACTATTCCATCCCCTCCCAATTTTTTCCACCCAGGTGAGCTGGCTGGGGCACAAAGCTACCAGCTGTACCGGCTCTGCCTGGATTTATTGTCTCTGTTTCTTTTTCACCATATGAGATGGTTGCAGGAACCACACTGGGCCATGACAGCTCCGCCCTCACCAACACGGCTGCTGCAGAAGCCTCCACCCCTGCGCCCAGTCCCACCCCAGTGACAGTAGTACCTCATCAAAGTAGAAGAGGACTCTGCGTCCAGCCACCTCGTACCTCTTCAGCGTGAAATGCTTGTCAAAGAGCAGCTGGCGAGGAAGCCAGAGGTCAGGGTCCATCCACCCAGCACCTCTGTCCCCAGCGCTTGCTTCCTCCCCAGTCTCTGTGGGGCCGACACTGGTCAGGGGGAGGTGGGCCAGGTTCTGAAGGAAGCCAAGGCCCCAGAGGCCGGCGGCTTGGCTGTGGCCCTCCAGCAAGTCCCCACGGGTCAGTGCTACCCAGGCCCTGCCAGCCCACCCAGCACCCGGGACAGGGTATGCGAGGCTGGTTACAGCTACCCTGAGCTCCCACCTTCCCTCCCTTTCCCTTCCTGTAGCCTCCCTCCATCTGGCCCTAGCCCTAGGCTAGGCCTCCCTGTGACATCCGAGGTGCCCAGCTGAGCCCTGCCACCTGCTTTTACCTCACCTGCAACATTCAACTGCCATCAGCCTGGGACTTCATAGTTTTGGAAACATAAACCCACGGCCTCTGTACTGGTCTTTCTTACCCTGGTGCTCTGCGCCACCTCCCTGGTCACCTCCACCCTCCAGGACTGGCCTGCCTTTCCTGCTTTATTCTCCCCACACTGCAGACCTTCTCCTGCCTTGGGCAAGACCACACCCACCACATGGGACGGGTCTCTCTTGAGTTTGGGGGTAGTGACAAGTTTCTGGAGAACCAGGGCTGAGGGTACCCTCTGGCACCCCACCTTGTCCCTAAAGCACATCCATGTTTGCTGACTCCCTCCTCCCCCACCTGCCCCCCAGCAGGTGACCAGCCCCAAGGCATCAACTTTGCCGAATAAAAAAAATAAATTATAAAGAGCAGGGAATTTGCAACCCGGACAGGGCAGTCCGCTGGAGACCCCACCTGGCTCCTGCCTGCCGGCGCCACCTCACCTGCTCCAGGCTCTCGATGTCCACCCGGAAGCCAGAGAGCAGAGGCACCTCCAGGACGGCCATATTGGAGGACCCTGCATGCAGCCACCTTTCAACGAGAGGAGAGACAGGCCCTCGAGCTCAAGCCCTGTGGTGGAATTCATGGCCCCCTGTGACATGCACAGTCCCAGCAGCTGAAGTCCTGGGGGAGCCCACCCCGGGTCTGGCTGGGTGGCCCCTCTGTACACACACAGCTGGCCGGGTCATCGGTCGGCCTATTTCACAGCTGAGACTCTAAGACCAGAAAGAGAAGGCTTGGCCGAGGGTTCTGGGCCTGACCCAGGTCTACTGACTCTGGGTCGTGCTTGCCCCAAACCCCATGCTATGTCCCCAGCACAGGAAGCAGCTCCATGGGGGCCACGGGAGCCCAAGTGACTGGGCATCTCTAGCCAGCCCTAGTTTCCCCTTCTATGACATGAGGTAGGCATGACTGGCCTCTGGGGCCTGCTACATGACAGGCCCTCCCAGTGCCAGGTGCTGGTGACAAAGGAGGGTGGCTGACATTCACAGAGGAGCCTGCAGACTGTGGGCCTGAGGGCCTGTGGTGGCCACAGCTCCTGGGGAGGCTTCCGGTGGGGCTGTGGCCTGAGCAAGCCCATATCTGGATGGCACATCCTGATTCTTTCTGACACAGCTGAAAGCGGAACAGATGTCTCCAGCAGGCCTGATGGGGCCAGAGAGTTGGGGCCAGCCAGGCTGCTTCCTGCTGCCCCTACCCCAGTTGATGGCAGGTTGAGGGTCCCGGTAGAGGAGGGTGGCCCAGGCAGCTCCAATGGGCTTGGGAGGCCATGACAACCATCCACCTTTGGGCTCCCAAATCATCACCATGGCAATAAGCATCCTCTGCGGGCAGCTGCCTGTGCCCCCCTGGGGACCCTCTGTGGCCTGGTCCCAGGGTCACTGTCAAAGAACCAAGAGGCCTGGATCTGGTGCATCAGGCAGGGACCACACCACCTGGGCCACCTGCCTCACCAGCCACTGGGGTCTCTGCTGCATCCATCTGGAAGCTTCCATCTCCCTCCTCATTTCAAAAACCATCTGCAGTGTAAGTGCCTGACAGCAAGCATCTGATTGCAAAAGCATCCATTTCAAGGATATCCATCTTGGATAAACAGATTGCCAGCTGTGTGACATGGCTACAGAGAAACAGCTAGACAAGGAGCCAGGCGCCCCCACACATGGGAGTTCCCCTTTTAGGAAACCCTGGGTAACCAAGATAACCGACCTGCTTTTCCCTTCCTGCTCCCTAATTCCTGCTCTTATCTTTTTAAATGTGCCAATAAGAATGGACTGGCGAAACCCTAGGCCCCCACCCTCTGGCCCAGTAAAAGGCAAAGCCCCACACACCTCCAGACTTTCTACCTGTGACCTCGCTGTGTGGCCCCGGGCATGCCCGGTAACCTCCAGGGCCAGTGAGTAACACGAACCTTGTTCTTCAAAGTTCCCTGACGGTTGCTGCCGAGATATCTTGCGACCATAACAAGAAGCACAAGGGCCGGAGCAGCCACAGCCTCGGGAAGTGCAGTAGAGGTCTCAGGAGTGCCCCGGGCATCCCGGCCGGGTCGCATCACAATCCAGAGGCTCAGACTGGCGCCAAACACCATCCCTGAGCACCTGCCCAACGTCCTGTCCTGGTCCTGAGAGGCCGTCCTCCTTGGATGTGGCCCTCCTCGGCCAGCAGGGAGGTGGCCTTACCTGGTGCACACCTCCAGGGTGACCTGGTACTCCTGCTGATGCTGGTCGGCCGCTGGGTCATCGTCATCAGCGGAGGCGGCGGGACCCGGGGTCCGCCGCTGCTTGGCCTCGGGCTCCTGGAGGCTCACGGACAGCTGGAAGGCCGGTTTGGCCACCGGGTCTGGCACATGGTAGGTGACATCGATCTGGGGGGTGTGGGAGGGCCGAGGCTTAAGGAACCTGGGGTTGGGGCAGGGGCGAGGCAGCGGCTCGGCTAGAACGATGACAAAAGTGACGTCAACGACGGACGTGGGGACTACCATTACATTATTCAACCCTGCAGCCGCCCAAGCGAGTGTAGGTACGACTGTCACCCCCTTTGCATGCAGGTCAGGCCCAGGCCCCTCTGCCTCCAGGCAACTCCCACCGATCCACCGTGTTGTCTGGGCTCCCGTTTTACACCTGGGGAAGCTGAGGCTTCCAGGGTCTCCAGAGACTTGCCCTCTGACCAGAAGACGAGCCTGCCCCGGCCCTGAGTGCGGCTAAAGCCGGGGCTGGGTGACCAAGGGGCTGCAGGGAGGGCCAGGCTGAGTCCAGACAGCAGCAGGGAGAAGAAACAGGAGGCACTGGGCTGACTCCGGGGGTGGGCGAGGGCGTCTGCTTTTGGTCAGAGACCACTGGATTGAGGGTCAAACATTTTCTTGGGAGGGGGGTGCCCATACCCGAGAGGAGGCACAGCCACGTGCCCTGGGCAGGCTGGGCTGCATTATGGGGTCAGAGAGTCTGCCCCAGGGGCTCTCTCAGCCTGGCCCCCCGCTGAGCTGGGAGCCTCCAGCCTGCCCCTCGGGGCATTCCCAGGTTCCAGAAGCCCCAATGAGCTCCTGACGGCCCTACAGCCCCACCTGCATCAGGCAGCAGCCTTCACCCTTGGCGCTCACGAACAGCCCCGTGGGGAGGCTGGGGATCTGAGAGAGAGAAGACACCATGATGCCCTCTGCAGATGCACAAGGGTGGGTGGGCAGCAGGGAGGGTCCCCCAGCCCCTGGTCCAGGAATACACACCGCCGCTGTCTGCAGAACCTTCTGGTTGGCCCTGTGCAATTCGAAAGTCTCCTGGTAGTCCAAGTTGGTGGAAGCCAGGGAGACAGTGAGGTTGATGCTGCCAGCATAGGACAGGATGGCATACTCTGCCAAGGCCTGCAGAGCCACGCACGTGTCCTGGGGACAGGTGACGGGGTGCTGTCAGCCCCAGGGACGGGTCAGCCGCCAGTCTCCGTGCCCCCATCTTAGGAGGCCTGGCCCCAGTGGGAGGGCACCATGGACCCTCTCTGAAGGCCAGAGACCCATGGGGCTGGAATGGAGAGCCAATCTGGTACAGACATCCATGGATTGGGGGCCCCGGCAACAAGCAGTCACCTCCACAGAGGCAGACGCTGGGTCCTTGTCCCAGAGCCAGATGCATCTGTCCCTCAGGCTTCCCTTGGGTCCCATATCGCCAAGGGGCTGCCCCAGGAGGGGAAGCATGCAGTGGCTTCCTGGCAAGCTCTGAGCCCTGAGCCTGGGCCTCAGTGACCCCACTGGGACCTGAGCCCCTTCCTCTGGCGCTGCTCAACTCACCTGAGTAGAGGAGAAGCCTCCGAGTGCATTCCGCTGCTGGGACAGCCACTTCACCACGGGCAGGGCTGTGGCCACATCACCCAGGAGGGTGTAGGTCAGCAGGGCATAGGCCGTCATTTCCACCTCGGCTGAGACCACTGCAATGGACAAGGCTGGTTGGGGCTCTTTCACTGCTGGGACCCAGCACCCAGCACCCAAAGCCGGTAGCCAGTACCTGACTGAGAGACCCCATCACTGAAGCTCAGGAATGCATCCTTGTCTACGTCCCGGGAACCCGTCAGGCTCCAGTGGGTGACCCCATCTGTAGGGCCAGGACAGGTCAGGGGCCACAAGCCAATCAAGTGTGTGGCCTGGCCTCCCGTGGTTGAGTAGCAGTGCCTATGGTCTCAAGAAGACACATTGTGGGAGAGGAAGTGGACCCCAAAGTAGGAGGGTGTCAGGGGCAGAGGGCCAGGGCAAGAAGGGCCTTGGGGCTGTCTTCCCATCTACAGCTACATGACAGACCCAGTCCCTCCTGACCCTTGGCCTCCCTCCTGATGGGTCTTGATGGGGCTCCAGCTGTCCCCACTCAGGACCGAGGAAGCCACTTGCTAATTGCAAAGCCTCCAAGGATTCTGAGCTCACGTGAGGGATAAAAGGCCCTCAGACCACAGAGAGAGCGGGGCTCCTGCCCAAGATCTCAAGCAGGTACTCCTACATCCTGTAGCCAATTGAGTGGTTTTAGAATTTGGCTTAACGTTTGTTTGTTTTTCCTTCATCTTAGCAATGAAAACATTCCTCAGGTGATATCATAAGCCAAGAAGCTTCTGGGGAAGGTGGGGAGCAGGGAGTGGGATGAGGTCCAGGAGTGGGGTGGGGAGGGGGCTCAGTCGGGGAAGTCTCTGCCACGGGGGCTCCCCAAACCCAGTGGATAGTCATTCTGTCCACGGGGAGACCCACATACTGAAGATGGAAAGGGCTTCGCAGGGCTTACCCAGTGATGGAAGGCGTGGGGGCCCTGGGGTGGGGTTTGTTAGCCCCTATCTCACAGGGCAGAAAAATGACCCTCGGGCTCAAGCCACTTCATCAAATGGAGTCGGTAGGAGATACAATAGCAAATAACAAAACAGTGAGCAAAGGGTGCCTCTTAGCGTCACGCATGTGTCCAAGAGCTGTGTACTGGGGTGCACTGCGGGTCGGCCCCACAGTGGCCTCACGGGTGGCAGGTGGGGGCCCCCTACCCTGGGTGATGGCCAGGCTGCGGAGCTTCCGCAGCGCTGCGGGGGCTGCCGGGCTGCGGAGCAGGGTCAGGGCGTAGGTGGTCAGGGCGCTGCTGTAGGGGTCCACGGCCAGGGGCGCACTGGACTCCAGGAAGTGCCTCGCTCTGGCAATGGCGCTCCTCTCCTCCTGCAGGATGGGGTGGGGAGTGGAGCCCTGGGAGGCTGTTCTGTCCCCCCCCCCCCACCTGCCCACCCGCAGATTCTCCTAGGGAGAGCACTGGATGGCTCACAGACTCTCATTTTGTCTCCCTCCGGGAGAGACTCCCTCTGGGGGCTCTCACGGCTTGCAGACCTGGCTTTCAAAACCCCCACCCCCTTTTTTTAGGCTGGTATCAACTCTTTCCAAATGAAGTCTGAGCTCAGCAGATCAACTCAGACAAGTTCTAGGGGGAAGTAGGCAGAGCCCTGACCACTCTGTCCCACCCACCCCATCTGGCTTCTGAGACCCCCTGCCCAGGCCCACCTCATGTTCCAGGCCTCGCCTCTATTGTCGCCTCCTCCAGGAAGTCCACCAGCCCTGATCACACATCCCCCACCAACCCCAATGTGAGCCACTGGGAGGACAGAAACGGAGTCCACCGTCCAGTGACAGCTTCTTTCAGAGAAGTGGCCCAATAATATTGGTTAAGTGAGAAAAATGAGTGATTAGAAGCATTAATGAATTTAGCAAATGAGCAATGGTGTCCCTGTCAGCACCGACAGAACCATGGTGTTAAGATAACCCTGCTATAGGGCAGCCCCGGTGGCGCAGCGGTTTAGCGCCGCCTGCAGCCCGGGGTGTGATCCTGGAGACCCAGGATCGAGTCCCACATCGGGCTTCCTGCATGGGGCCTGCTTCTCCCTCTGCCTGTGTCTCTGCCTCTCTCTAGCTCTCTCTGAATGAATAAATAAATCTTAAAAAAAAAAAAAAAGATAACCCTGCTATAGCAATTGCTAAGGTCTCAGAAAGAATGTTCTCCCCAAGCTTTCCATCCTCCACTGAGGACAAAGTATGGAAACTGCCCGTAGCACGTGGTGTCGAGAGGTACCGTGTGCCTCCCCGGGACCGGTGCCAGGCCCGACAGCAGGTTCACTGGACCCCGGGCCAGGCCCACACCAGCCCAGCCCAACACCTCGCAGTCAGGATAAGGTCCTCAGAAGAAGAGCGGACACAGAGATGCAGGCACAAGGCCATGTAGAGACCAGAGTGACAGCCATAAGACTAGACATGCCTGGAGCCCCCAGGAGCTGAAGAGGCCTGGCCTGGAAGCATCTTGCCTTCCAGCCTTCAGAGCTCTAAGCCTTGCTGACACCTTGACTTCAGACTTCTGGCCTCCAGAACTGTGAGAGAAGGAGCCGCCTGGCACTGGTTATGGCAGCCCCGGACATGAATCCAGGGGTCATCACTTAGCCCAGGATGTAGGGACCTTCCAATGCTTCACTGAACGAAGAAGACACACGTGGCCCAGCTCTAAACGCGTCATAGTGTTAGAACGACCTGGATGTCCATTTAGCTGAGATAGCCCAGAGGATGGGGGCGAGGCTCGCCTCAGGAAGGCTCAGGGTCCCGGGCTCCTGAATCTCAGAGATGCAGGCACCCACTAGACCCACATCCTAGGACCCCCCTCAGACCCGGGCCAACCAGGACAGTCAGATATTCTGGGAGGCAGGGAGGATGCGTTTGCCATGGCTGTGGAACAAAATACCACAGAGTGAGCGGCTTAGAAAGTAGAAATGTATTGTCTCACCGGAGGCTGAGATCAAGGTGTGGGTGGCATGGGCTCCTTCCCAGGGCCCTGAGGGAAGGGTCTGTTCCAGGCCTCGCTCCTGGGCCTATAGCTGGCTGTCTTCTTCTTGTGTCTCCACAGCATCTTCCCTGTGTGTGTGTGTTTCCAAATGCCCCCTTTTTAAGGACATCAGTCACACTGAATTAGGACCCATCCTAATGGCCTCATTTTAACTTGATTATCTCTTTTTTATTTTATTTATTTTATTTTATTTTATTTTATTTTAAGATTTTACTTATTTATTCATGAGAAAGGCAGAGACATAGGTACAGGGAGAAGCAGGCTCCCCGTAGGACCCTGGGATCACACCCTGAGCTAAAGGCAGACGCTCAACCACTGAGGCACCCAGGTGTCCCTTGACAACCTCTGTAAAGGCCCTATCTACATATATAATCACATTCTGAGGTCTTGGGGTGCTTTGGAACAGATGTCGGTGCCCCCCACCACAATATGCTGAAGCCCTAACCCCAATGTGAGGACATTGCCAGGTGGGGCCTTTGGGCTGTGATTAGCTGTAGGTGAGGTCTTGGGGGTGAAGCCCCCACATGGGATCAGGGGTCTTTCCACAAAGAAGAGAGCCTTAACCTTGCTCTCTCCCCACATACACATGCGCACAAGGGAAAGGCCACGTGTGGACCTAGCAGGAAGGTGGCTGCCGATGAGCCGGGAAGAGAGTCCTCACCAAGAACTGAATCAAACAGAACCTGGCCTTGGATGTCTCAGTTTCTAGAATCATGGGAAGTAAATGTCCGTTGTTTCAGCCACCCAGACTGGTATTTTGTGACAGTGGCCGAAGCTGACCTGAGCTAAGACGGGTTAAGGATTTCAGGATATGAATTTTAGGGAGACACACTTCAGCCCTTTGACACAGGGCAAGGGGCCCTCTGGGCAAAGTGTGCGAGACATGAAGGATCTTAGGATCCTACACAAACCCTTGACCCAGAGGTTAAATCCGATTTGGGAGGCCAAGAATTCTGAGAAGTGCCATAACTCACAATTCATCGTCAGAGGGTGTAGAACTGAACACAGATGTTAGGAATGGTGGGGTCCTTGCCCCCAGGGCTGAGATCCACCATGGACACCCTCATAGCAGGGAACGTGCTACCCCTACTCCTGTTTCACAGAAAGAACAATGACTCCTTGGTGCCCCAGGGACACCTCCACCTCCACTGGCTCCAGTACCAACTGTAAACGAAGGTTCTAGACCCTTCCCCCAAAAAAACTTTCACAAGTTTTTGTATAGGTCTCCTTGAAGTGAGCCCACAGGTCACCAGCCAGGAAACTGATCTGTCCCCAAATGACCCCCCCAAACAGGGGCCGGGGGCATCAGGGAGTCCTGGGAGGTCCGGTTCTCAGGATCCAGTTCCCTCACGCCACTCCCCCCTCAATTATCACAGGACCTCTCAATCCTCTGCTCAGACTCCAGGAAGATGGACATCCTGGGATCACCGAAAAGCATGAGAAAGAGTGGAAGGAGGGCATCGAGGGAAAAAAAAAGCCTGCCGGAGGATGGCCAGCCTGGCCTGCGGGGAAAGCTGCCCACCCGCTCCCCCAGCCACCCTGTGCTCACCTCGGAGGCCATGCCCGTCTCCAGGAGCGCAGCCACCACATAGGCCGTCAGCGGGACGGTGCCGTGGATCCCACCCTGCAAGAGGACTCTAGAGCGTCACCCCGAGCCAGAGGGGACAGCCCTCGACCCCCTACTGGCCCCAGACAGCAGCACTGGGGAGTAGGCGGAGCAGGGCTAAGGTGCCAGAAGGGGGCCGAGAGGCCACTCACCTGGATGTCCTTGTTCAGAATCCTGCCCACGGCCGGGAAGGAGCCATCCGCCCGCTGCTGCCGGACGATCCAGCCCTTGGCAGCCTCCAGCTCCTGTGGGTCGATGAAGATGAAGCTGCGCGCCTGGGCAAAGGACTTCAGGACAAAGGCCGTGAGCCTGAAATAGGATGAGGCAGGGGCTGGGGGCACCGTGGGCTGGGGCAGTTGTGCAGAGAAGGTCACCTCCCGAGCACCCCCTGAGGAACTGTGCATGCTCCCTCACGCGCCACCCCCACCCAGAGTCTCTGCTTCCTCACCTGTGACATGGGAGGGGCCATGTGAGTGCTCCAGGGAAGGGGGTGAGCACCCAGCCGGGCCCAACGACAGAGACCAGCCTCTCTGCCCATGACTGGTGCTAATGCCCCTCCACAGCCAATCCCCAAGGGGGACCCCCAGCCTTGCAGAGAGATCTCCCATCTCTCTCAGGAACCTGCAAGTGTCTTAGATGCCTGGACCCCTCTGTGGTCCTGGCCAGCCACCATTAGGGACATTTCAGTCCCTGGGCCTGGGAATGACTTTTGAACAGGCACATGAAGTGATGCTGGGAGCAGCTGTTGCAATTCTGTCGCCACGAGGAGAGCAGCCACTGTGCTGAGAGAGCCCACGGGGACCAAAGGAGAGAACCGGGGGGCTCCTGATGCATGGTGGGCTACCAGACTGGCCAGCCCTCTAGCCCCCACACCAGCCCTGTGGTGTGAACTGACATTTAGAATTGCCTTTCAGGCCAGATTTCTGTTGCTTGCAGCCGAAAACATTCCACCAAGCCACTAGCCTCAGTTACCCCACCCAGGCGCTGGACATGTCATGTTTCTGTCCCATGTACACAGGACGGGGTCCCGCTTGTCTCTCCACGCTCCGCCCACATGTCTCTCCCCAGAGGAAGCCTCTTGGGCCCCCTCACTCTGGGATGGGCGTCTCTGGACTCCCAGGACCCCCAACCGGCCACCCCACAGCCCACCTCGGTAGTCACATCCTTGGCTTTGCAGCCTGTGCCTGTCCACCCCGCCCCCCTCCCCGCTGCATCACTGTGCATCCGAGTGAGAGTTGATGGGACCCAGGGATGAATAACAGGGTGAAAAATCAATGCAGGAGAACCAACGGATGGAAAGCAGAGAGCCAGGACACCTAGGTGGCTAGGCGGCTGAGCATCTGCCTTCGGCTCAGGTGGTGATCCTGGGGTCCTGGGATCGAGTCCCACATCGGGCTCCCTGCAGGGAGCCTGCTTCTCCCTCTGCCTATGTCTCTCATGAATAAATAAATAAAATCTTTAAAAAAAAAAAAAAAAAGAAAGCAAGAAGCCAAGAGGGACAAGCCGCAGGATGGAGGAGCAGGTCCCCCTCTTCAAAATCTAGGGGCTTCCCAGGCGGCTACCGTCCAAACGGCAGAAACCAAGTGTCGGTGACAACATGGAGACACGGGAGTGTCCCTGTGCACTGTCGCCGAGAATGTAAACTGGTGCTGCAGCTATAAAAACACAGTTGGGCAGTTCCTGGAAAACTCAGGGGCCAAGCTCCCGTGGGCTCCAGCGATTCCACATCGGGGACTATCCCCGCGGGAAATGGAAGCAGCATCTCGATGTATTTGTACACCTGTATTCGCAGCAGCTCTGCCACGGCAGCTAACACATGGGATGACACAGTGTCTAGGCTGATGAAGAGATTAACAAAATGGGGTGCTTCCACATGCTGGGATGTCATTCAGCCTTAAGAGGGAAAAACTCCGACCCTGCTACACACGCAGCACACGCAGACCTGGAGGACACTGCGAGCCGTGAAGAAGAGGACAAGACGACGATCACACGAGAGATCCCGGAAGTCACCAAATTCACAGGGACAGAAGCTAGGATGGGGGGGGGGGCGGGGGAGAGGAGTTCATGTGTAACGGATACAGAATTTCAGATTTACAAGATTAAAAAGAGTTCCGGGGATGGATGGTGGTGACCGCTGCACAGCGTGAATGTACTGAATGCCACTGAACTAGATGCTTAAAAATGGTGAAGATGATATATCTTATGGTTTTTTTTTTTTAAGATTTTATCTACTCATTTGATAGACGAGGGATAGAGAGAACATGAGCGGGAGGAGAGGGATAAGCAGGCCCCCCGCTGAGCAGGGAGCCTGACTCGGGGCTTGATCCCAGGTCATGATCTGAGCCCAAGGGACATGCTCAACCGACTGAGCCACTCAGGCACCCCGATAAATTTTATGTTCTGCGTACTTTACTACAATAAAAAAAAAAAGTTAAGAGGAAGAAAATCAATGCTTTTTTAAGGGGGAATTGTCAAAATGTGAAATAGCCCATAACCTCAAGCCTGCATATACCTATCCCAGGAGTCCACTCATCCCGGCCACCCTCCCTCACTGACCCCCAAACCCATCTTTTCTCCTGCCTTTAGGGCACCTGCATCAGCCAGACCATGCTCTGGCTCCCATCTCCCAGGCCTGCCCCTGCCCCGAGGCCGGCTCTGCACCGTTGCAGCAAAGGGAGTTCCAAACACCGCAAGTTCCAATCAGCAGGGACGCAGGGCCAAGATGGGATGCGGTGCCCATGTGCTGGGCATGGTGGGACTTGCACCCTCTCTCTGGGCTGGTCAGCCCTCTGGAGCCAAGGGAGCAACACTCTACAGTTTGGGGCTCAGCCAGCTGTGTCACTGCTCCCCCGGGCCTGGCACTGCTGCTGGGCAGTGGACACTGTCAGCTTTAAGACAGGGAGAGCAGTTTTCATACCCATAGCTGCTGCAGGTGCTGCTGGGATAGAGCTCAGGGAGAGAAACCCCATCTGGAGACAGGAGTTGGGGTGCCCCCACAGTCTCTGTTAGCCCAAAAGTAGAGATGGCAAATCCACAGCCACACAAACCGCCCTGCTCTGAGTATCCCAGGTAATAAGACCGAAGGGGTGCACAGCCCCACCTTTGGCCCTCCCTGCCCTGGTTGCCCCAAAAGCCAAAGGGAGCCGCTTGCAAGGGAAACCAGACCCCAGGCTGCTCTGCCCACATACTCCCCCGACCTCAGCCTCCAGGCGGTGGTCCGGCCTCTCCCAGTCCATCCCCTCCTACTCAGGGTGACCCCCGTTTCTGGGTCCAGTGGGCTCTGAAGAGGCCCAGAGCAGCCAGGACCTGCTTCCGAGAGCCTGGAGAGCTAGCACGGTGGCAACAAGAGCAGAAGGAGTAACTATGAGAAATAGTCACTCTCACAGCCACACTCCCATCGCCGCCCCCAGGGCCCAGCAGAGCCTGTCTCCAATTCCCAACCAGGCCCTTGGTCACCCTGGGCATCTGGCCCCGAGCGTCCTAGCCATGCGTGCTGCACGTGAGGCTGTGGCTTTTGGTGGGAGAGTCCCCGCGGCCATACACCCCAGGGTGGGGACTCACCACATGCTCCCCGACGCATCCCGCTCCCCGAATGCACTGTAGGAGCCATCCCGGTGCCTGTAGGTCAGCTGCCGCTGGTAGCCTGTGGGGCAAGTGGAGGGGTCAGCATCCCAATGAACGGCTGGGAGCCGGCCTGGAAGCATCCCTTGGACCCCCACCTGCTGCAGTTGCTGAAACTGCCCCACCCTTGAATCTGGAGACCCTGAAACAGCTCCACGCTGTGGGTCTGGCTGAAACCTCTCATTTCCTGACATCGCCGCTGTCACTCCCGGTCATACATAGGCCCTCAGTCATGCCCAGGTGATCAGTGATGTGCACCATCTCGAGGCAGCACCCTCTGTCACCAGGGGTGGGGACTACTCCATGAGAGAGTGGCTTGCTCAGAGAACAGAAGGCTTCAGAAGAGCCGGAGCAGAAGAGCAGAGGGGCAGGGGAGGGAGGGGAGGTGGCCACTTGGGCCACACTGGGTGTTTGGTCTTACTATGAGGGCAGGAGGGGGCATGGGCTATGAGGGGATATATGCAGTGGGTGGTCTGTAGGGTCCGGAGAGGAGGCAGGGAGACCGGGAGGTGGGCACCGTCCAGGCAACCAACGACAATGGGCCTGGAGCAGATGGTGGTGACAGGTGGGGAGGGTTTCTGTGGCAGAGCTGCTTAGCTGAGCCAGTCCAATGGAAAGATCTAGAGGACCCAAAGGTTTGCAGCTTATTCGCTGGAAGGAATAAGCTGCTCCCTGGAGGTGGCAAAAGCAGCAGGAGCTCTGCGCTGGGTGGGCTGTGACCCCCCAGATTCATGTCCACCTAGAACCTCAAAATGGGATCTTATGGGAAATAAGGGTCTTTGCAGTTGTAATCATGCTCCAGACCTCCAGATGAGATCATCCTGGAATAAGGTGGGACCCAAATCCAATGGCCAGTGCCCTTGGAAGAAAAGAGAAACAGAAGTAGACACAGACCCAAGAGAAAGTCCTATGAAGGCAGAGGCAGGGAACGGGGAGTGCGTCTACAAGCCGAGGAACGCCTGGGGCCCCAGAATTCGGCCAGGAGGGAGGCACGGACAGAGTCCCTCAGAGCCTCCAGACAGAACCAAGCCTGGTGAACCCTGGTTTTGGACTTCTGGCCTCCAGAGCTGTGAGCGAACCCAGTCCTGTTGTTCTAAGTCACTTGGTTTGTGGTACAGGCATTCTTTGGGTACGGGTCAAGGTCAGCTTACCAATAAATTGTGCCAAACAAATGTTTTGGTTTTTCAGTATATTGAAAGTTATGCTTACGCTATACTGGAGTCTATTATATCTAAAATAACAGCCTACACACCTTACCTTATTAATTTTAAAATATTAGGGCTAAAAAATGCTAACCATTATCTGAGCTTTCAGGGAATCGTCATCTTTTTGCTGGTGGAGGGTCCTGCCTCCACGTGCTGGCTGCTGACACATCAGGGTGGTGGCCACTGACGCCTGGGGTGGCCGTGGCCATTCCTTAAAATAAGACAATGATGAAGTTTGCCACATTGATGGGCTCTTCTTTTCATGCCCAATTTCTCCGTAGCACGCGACGCTGCTTGATAGCATTTTACCCACAGTAGGATCTTTTTCAAAATTGGAGTCAATCCTCTCAAACCCTGCTGCTGCTTTATCAACCCAGTTTATGTGATACCCTAAATCCTTGGTGGTCATTTCAACAATCTTTACAGCATCTTCACCAAGAGTAAATTCCAGCTCAAAAAACCATGTCCTTGGGATCCCTGGGTGGCCAGTGGTTTGGCGCCTGCCTTCGGCCCAGGGCGTGATCCTGGAGTCCCGGGGTTGAGTCCCACGTCAGGCTCCCTGCATGGAGCCTGCTTCTCCCTCTGCCTGTGTCTCCGCCTCTCTCTCTCTCTCTCTCTCTCTCTGTGTCTCTCATGAATAAATAAAATCTTAAAAAAAAAAGAAACCATGTCCTTTGCTCCTCCATAAGACGCAACCCCTCATTCGTTCAAGTTGTAGCATGAGATCGCAGCAATTTGAACATAATAATCATTTAAGAGTTTGAAATTTTGCAGAAGTTACCAAAATGTGACACAGAAACATGAGGTGAGCAAATGCTGTTGGGGAAATGGAGCTGATAGGCTTGCTTAATGCAGGGTTGCCACAGATCTTCAATTTGGAAAAAACGTCCTGTCTGCAAAGCGCACTATAAGGAGCCATGCCTGCACCTGTGACAGCGGCCCCAGGAAACGAACACCAGCAAATTTGGCAGAAAACCGGGGCAGGGGGCTTGATTTGAAGCTTGTAGAGTCTGAAATGCCTACTGGCTGAAGGTCACAGGGTCTGGCTGTTCAGGGGAGCTCCCGGCCACCATTTAGCACTAGGGGTCATCAGCCTTGGGGTGGCATTCAAGGCCCGACCCCCCAAAGTGTTCAGTGACCTGAGAGTCCCTGGCCACAGACCCAATAGGCTCAGGGTTCCCGGCAGTCTCTGGTCAGCCTTTATCAGGCCAGATTTTCGGCCCCCAGCAAGCCCTGACCTTCCCTTTCCATCCGAAAGTCTCATGTTCACCATGAGCTCTGGAGCTTTCCTTTTTCCTGAGAAGGAATGGCTCTGGATCATCAGGCCTGCCTCTGGAGGTCTTGTACAGAAACACAGGCACTGTGGGAACCTTGACAGGCCAGGAGGCAGGAACCTCAGGCCGGCCTCAGGAATCAAGGTGCTCACCTGCCTCAGTTTCCCCCATCTGAGAGGGATCTGACATTACCTCAGCTGGGCACATGCGAGCCCTTCTTGAAGGCAGAAATTTCCAAGGTTGCGCCTGTGGGTTCTTCTCTCACTCTGGCTGGGACCTGGTGCCCTGGCTGACCAATCCAATCCAGGGGAGCCTGGGATCTCGGAATCCCCCACCACTCACCCCTGCATGGTCTCAGGCTGGCTGCTTCCGGGAGTCTCACTTTGCTCATGTGGGAAATGAGGACCATTATAATCTGGGGGTTGCTGGGAGGTGCACGTACCTGCCTGCGGTGAATGCCGGCTTCACAGCTGGGTCAAGCCTTCCCCTTCCTCCCCTTCACCCCAGCTCCAGCCCAAGGCCAGAAGCACACATCAGAAGACCTCAGGACCTTGGCATCAGCTGACTTAACTCCCCTGCTACACAGATAGGAAACTGAGGCATTTCCTGAGGCCCTACCTAAGGACACACAGCAGGTGCCTACGACGGAGCTGAGGCTCCAGCCTCCCCCGTGCCCCTCCTGTGGGGCCAAGACAGGCAGAGGGGGCGGGTCAGGCTACTCAGAGGTCCTACCTCTATAGGTAGGGCTGTATTCTCTCTACACATGGGGTTGTACCCTATCCTAAGGATCTGATTCCTGGTGATAGAAGATATTTAGCGGTGCATGATCTCTGAGGCTGTTCAGTGCTGTCTTATTTATTTCTGAAGATGTTCAGTGCTGTATTATTTCTTTTTTTTAAGATTTTATTTATTTATTCCTAGACACAGAGAGAGAGCGGCAGAGACACAGGGAGAGGGAGAAGCAGGCTCCACACAGGGAGCCCGACGTGGGACTCGATCCCAGGTCTCCAGGATCACACCCCAGGCTGCAGGTGGCATCAAACCACAGTGCCACTGAGGCTTCCCTGTATTGTTTATTTCTGAAGATATTCAATGCTGCGTTATTTAGGGGAAAAGACTGGAAATACCCCTGGCACATCCAAGAGAAGAGTTTATTTAGTATGTTGTATTCCGTAAATGTCATGGACAAAGAGCGTAGACTCGAAAATGATTAATGAGCACATCCAGAGGTCCACATCCAATTTTACTTCTGGACACCCAGCCCATAGAAATTCACCAAGTACCCGGACAAGATGACTCAGGGCAGCACGTATCTCAAAGCCCTAACGTGAAGCTGTTCCAGCTTCCATCATCGGACACGCTGCCCCTGGTCCCACCTCGAAGCAGTGAGGGCCAACAGGACCACGGCTCTGCACAGCCCTGGGGGGACAAATCACACACACAGCGTGTGGCTGGGACACTCTATAGAATGCCACGTTACAAGACACCAAGGGCGACAATGCTAACCTGTGCTGCTGGAAAGCGGTAGTGTAAATGTGGAGCCAACGTGGACGGGGAGACTATAGAGAGTTATTTTGCTTTTCTAAATATTTTTATAATGCTATTATATTGCTCTTCTTATTTAAAAAATCTACATTAAAATTTTTTTAAGATTTTATTTATTTGAGAGAGAGAAAATGAGAGAGCACAAGCAGGGGAGGGGCAGAGGGAGACGGAGAAGTGGACTCTGCTGAGCAAGAACCCCACCTCAAGGTTTGATCCCAGGACCCCGAGATCATGACTTGAGCCGAAGGCAGATGTGTAACCGACTGAGCCACTGAGGCACCCCCCGAGAATCTACACTTTTAAAAGACACCATTCCTCTCCCCATAGCTGATTCCCAGCATTCAGTGCCTTGTCCTAACAGGTGCAGACACCAGGCTCCTGCTGACAGTGACCAGATGGGGCCACCCCGTGTGGCCTCTTTCACCCACTTTGGTCCCCCCCCCATCTGCTATGCCAGGCATGTGAGCTGCTTTCCTCTCCATGCCCTCCACCTGGGCAGTCTCCCCCCACTCCAGTACCTTGTACCAGGTAGTCCGTGGTCTCTTGCTCCACCTCGGAGCTGAGCTGCCGGGTTTTCTGAAGATACTTCAGGACAAAGATGTTGGGTGCAAAGTGGATCATGTTTTGCTCTCCACAGCCAAAGGGCAGCCGCAGGAGGTTGCTGAGGTGGTTCAGGGTAGGCCCCATGACGTCTCCTGGTGGGAGGAAAAGAGAGCTGGGCTGTGGGCTGGCCTCCACTGGTGCCCTGGCTGTCCTAGGGATAGCTTCCCCAGGGTGGCCTATGGCCTAACACTGGCCACCCACCCTCTGACTGCCAGCGCTGCCCTTTGGGACCAGACTGTGACCCGTGCCCACTTAGCCCAACGGGTGCCCTGGCTTTGGCAGCCACCTGCTGGAACTCTCCTACACACCTCCCTCTATGTTCTTTAGTCTCAACTCCGTGTTCTTTCTCTACCTCCTCATGAGCTGAATGTTCATTTATTTTCTTTTTTTTTTTAAGATTTATTTATTCAGGGATCCCTGGGTGGCGCAGCGGTTTGGCGCCTGCCTTTGGCCCAGGGCGCGATCCTGGAGACCCGGGATCGAATCCCACGTCGGGCTCCCGGTACATGGAGCCTGCTTCTCTCTCTGCCTGTGTCTCTGCCTCTCTCTCTCTCTGTCTGTGACTTAAATAAATAAATAATAAATAAAATAAAATAAAATAAAAGATTTATTTATTCATTCATGAGAGACAGAGAGAGAGAGAGGCAGAGACACAGAGACATAGGCAGAGGGGAAGCAGGCTCCCTGTGGGCAGCCCAATGTGGGACTCAACTCTAGGACCCCAGGATCACACCCAGGGCCAAAGGTAGATGCTCAACCGCTGAGCCAGCCAGGGTGTCACTGAACAAGGTTCTTTGTGGCTTTTGTAAAGATTTTTTTTTATTTATGAGAGAGAGAGGGAGGGAGGGAGGGAGGGAGGGAGGGAGGGAGGGAGGGAGGGAGGGAGGGAGAAGGAGAAGCAGTCTCCATGCAGGGAGCCCAATGTGGGACTGGATCCCGGGTCTCCAGGATCAGGCCCCGGGCTGAAGGTGGCACTAAACCACTGAGCCACCTGGGCTGCCCTCTTTGTGGCTTTTAAATCAAGTGCATTTAAAGCTATACATTTCCAGGTACAACTTTGGTTGCATCCCACAAATGGTGACAGGTCAATCCAGCCATTGTAGTTCCATTTTAATTTTTTTTTTTCAAACTTCCAGTAGGAAATGTGATTTTTCTCTTCAATCATGAGTGTTTAGATTTTTTTTTTAATTTTCTTTTTAAGATTTTACTTATTTGTTCATGAGAGACACAGAGAGAGGCAGAGACATAGGCAGAGGGAGAAGCAGGCTCCCCATGGGGAGCCTGATGCGGGACTTGATCCCAGGACCCCAGGATCACACCGAGTCAAAGGCAGATGCTCAACCACTGAGCCACCCAGGCATTCCTTTTTTTAAGTTTCTGTACATTTTGTGACATTGTTGATGTACTTTTAAGTTCTTTTTTTTACATTTCTCCCATGCTTTCCTCTCTTCGGCACTTTGTCTTCCTCTTCTTGGCCTCTCTGCACCACACATGGCTGACAGGCCCTCCAGAACTCCTGCTGTTCTGTGATCACACCTCCCTTCCTCCCCTGGCTTTTCCTCCTGCCCCACTGAGGCTGCCACTGCTCCTGCAGTCGCCATCCATGGCAGGGCCTGCCTACTTTCTCATCACCCTCCTCTGAGCTTCTCAGCTTCTTCTTTACCTTTCATCCCCCTGTGCCAAAGGTACTGGCATACAGGTCCCAGTCTTTACCCCCTCTCCATCCCGGCCCATCTGCTTGCTCCCTTGTGCTACTACACAGACCACTTGCCCGTACAGTCATCTCTGACTTGATCTTCTGCCTCAGAAATAATAAACTTCCACATCCTCTGATATGGCCCCAACCACCAACCTGTCTGGGCTCCAGGGCTTCTGTCCTCTGATGTCAGAGAGCCCTGAGCCCCCACATTCAGGTTTGTCGGCCCCTCCTGGCCTCTTGCCTTCTCTCTACACTTCCAACACCCAACACCATGTCGAGCACACGGTCCCCACTTTCCACTCCTGTATCTGGGCAGGATACAGGAGACAACCCACACCCTATAGACCCCCAATCACAGCCACTTACTCCTGCTCAGCAGATGCTCTAGGTATCTGTCCCTCTCACCAGGACCCCCACCTCCCACCCTGCAGCTGGCTGACTTCACCTAGATATTCAGCCTTCTGGCACATCACCCCACGCTCACTGCCTTCATGGAATTCACCACCTGCCCTTTGGGGTTTCCTCACACAGGGCTTGGACAGGCTGGGTCTGGACCCATCTTCTTGGGCACACTGAGAACACCTCAAAGACGGTTGGGGCCATCTCCGGGTCTGCCTCAACATGGAGAAAGCACCAGAAGCTGCTTGTTGGGTGAGTGGGTATGGGGTTGGAAGCCCCAGAGCTACAGATCCCCTGTAGAGGCCAATGTGAAACCAAGCCTGGAGTGGACACCCTGCCCCTTGGCCTGAGTCTTCACCCCCCTTCTCCCCCGGCCAGGGTACAAGGTAGACGCACCTATGACGGAGGCCACTGCCCGCTCAGACCCAGGGATGGCGCTGTGCGGGACTCCCAGGGTGAAGGCCTCACTGTAGCTCTCGTCCACCTCCACCTTCTTCCAGATGCGGAACTCACCCATGGAGCCCCAGCCAGTGGAGAAGCCGATGAATCGGACCTCTGGTGGCCTGGGGAGGGTCCAGGCCATGATGACAGACTCATTGGAAGGCTCTGGACCATGGCCAACCTGAAAAAAGAGGCCAAGGCTGCTGGATGCTGGAAGGAAGCACACAGTGGTACTCAGGCAGCAGTGACGCTGGCTAGGGCGTCACACAGAAACTAAAGGTGACCTCATCCACTAGACACACAAGTGTTGCATCTACAGATTCCAAAGTCATCGGACTCCCTGGAATCTCTGGGCCTTTGCACATGCTATTCACTCTGCCTGGAACATCCTCCACTCCCCCAGTTGCCTGGTGAACTCCTATTCATGTTTAAAAACCCAGTTTGGCTATGTCCCTCCTCTAGAAAGCTATGTTTGCTGCTCCTTCTCTATGTCCCCTTTGCCTGGCCCATGAAGTACCCCAGCCCCCATTTCACCTGCTTATATGCTCTTTCCTTCTCCATGACTACCCACTATCCCTCAGCTCCCAGATCCCTGGGGGCTTCCTCCAACACAGCTCTCACTTTTTAATTTTTTTTCGTAAGTGGCTCCAGGCAGACTGTGAGCAACCTGAGGTGCTGCCCTGTGTTTATCCTCCCTCCTCCCTGACCCTGTCAGAGCCAGACACAGAGCAGGAAGCAGCAAATGCCATGGAGCATGAGGTTCCCATGCCCAACCCCAGTCAGCCCAGCCATGCCTGGATGAACCCGCCATGCCAGCTGATCCAGAATGTTCTGAATTCATCCCAGGAGAGGATCTTGGCCGTGTGTGTGCTGGCCACAGGGTCGCCCATCTTGCTGGTGGAGATCCAGGACCTGGTGTTCTGGTGGCCCCCCAGGACAATCTCTATCATGCCTGCCGTGTCCTGGGGCCCGGCGGACAAAGCCACTCGAGCATCATTGTGGGCTCTCACAGCCACATCAAAACGGGTGAGACACAGTGGCCGCTGCACATACTGGAACTCATACTTGTTGGGTGTGGAGATGTGGACTCTCTCTGGATGGAGGGAAGGAGAGAGGGTGTTGAGGGGGTACCTGGAGGCATCCTGCCTCTCCCTGCCTGTGCCTGGAGCTTAGAATCAGGACCACGGGGGGCCAGTCCCACTGTGGTTCCTCATGCAGCTGCATGAGGAATAGCAAACGGAGCTGGCTTAATGAAGCTTTGCCAACAGGGCACAAAAGATGAAATGCTCACAGGAATAAATCCTACAAAAGATGTGGAAAGATCTGTATACTGGAGACTGCAAAATGCTGTTGAAACTAATTAAGACTCAAATCAGTGGCAAGATAGACAGTGTCCGTGGATCAGAAGACAATACTACACATACGTTAATTATTTCCCAAACTGATGTATAAATTCATTGCAATCTCAATCAAAACCCAGCAGGGTCTTTGGGGGAAATTACAAAGCTGATTCCACAATTTATATAGAAACATCAAGAATCTAGAAGAGCCAAAGCAACTTTGATAAAGAACCAAGTTAAAGGACTCACACCTCTGATGCCGAGACTTAATCAAGTGCTCAACAGAACAGAGTAGGGAGTCCAGAAATGGACCCACACGTGTATGAACAACTGATTTGCAACAAAGGTGTGAAGGCAATTCAATAGCGAAAATCGTTTCCAGAAGTGGTTAACCCAGAACAGAAAAGGGAACTCCGATCCACATCTTACATGGTCTCCAAATATCAACTTGAAATGGATCATAGCTACTTTTAAGTTTCTAATACCACAAACTTTGAGGAGAGAACGTAGGATTTGGGAAAGATTTCTTAGATATAACAAAAGCATAATCCATAAAAGGAAAGATTAATCGACTGGACCACACTGACATGAGAAACTTCTGCTCTTACAAAGACACTATTAAGAGAAAGAAATAACAAGCCACACCCTGGGAGAAATATCTTTGTGAAGCATTTATCTGGTAAAAGACTTGTATTCAGACTTTTATAAAAACTTCCAAAACTCAACTTAAAATAAATGTTAAAAGATTTGAACAGCCACTTCACCCCCCAAAAAATATACCAGTAGTAAACAGGCACGTGAAAAGATGCTTGAATGATGGAAATGCACGTTAAAAACACAATGAGATACCATCAGACACTTATTAGAAGGGCTAAAATTAATCAGACTGACAACCCCAAATGTGGGGTGAGGAGAAGGAAATGATTCCCACCCCCGTGCTGGTGGGAATGCAAAATGGTACTATTACTTTGGAAAATAGTGTGACCATTTCTTAAAAGGTTGAATGCATACCTACTGTATGATTTAGCCATTCCACTCATAGGTAGTGACTCAAGAGAAAGGAAAGTTTATCACCATACAAAGACTTGTTCATGAATATTCATAGCAGCTTTATTGGAAATAGCCCCAAACTGGAAATAATTCAAATTATCCATCAACAGGTCAATGAATAAAAAAAGTGCATTGCATCCATTCAATGGAGTCCCACTCAGCCTTAAAATGATTGAATTATTGGTACACACAACATGGATGCATCTCAAAATTCTTATGCTGAGTGACAGATACCAGATAAAAAGAGTACATTTTATATGATTCCATTTATATAGAAGTCTAGAAAGTGCAAAGTAACCTACAGCGACAGAAGGCAGGTCAGTAGTTCCCTAGTGACAAGGGTAGACTGGGTGAATGATTACAAGGGAGCATGACTTTGGGGGTTAATGGAGATCCTCATGATCTTAGTTGTGATGGTTTCATGGATATACACATATGCCAACACTTACCAAACTGTACACTTAAAATACGCTTGATTTCTTGTATATCAATTATACCTCCATAAACATGTTAAAGATATTACCGACTTTACCTTGAATACAAATATATATTCAGCCTAATGTAAATTATATTGTAAAAAATAGAAGCAACCTATGTGTCCAACAATACTTCAAAACATTCCATAATGGTCAAATTATGGAGCAGACATTTGATAGAACATATTGAAGATGTTTTGAAATGTTTGTAAAGACTACAAAAACAAGGAAAAGTGCTCAGGATGTGTGAAATGAGCAGAGCAGAATGCAAATTTTATATAGTTCATGAGTTAAAACTATGTTAAAACAAACAACAATCAAAAAATAAAAAAATTAAAAATAAATAAATAAATTTTAAAAATTAAAAATAAAAACAAACAACAATCAATCCTATGAAACCAAATAAAACAAAATGTCAGAAGAGGTCATCTATGGATGCAAACCAGAGGAGGTATTTTTCCTTCTTTCTATTTCTATCTTTCTAAGTTCCCTGTAATAGTTAGGTATTGCTTTTTGTTTTCCCAATTTTTGTAAAGTTGTAAAATACACATAATGTAAAATTGGCCTTCTTAACCATTTTTAAGTGTACAGTTCAGTGGTATCAAATACAGTCATATTGTGCAAACATCATCGCTGCCCGCCTCCAGAACTCTTTTCACCTTGCAACACTGAAACTCTGTCCCCATTAAACACCAAGTCACCAACCTCTCCCCACAGACCCTGGCTCCCACCATTCTACTTCCTGTCTCTGATTTTGACTTCTCTAAGTACCTCATACGACTGCAATCTTACAATATTTGTACACATGTACCACTTTTTTTAGGGGGAGAGGGGCAAAGGGAGGGAGTGAATCCTAAGCAGGCTACACACCTCTTTGTGGGCCTCAAACTCACAACCCTGAGATCATGACCTGAACCAAAATCTGTAGTCAGACCCACACACGTATCACTTTTAAAAGTGATTTTACTTTAAAATTTACTGAGATAATTGCAGATTCACAGACAACTGTTAAGAAACAATATGGAAAGATCTGTGTCCTCTTTTTTAAGATTTTATTTATTTAACAGAGAGAGAGAGATAGCGCACCAGAGAGCACATGCAAAGGGAGTAGCAGAGGGAGAGGGAGAAGCAGGCTCCCCGCTGAGTAGAGAGCTGGATGCGGGGCTGGATCCCAGGATCCTGGGATCATGACCCGAGCGAAGGCAGACGCTTAACCAACCGAGCTGCCCAGGGACCCAAACTGTGTCCTCTCGACTCAATATCCCCCAGTGGTATCTCGCAAAATTCTACTACAGGATCACAATTGGGATATTGACATTGATACAAACCATTAAACTTATTCATATTTCCCCAATTTTATTTGGACAGGATCCCTTTTATTGCCCTTTATCACCATATCCACACCCTTCTTTGCCATCCCAGCAATGAGTAATATGATTTTCATTTCTAAAATTTTGTCATTTCAAAAATACCATAAATGGAGTCATTTATGGACCCTTTTGGGATCAAGTTTTTTTTTTCACTCAATTCCCTTCATCCAAGTTGCTGCAAATATCAATAGTTTATTCCTTTTTACCAGTGAATAGCATCCCAAGGTACAAATGTACCATGATTTGTATAACCATTCATCCACTGAAGGACACCTAGACTGTTTCCAGTTTGGGGCTATTACAAATAAAGCTCATATGAACGTTTGTGTGAATATAAATCTTCATTTCTCTGGGATAAATGCCTAGTAGTGCAATTTCTGGGTGCTAAGCTTGGAGCATGTGTAGCTTTTTAAGAAACTACCAGCAGTGGCCATACCATTTTATAATTCCCACCAGCAAATGTATGAGTGATCCCTTTATTCCACATCCTGGTCATCTTTTATTGTGGTAACTTTTTTTTTTTAATTTTAGTCTTCCTGGTAAGTGTGCATTGATAACTCATGGTGCTTTATTGTGCACTTTGCTAATGGTTAATTATGAACACCTTTTCATATACTTATTTGCCATGTGCATCTCCTTTGGTGAACTGTTTATTTCTTTTTCCTGCTTTCTTTTTTTTTTAAGTTATCTCTACCCCCAACGTGAGGCTCAAACTCACAACCCTGAAATTGAGTTGCATGCTCCACCAACTGAGCCAACCAGGTGTCAGGTGTCCCTCCTTTCTCCCACTTTCTAATTGGGTTGTTTTATTTATTGTTGAATTTTGAGAACTCTTTATATATTCTAGGTGCTAGTCCTCTGTTAGATCTGGGTCTGGAAAGATTTTCTCCCAGGCTGGAGCTTGTATTTCTTCCTCTTAACAGCATCTTTTGCAAAGCAGCTTTTTATCTTTTAAGTAGGCTCCATGCCCTGTGGAGCCCAATTTGGGCTTGAATTCATGACCCTGAGATCATGACCTGAGCTGAGATCAAGAGTCAGACACCCAACTGAGCCACCCAGGTGCCCCTTGCACAGTAGTTTTTAATTTTGATGAGGTCCACTCATCAGTTTCCTTTTATGGGTCGTGCTTTTTAATATCATGTCTAAAAACTCTTCACCTAGCCTAGATCCCAAAGATTTTCTCCCAATTTTTTTTCTAAAAGTTTTATAGTTTTACATGTAAGTTCACAATCCATTTGAGTTAATTCTTGTATAAAATGGGATCTTTAGGTCAAAGTTCATGCTTTTGCCAATAGATGTCCAATTACTCCAGCACTGTTTGTGGAAAAGGCTCTCCTTCTTTCATTGAATTGCTTTTGCACTTCTGTCAAAAATCATTTGAGCATATATGTACCGTATTGCTATTTATTACAAAAAAAGGGGAAACATGTCAAGAGGAAACCTGTGTCTAGAGTGGTCCATGTGGGTCATGGGACAAGTTGTGCTGAATGCCTTGGCAGTGGCAACCCCCAGGGACTCCTTTGCTCTGCCACCTGCCAAAGCCTGCTGGAAGACTGCCCAGTGCCAGGCTAGGCCTGAGCTCCAAGCCAGATGGCTCCTCTGGCACGGCCTAGACAGGGAGAGGGTGGACCCTCCCACCAGCAGCCCAGGGTCATGTTCCACCTAGCATTTCCCTCACCCCGCCAAGGCAGAGGCATGGAAGGGTGCTTCTCCGGCCATTCTGTCCACTGGGCACTCTGTTCTCATTTCCCTTTCACGGATCATGTACAAGTATAATGTCAATTTCAGGGGACTGGGGCAGATCCCAAATCCCACACCTTTTGGAACTCGCTTTAATTTCCTATTTTCTCTATAGGCCCAGGATTCTGGGTCAGTCTTGCTTTCCCTGATGTGACTCTAAGAGCTCCCTTCCCTGGATCCTGGCCTTCTCACCCCAGGGCCCCAAGGACAGCCCTATTCCCACCCACAGACTCTTCTCATTGGTGTCTCCAGTCTACATTCGTGGGCTGCAGGGCAGACCCCCGGCCCACATTCTGGCTCACGATTGTCACCAGCCTAGACATCTCAATTCTCTGCTGCTGCGTCTTCTGAGCCCAGGAAGGGCAGGCATCCACTTTGCAGTGGGAGAGCTACAACAGTGTGGGAGTAAGGGCCCACGTCCTCAGCAGGGCAGGTGCAGGGACTCACCATTGGGACAGAAGAAAACACTGTAGGTGTACGCACGGGGGGCTCCTTCCGGCTGCAACAGAGAGATGGGGAGAACTGAGTGTCGCAGGGGTGGTCAGCACAGGGCAGTGGCCACCTTTCTATGGCAGTGGCTCTGGGTCTAGACCCTGCAGGGCAATGCCAACATCACAGGGACACAGAGAAGGACCAGGCTGCCTACTTCCCAGGCCAAGGTGGGGAAACTGAGGTTCATTCCCCTTCTCCAGACTTTGGTCAAACCCACTCACCAACTGCTCCTAGCCTTGTCATGCTTGCCACAGTCCCCACCTCTGTCCTCCTGGTGTAGGAGGTAGCCGGGGAGCCAGGCAGGGTGACACTGGCTCCCCCTCCATCCCATAGAGCACACACAATGGGAAATAACTGTCACCCGCTTCCCGTAAGCCTCTTGGGAATGTGTTACTGTCATCTTCAGTCTCCTCCCCAGCAGATGGCATGCAATGTCCACCAAATAACTGATCCAGCAAACAAACCATGTACCCAGAGCTCCCTGGTGCGGTGGAGGAGGAAAAGGGTGCTGCCGCTTTATCAAGACACACATCTGCCACCTCCTGTCTGAGAAATCCCTTTTTCCAATTCACCCTTCAGGTTTTTTTCCATTGACATCTTGGGTCCTCTGCTGTCTAAATGTCACCTCCTGCCCCCAGGACAGCTTGCACGAAGCTGTGCTGGCAGATGCTGCAGGCAGAGCAGACTGCTGAGTGCTGAGCAGTGGGAATGGGAGGAACAGCCCAGGCACAGCGGCCCCTGAGAATTCCTCTCTGTGTGGGACACCTGGGTGACTCAGCAGTTGAGTGTCTGCCTTTGGCCCAGGGCGTGATCCCAGGGGTCCTGGGATTGAGTCCCACATCAGGCTCCCTGCATGGAGCCTGCTTCTCCCTCTGCCTGTGTCTCTGCCTCTGTTTGTCTCTCATGAATAGATAAATAAAATCTTTGGGGGATCCCTGGGTGGCTCAGCAGTTAACCACCTGCCTTTGGCCCAGGGTGTGACCCTGGAGTCCCGGGATCGAGTCCTACATCGGGCTCCCTGCATGGAGCCTGCTTCTCCCTCTGCCTGTGTCTCTGCCTCTCTCTCTCTCTCTCTCTCATGAATAAATAAATAAAATCTTTTAAAAAACATCTTAAAAAAAAAAAAAAAGAATCCTTCTCTGTGCATTGAGAAATTCCTTCCGCAGATGGAGGCGGCAAGAGCTCTAGGCCTGCCAGTCAGCCTGGATGCTCTGCACGGCGTGCCATCTCCTCTGGCTACAGGAGGGTGGGCAGTGGGCCAGGGAGCGTGCTCGGGCTGAACAAGAGGCTGCCAGGGGTCTCTGGGTTTCCCGTTGAGGCCATCCCATCCTGCCAGCTCACGGAGACTTCATTCCTCATCAGATGACACGCCTGTCCCAGAGGAATCTATCACGTCACATCAACAACCCTGTGCCAATGACTCGTCCACCCCTGGGAGTACTGCCCAGTGCGTGCGTGACTCCGGGCGCTGATGGAAATCATTCGTGCTCAGCACTGCCAGGACCACAGCCAGGACGGAGGGCAGCTGTTTGCAGCTGGGCCACTGGGGAGGGGCGCACACTCGGGATGCTGTGAGGAGTTTCATCGGCGCCACTGGGGCAGCGTGAGTTTCTCAGCAGGGCTCTGGGCTCCGAGGTGTTCGAGCAGCGCCCATAAAGATAGGGCATCACTGCCACTGCGTGCCCAGGACTGCAAGGCATCGTGTACATTCTCTCTGGCCCTCCCACACTATGGAGGCAACTGTGAGCACCCCTGATGTATGGAGCGGCATTGGACTATCTGAGACACTAAGTGGCAGATCCTAGATTCCCAGCCGGGGGGCAGGGAGCTGGGGTGTCAATAAGACGCCAACACCTGGGCCCCTGTGGTCTAGGCGCTGTGTCCTCTCTGCCTGGGCATCCTAATGACAAGCCTCCAAATACCAGGTCCCAATCCCTACAACTGCCAGTGACAAATAGGAAGTCGGAGGTGGAGGCGCACCGCCCTCCAAGATGGTCAGCGTGGGGGGCAGAGGACACTTCCCTGCAGCCCTTGTCAGTCCCAGGCTGCTTTACCACATGTCACTCTGCACCACAGGGGGGCTGGATGCTGCAGTCCCCTAGTGAGGAAATGCAGAGACCCCTCACCTGCCCCAGGACTGAGAGCAGGACCCATGGGAGTTGCCCCAGCCCTGGGCAGAGACCACATACTCCAGCCAGCACTCCCCCCTCTACTCCCTGCCCAAGCCCAGGGTTGATGGAATCGGGCCCCAGCCAAGTGTCCTTGGTGAGGACACGGGCTTACCTCAACCATCACACTGCGCCTGATGTGATCCCTCCCGGTGGGGACCCTCCGGTCAGCGAAGCTCTCCTCCGCGTGTTTGACGGACTGCCCATCCCTGCAGCAGCTTGTTTCTCCGTAAGCTAGGGCTTTGGCTGCAGAGATTTGAGAGCTCAGGTGCTTGCTGTCAGAACAGGCTCCCACCCAGCAGGGAGCCGGACCGTCCCTCCCCCTCATCCCACGTGGTGTGTGTGCAGGTGTGCCACACGTGTTGTGCAAGCATGTGGGCACGCATATGTGTGCTATGCTGGTGTGGCCCCTAAGCTCAGCATCCTCGAGGTGAAGCTTTGGGCCTCGCCCCCAGGGACCACCCTGCCCTACCTCCTGATGTCCTGCCTCCCCAGCTGCCCTCCTGACCTCATCTACTGCCTTGCCCACCCCGCACCTGTGCCTGGCTTCAGCACGCGGACCTGGTGGTGGCCCAGAGGGTGGGGGGATGCCTGAGGCAGCAGGGGCCTCACCTGTGACATTGCTGATGCCCAGGTCACTGAAGGAGAGAACCACCCAGGCAGGCTCCGTCTCCCCAGAGGCCACGCACATCTTCTTGGTCAGATGGCGTTTGCCTGGGTGCCCGACAAACCGGATGCCCTTGGGAACAGAGATCTTCACGTACACCTGCAGAGGGTGGGACGCTGCTCGTGGTGCCCGGGATGTGTGCGCCCTCCCAGCACATCACACCGCCCACAGCATCAGCTCTCTCCAAAAGCCATGCTCGTCTCGGAAGGCCCCCTTTCCGTTTCCAATCAGAACCAACTATTCACCATTGTCTTGCTGGGAGGCCCCTCTTCACTTCAACCCCCGACACCCCACAGAGCCAGCTTCCCCTCAGGACCAAGGCTGACTCAAGGGCAGCTTCTCCTGCCACGTCCACCCACGGCACCAGATGGGAGGGACTGCTCCACCTTTCCAGGCCCTACAAAGCACTTCTTCTGAGGTCCATGGTGTCACAACACAGTTCTGTGTGTGTGCGCGTGTGTGCCATGCATGCACGCATCTCTGTGGGCATACCTATGTGTATGTGTGAGTGTGGCATATGCACACACATGTGCATGCATATAACCATGCACAATGTTTGAGCGCATGCATGTGCATGTGTGTCTCTACGTGCACGTGCAGTTATACCTTCCAATCTAGAACAGGCTGTTTGGTCCACATCCATTTGTCCAATCAGCATATATGAAGCACCTAGTGGGTGCAGGTGCCTACGAGGAGCTAAAGTAATGAAGCCAAAGAGAACGCGAGTGACCCCAGGCCACAGGGGATCAACATGCATAAGTCCCACACGCATGCATGTGTGATGGGGAGGAAAGGAGATGAGAAAAATCTAGCAGCAAGTGGGATGGAGCGTCTGAATCCTACCAAAGGACAAGCCCAGCTGGACCAGAGGGTGAACAGCTGGTGCAGGATGCGTCAGGAGCCCCCACATCCCTCTGAGTCAGCGTTCTCCCAAAGAAGAAAGAAAAAACTCAAGAGCCAAGGTCCTGGGTAGAAGGACCGGCTGTCCGTGTTGGGGGATGTAGATGGGTCTGATTCCCTGGTGCCCTGGGGATGCGCAACAAACCAGCCACCAGTGTTGGAGCTAAAATGGGCACCTGAGGGTCTTGCCTGCCAATTCTTCGAGGACCCTCCCCTTGTGTGTGTGGGGGGGAACCATCCTATAGATCAGGGATCAGCCTGCACTTATTCCAGATTTTTAAGACTGGGGTCCTATTCCCCTGGCTATACTCTATATTAAAAAATATGACAGAGGGATCCCTGGGTGGCGCCGTGGTTTGGCGCCTGCCTTTGGCCCAGGGCGTGATCCTGAAGACCCGGGATCGAATCCCACGTCGGGCTCCTGGTGCATGGAGCCTGCTTCTCCCTCTGCCTGTGTCTCTGCCTCTCTCTCTCTCTGTGTGACTATCATAAATAAATAAAAATTTTTAAAAAATGACACAGAATGGACCATGCAGGCACCAGGCTCTAGGGCTGCGTGCTCTGAACCTACTCCACATTGGCCCCTGCCTTGGTTTCCACCACAGCAGCTCTCACCCAAATGAATGCACGAGGCTCTGACCTTCTCCCCTCTGCTTTCCCCAGAAGACCATAAAGCCCAGCCAGATTGTGTGTTGGGCAGTTCCCGGGACAGGCTAAGCTGCCTCCTGCCTCTGTTGCTTGTGTATGCTGTTCCCTCTTCCTGGGATGCCCTTCCAGGCCCTGGTGCCTGACTCAAACGTTGCCTGGAGATTCTCAAGGTCAAGGGAGCTGCCCCTTCCCAGGGCTTGCCTGGCTCCCTGTGAATACCCAGTTCTAGCATAGCTCTGCCCCAAACTCCCTGTGAGACCTTGGACATGTAACAATGCATCTCTGAGCTTCCTATCTCTCTGGGAACGATCCCATTCACAGCTCTTCCTCCCCGGCCCACGCAGGTGCTTGGTATCGATGCAGGCAAAATCCCGAGGCCAGCACTGGCCACGGAGGTTAGCCGTGTCAGCGCTCCCGAGGTCACACACAGGTTGACCCCATGCCCTGGGCCCTGGGGTCCTCTGAGGTCTACACAAGGCCCAGCACACACTGAGCACTTGGGCAATTGGTTCTGAGTGACAATGAATGCGAATCACCAGCGTTTTACATCTAGGGGCTCCTTTCTGGTGACCTCTTGATATTTCATTCCTATTTTGGAATCTGTACTGGCTGCATCTTTTTTCCAGTTGAAATTTTCCATTAATTAAAGGCTGAAGGGACAAGAAGCTCCTAGGTGACAGTACACGAATATGTGGCTCTTCTATAAAGTCAAAGAAACACCAGCAGGAAAGTCAAATGTAAACACCAGCGTCGAGCTCATCCTGTGCCAGCCAGACAGCAGCACGAGAGGCCCTTTACTAACCTTCAGGCCGTCACATGCCATCGCGTGCAACATGCTTTTGGGCAGATGTAATCATTCAGGGGACGCATAGCATTTGCAAAGGGCAAAAAAGGAGTAAAGCATCTCAGGTAAAGCTCAAGGTCACCTTCAGCCCGGCTCAGAATGCTTGCTGTCCCCGGCTCCAGGCCAGGCCCAGAAGTGATCACAGACCACAGCCATCCCCGTGGACACTCATGAGGGGCCCTCACACCTACTCTTTCCCTCCTGCCCCAGAGAAGCCAGTGGGGGTGACCGGGGCCAGGTTGAGCTCTCACGCTGAGTTTACAGATAGGGAAACTGAGGCAAAATAAGGCTGTAAATAGAAATGCCAAGCGAAAGTCCAGTCTTCTGGGGGCAGCGAAGTGTGAATGTCCTGAACCCTCAGCAGCCTTGGGCACCCCACAAGTTGCAAAATCCAATTTCTCTCTAGCCAAATGTTCTCATTTTTTCAGGAAAAAAATGGAAATCTGGGATTTGGGGATGAAATCTTTAGTTTCCACAGTGTCTGGTTGAGGCTGCAGGTCACATCCTTTGCCCTTGGTATGGAATGAGCCAATGGCCCTGGGGGCTCCCCACGTACTCGGGCAGGGCCAGGGGGATATCAGCCATGTCCCCAGAGTGTGGCTTGTCGGAGTGAGGCTGAGACCTGCAGACGGCAGGCCTGCTCCCAGATGGACCCCTGATCCTGCACCCCACTCACTCCTCCACCCACGGCCTTGGCTTTCAACCTCAACCCCAAGGGCTACCCCTAACTGTGGAGAACCCTCCCCATCTCCCTTCCTTCCTCCCACCAGCTGACCTCCAGGCCTTGCCAGTGCTCAAAGGATTACAAAGGTGGTGAGTGTGTCCTAGCCTCTCCAAGCTGTACTGTTACACAGACCCAGACTCCCCGAAGCCCCATTTCCCATCATGTACCCACCCGGTCTCACAGGCACCCCCTCCCCTGCTGTCCTTACTCATCCACAGGGTCTGAAATCCTCCCCAGCCTCCGAGGTCAGCCCTAAGTCTGCCCCCTTGGGGTAGCTGTTATGGGTTCAGTTGTGGCTTCCAGAAAGCTATTATGAAGTCCTAAACCCCTGTCACCTGTAAACATGATCTTATTTGGAAACGGGGTCTCTGCGGAGGTCGCTAAGTCACGATCAGGTTATTGGGGTGGGCTGTACTCCAGCAGGACTGGGATCTTTAGAAGAGGAACCACAGACACAGAGACATTGACAGAGGGAAGACACGCAAGGGAAGGCCACGTGAAGACAGGCTGCAGTTTGGAGGCACGAGGGGGAGCTCCCTTAGAGCCTCTGGGAGGAACCCACCCTGACCACCCTGGAGCCTTAGACTCTGGCCTCCAGAACTCTGAAAGAACAAGTTTCTATTGTTTCAAGCCTCCCAGGTCGCACTACTTTGTTACGGAAGCTGCGAGAAACCGAGGGAGTTGACTTTTCCACTTTGAGAGGGGGCTAGGGTGGGCCGAAAAGTCCCCCGAGAACGGCCCCTGGAGCTTCCACAGCATCAGCAAGGTCGGTGGCCCTTCTGTGGTCACCGTTCTTCGTGCGTGCCAACCCATTTCCCCCGTAGTCACGGGTAGCACAGCCTCTCTCCCTGATGTCTGTGCCAACCGCAACACCGACCAGGGGAACAGTGCAGCCATGGAGGGTGAGCGTGCCCATGTGCACGGGGACGCTGAGCCCCCGCCCTGCTGACCTCCAGACTTCCTGCCCCTGCCTCCCCCTTAACACAGAGGCTGCCCCTTCCATGGCCCCCTCTCCCCAGTCACGGAGCTGCTCTGTCCCCGTCCAAGGGGACAGCTCAGGCTGCCCTGCCCTCATCCCTGCCTCACAGGTGCCACCCCCACCCCCCACCCCCAGGCACTGGGAAGGCTGAGGGGTGAGGAGGGTGGCTTTAGTACCTCGGCACAGGTGCCCATGTAGTTGTAGATGCTGAGCGGGACCTTGGCCTGCTCCCCGCGGACCACGTGGGGGGGCAGCGTGAAGTCAACAAAGAAAGGCTTGAAGGTCTTCAGCGGGGCAGGCACGGCGACACCCAGGCCCCAAGCCTCGGACAGACCCACGGCCTCACCCACCCAGCTGGTGATGGAGTCCGGGACCTGCACGCTGAGCATCTCCTCGCCGGACGGGTCACTGTAGAAGGAGGGACAACTGTGGGCCCTTCTCCGGGGCCGTGCCCAGGTGGCCAGGTGGGAATGGGGGGCTGTGCTAAGGCCTGGGGGCCCAGGGAGGCATCCCCTGCAGCTGCGAATGCAGCATTGAGGCACCACCCAGCGTGTGACAGGAGAAAGCCACCCCTCGGCCCGAACTCATGTCATCAGAAATGCACATGGCTCTCGGGACAACCATGAACACAGGATCACCCACCACGAGGATTCAGCCATAATGACGCTGGCAGTGCCTGCCCCGCCCAGTTTGGGGGTGGTGGGGAACTGAATTGAGAGGACCTGTCATGTGGGACATGCTTGTGTCTCCCAGAAAGGTACATCCAAGCCTGAACCCCCAGTCCCTGCAAATGTGACCTTATTTGGAAACAGGGTCTTTGCAGATCAAATTCGTTAAGACAAGGTCATGCTGGAATAGGGTGGGCCCCAATCTAAAGATGGGGCATCCTTCTAAGAAGGAAACTCTGACACAGAGGAGGAAACCATGTAAAGACAGAGGTGGAGATGGGAGGGATGAGGAGCGTCAGAGCCCCCAGAGGATGGAAGAGGTCCCGAAGGATTCTCCCCCAGAGCTTCCAGGGGGAGCATGACCCTGCCCATATCTTGATCTTGGATGTCTAGCCTCCAAAACCATGAGAGAATAAATCTCTGTTGTTTTAAGTCACCCAGTCTATGGTACTTTGTGACAGCAGCTATGGGAAACTCACACAGTACAAAACAAACATAAAACGTATCATCAATGATTTTTTGATTGATTGCCTGTTGAAAGAATAATACTTGGGGATATCTGTTGGGTTAAATAAAATATATGATTCAAATGAACTCCACTTCTTTCTTTCTGCCCTTTATAACCTGGCACTAGGAAATCGGAAATTACAGATGTGACTCATTATATTTCTTTTTTTTAAAGATTTTATTTATTTATGAGGGACACAGAGAGAGAGGCAGAGACACAGGCAGAGGGAGAAGCAAGCTCCATGCAGGGAGCCCAATGTGGGACTCGATCCCGGACTCCAGGATCACACCCTAGGCTGAAGGCAGATGCTCAACCACTAAGCCAAAAATCTCTTTACAAGGAAAAATCCTGGACCTGATGGCTTCACTGGTGAATTCTACTGAAACATTTTTCTTAAAAGTTTTAGAAGATATACTTACTTATTTAAGGGGGAGTGGAGAGAGAGAAAGAGAGAGAGAATCCCAAGCAGACTCTGTGCTGAGCATGGAGCCTGAGGCAGAGCTTGATCTCATGGCCCTGAGATCATGACCTGAGCTGAAACCAATTATTGAAACTTAACTGACTGTGTTACCCAGGTGCCCCAAATTCCATCAAATATAGAAGGGTCCAAAGAAGAACCCTTGTGTACTGTTAGTGGGAACGTAAAATGCTACAGCCACTCCGGAAAACAGTATGGCAGTTCTCTGACAATTAAACATAGAATTACCGTATGAGCCAGCAATTCCACTTCTGGGTATACACCCAAAAGGACTGCTGTACACCCAAAGGACAGACAGATAGCCCATTTTAAATTTAGATCCCTAGAACGAAATGCAATCATCTGGATATGTTCTGACGAGGAGTTAAGTCTTTCCCATTTCTTGTGAAAGCAGCCTGAGCAGCTCCCAGCTGTGAGCTCCCTTCTGTGATGACCACATGCCATGGCATCTCATGTCTAGAAAGGGGGCGGGGCAGCTCAGCAGTAAACCCACCCATGGCCCTGGGGGCATCTGACCTTTCATGCCTAACTAGTTTCCCAGGGCAGGCCACCATCACCTTCTACTAGTACCACTGGTGTTCTGACACTGAGCATTGAAAGGAAAAAAGCCAACAGCATCTGGCAGGAATTTGGCACAGCAGGACTTCTTCAAAAAGAACTGAAAGGGGGGAAAATAGGGAAAGGAAATATGCTGAGAAAAGCATCCTGTTTTGTGGGCAGGAGCCCGAGTCCCCTGAGGAGTGAGGGAGGCGTGGGGGGTGGGGTCAAGTTCATGTTCCAAGGAACTGTAATCGTTTTAATGAGCTCGTTCTGCAAACAGAGCAGATAGAGTTACCCCAAGTGGGAGTCATAAGAGGCACCGAAGACCCTGCATTTCGTATTTCCTGAGCAGATGTCCAGGGCTGCAGTGGGATTTGGGGCTGACTTCATGGCTTTGGGTTTTATGTGTTAGAAAAGGATGCCCAAAGTCTTACTCAGATGTTGATGTCAGATCTGAAAGCAAACCCACTGGGAATAATCTGGACTTGCCTGAGTGTCTCTGAGCCCGCAAACAGCGAAGAAAAGTCATCTTATTGTAAAAAAAAAATTAAAAAAATAAAAGTTCACTGTACCTGATGTTGAGACAACGCCAAATCCATGTTTCGGGAAAGAAGGTCCTTTTCCTCTTCTCTGCTCTATGAAAAATTTTAAAAGAAATGATAAAATGTCAGGGGCATATCTTAATTCTGTTACCTGGCAGGTAAACATCTACCCAAGTAGAACATAACACATTAAGTCTACCGTAAAGGCTAACATTCTATTCAGTTAGGATGTAGCGGGTTAATTCTCTTGGCTGCCAGTTAACATTCTACCCAATTAGGACGGAACGTGCTAATTATTTTACCGGGCAGGGTTAACATTCTACTTGAGGACTCGTAGAAGTGAGGCACCAAAGGTTTGACAGACTTGCCTTCAATCGACAGTGGCACTTCACATCCTGAGTTTAGAAGGTAAGTAGGGTCGCAGGGACCCCTCCATGTCCTCCCCTTTGCTAATTTCCCTTGCTGGGCTTGCCACATTTTTCTGCATCATGACATTGAGCTATGCACCACCACCACCCCCAACCCCTCTCTGCTTCCCAAAGAACTTTCATTCTGGGTTCATCCTCAGGAGCCTCACAGCCCACCTTCCTCAGGGACTATCTTGTTCTTCAAAAAAAAATAAAAAATAAAATAAAATAAAATAAAAATAATAATAACAACAAACAAGCCCTACTTGAAAGTTGCAAAACTTCACAAAATTAAAAATGCTCATATCCAGGGCTCAGCGGTTTAGTGCCTGCCTTTGGCCCAGGGCGTGTCCTGGAGTCCCAGGATTGAGTCCCGCATCAGGCTCCCTGCATGGAGCCTGCCTCTCTCTCTGCCTCTCTCTGTGTGTCTCTCATGAATAAATAAATAAGATCTTTTTAAAAAACTGCTCGCATCCTTTTAACCTGCAGGACCTCTCTGAGGAATGAACCCTGGAAAGACCCATGGATACATGTGCCAGGACAGACAAATGGACTGGTTTGTGGCAGCAAATAGCCAAAAATATCAATCAAGAGTGTGGTTGGGTTAATCAAATGGTAGTACATTCATGCAGTGGGATGCTACACATCAGTCTAACGGAGTGAGCTCAGTGCCGGTATATGGAGATGGATTGGTCTCTCCGAGACTTATTGTAGACTTTATTTATTTAGTTATTTTAATTGTAGACTTTAAAAGGGAAAGCCCAGAACATACTATAGTGTTCTCTCATTGCTTTTAAAAATTATTTTATTTATTATTATTATTATTATTAATTTTTATTATTATTTAAATTTATTATTATTTTAAAATATCCTTATGTGGGGCGCCTGGGTGGCACAGTCAGTTAAATGTCCAACTCTTGGTTTCAGCTCAGGTCCTGAGATCGAGCCCTAGGTCAGCAATGTGCTCAGCAGTGAGTCTGCTTGGTATTCTCTCTCCCTCTCTCTGCTCCTCCTGCTTGTGTATGTGTACTCCCTCTCTCTCCCTCTCTAAAATAAATAAATCTTAAGAAAATCCTTGTATATGTACAGAAAATTTCTAGAAGGATGTCTAAGAAATTATTGACTGTAGTTGCCTCTAAACAAGGAAATGGAAAGTCTAGAGGTAGGAGAGAGACTTACATTTAATTATGTAAACTTTCACACTGCTTGAAAAAATTTTAACCATTGCATATGGTTAAAAAAAATATCTTGTCCTCAGAATACAGATGCATGGATGTGTCATCCAATTATAAAAAGGCACAGACACTTCCTTTTGAAGGCATGCCTTATGCCTTTCTACACCGGGATTTACAATCGCCTTCATAGTTTGGGATTTCAGAAAATTACTTTCATACCCACTCCAGGCCAAGTTCTTGGGGTTCCTGCACACGAGACGGTCAGGGCCCCTGAGGTAGTGTCTGGTGGATGGAGGCCCTGAGGCCAGTGTTTCACCTCCCTCATCCAACCACATTCTAGAAATGCCTCCGTATGCATCCAAAGTATTCATGGTCTGCCTGTGCCATGATTTGGAGTTTGGAAGTTTGGAAACTAAGATCCTGGTGGGCCTGCTACACTCCCTCTAAGTATGCAGCCCATGCAGGAAGAACCTTGGAGAACAAAGTACCCAGGATCTCAATCTAGATAGAGAGGGTATGAAAGATGGAGAGGGCTTTTGTGGACAAGGTCTGCCAGGGCAGGGGATCCTCTGGGCCACTTCTGGCTCAGAATAAGCGCTGAGGAGTGTGGGATCCACCCCCAAGATCTCCAGAGATACCTGATACTGACCACACTGACCCTAGCCCCCGCCCCTCAGTTCTGTGCCCCTTTTGGGAGCAATGGGCAGGAGGGAGTACAGCCAAGGCCTGCCAGCCCCTAAATCCAGAGAGAATGGGGAGACAAGGTCTTTAAAACACTTCCCCTTCCCCAGCAAGCTGGCTGAGACCTGGGCTTGAGAAGGTAGTAAGAGAGGCAGCAGGAGAAGAGGGTGAGAAAGAAGGGGTGGGGGTGGTGAGGACAAGACAGGCAAGAGGAGAAAACACCAACTCCTGTGAAACGAAGCTTTCCAGGACTCCAGGGACAAAGCCACAAATCTAAGGGGGGAAATGTGAATCCTTCTCTCTCAGCCATTGATAAGTGAGCAAGCAGACAAACAAGAAGTACGTAGGAATATGGTTCACCATCAATAGGTTTGACCTAAAGCAGGCATAGAGAGCCCTGTACAGAATTGATGGGGCCTTGGATCTTCTTTTCAAGAAGACACCAGCATTTACAAAAAGAATTGGCCACACAAAAAGCCTCCAAAGTAAGAATCAGACAACAGATAACAAATAGACAGGTTCACCAGCTGCAATGCATGTCTGACACAATTTACAAAACATATTTAAAAATAATAATTTAAAATACCACTCTGAAAATTTAAAACGTGTCCACTTCTGGATAAGACACAGCCCCCAAAGTTAGAACCTATTTGGAACCAAGCAATAATGGAAACACTTGGGACGCCTGGGTGGCTCAGTGGTTGGGGGCCTGCCTTTTGTTCAGGTTGTGATCCCAGGATCCGGGATTGAGTCCCACATCGGGCTCCCTGCATGGAGCCTGCTTCTCCCTCTGCCTGTGTCTCTGCCTCTCTCTCTCAGTCTGTGTCTCTCATGAATAAATAAACACATCTTTTTAAAAAATAATGGAAATGCTTCACAGCACAACTCAGGTGCTGCCAGAGCAGCACTCTGAGGGAAATTCATAACCTTCAAAAGGCTAAAATGTGAAGAGTTACAATAAAAGATTGAAGAATATTACTTGGTGTTCAACTTGAAAAGGCAGAGAATCGAAGGACAAAGCCAAGAGAGAGGAGGAGAAAGAAGAGGAAGGAACAGGTGGAGGAAAGAGGTAATAGAAAGAAATTTCTAAGTAGAGAGAGGGAGCGTCAAACCCCAGCTAACCTCCTCACCCCAAACCCTCTGTCTCAGAGAGCTCTGCTCCTGATGTACCTTGCTCCCTCTGCGCCCCCAACCCTGACACACCGAGTGGGGCGCTTAAGTGCTTGGTTCCCCAGCCCACTGGGCCAGCAGGGACTTTGCCCCTAGCAGAGGCAATATCTGAAGGCATTTATGGTTGTAGCAACGGGGGGAAAAGGGTACTATCCGCATCAGGTGGGTGGAGGCCAGTGTTGCTGCTCAGCACCTGCTGTGCATGGACAGCTCCGCCGTGGAGAATGATCCAGTCCCCAGTGTCCATAGTATGAGTTCAGACAACCCTGCAGGAGGCAGCCATTACCTGGGGGGTTGTCTGGAGGACCCCGCTGCCACCAGGCTTCCCGTGTGGGGCTGGAAGGCAGGGACAGCCTCATCGGTGTACAGGCCACCATCCTGTCGGTGGTTCAGGCTCACCAGGTTGGTCATCACCACCAGTCCAGTTTCCTAAGCAACAGACAATGCCCAGAACCCCGGTGGACAAGTGCATGTGATGGTCCCAACAGTTCCATCACTTTGAGGCTACTGCCCAGCATCACCACTGCTTTGTGGCTCAGTAGGGGCAGGGGGCCCATCCTCTGCTCTGAGCTTGGTGACATGGGCTGAAGGGATTGTGGGACCCAGTGACCACGCAGGGTAGAGCAGTGGGGAGGCCAGCACATCTGTGGCCCAGGCACAAAAAGCCACATGTATGATTCCATTTATGTGAAATGTCCAGAACAGACAAATCCACAGAGACAGAAGGTAGATTCATGGTTGCTGGGGGCTAGAGGAGGAGTATGGGGAGTGACTGCTCATGGGGATGGGGTTTCCTTTTGAGGTGATGAAAATGTTCTGGAATTAGACAGAGGTGCTGGCTGCACAACACTGTCAGTGTCCTAAATGCCACCCAATTGTCCACTTTAAAATGGTTCATCTTCCTGTTAATTCTGCTAATTGTGAATTTCACCATTAAAATAAAAATTTGGCACCTTGCCTGATCTAAACCAGAGGCAGCTGACTGCAAATGTGACTGTTCTTACCTTCATCACTGCTAAATACTGGGAGAAGGGCGCCTGGGTGATGCTGTCAGTTAAGTGTCTGCCTGCAGCTCAGGTCATAATCTTGGGGTCCTGGGATTGAGCTCCACGTTGGGCTCCCTGCTTGGCAGGGAGCCTGCTTCTCCCTCTGTCCCTCCCCTCACTTGTACACCCTTTCTTTCTCTCTCAAATAAATAAAATCTTTAAAAGGAAATACTGGGAGCAACTCAATTGCAGGGAAGCCCCGTTCTGGACTGGCCAGCTCTACTTTGGGAACAAGGAATATGAGCCCAGTTGCTTGGACTCAGAGCCATCACCTCCTAATTGCAAAAGCTGCCAGGGCCCAGGAGTTCACGCTGCCAGGCCTTCAACAAATGTGTAATTGAAACATCACCTATTCCAATCCAGATATAGATACACCTGCAAATACGGGTACAGACAGATACAGACGTGTAATGTATTCTGTAGCTACTACAGCAAATGTTAATTATGGGATCTAGGTGGTGGGTATATAGGTGTTTGTTAACTTGTTCAACTTTTCCGTACGTCTGAAAACTTTCCATAATAAAAACAGGGTGTTTTAAATGATTTTAAAACTGGGATGAAAAGCACCCACATATGTGCCATGCATTCAAGTGGAGAAGTGGAGACTGCCAGCATCCTAATGTGGCATGATCTAGAATGATGCTTGTGCCTACTGCATGCCCTGGCACCCCCGGCCCCCACAGCCAGGAAGGAGGACAGATATGAGCTACGAATGTCAGAGGGGGTGAACCTGCCACCTGAGAGAGCATGGCTGCCTGCCCCCAGTGTAAAGGTTTTCCTTCCAGCAAAGCACCCTTAATGTCTTTGCTCCGTGCCACGTTCAAGTTACCGGTCGACACCCCATCTGCCTTGCAAATCAGGAGGGTCCACTATGAGCCCTTATCGGGGAGAATCAAAAACTAGTTCTGCCCCAATGAAAGTTTGGGAACTTCCACCTTGATCATTTCTATATCCCTGAGATCGTTTGTTTCAAGAAGAGAGGAGCTTGGAAGGGGCGGTGGGTCGAAGGCCACCTGTCCTTACAGCAAAGGCAGACCCGGAGTCCTTGGTGATGCCCCAGGGCCAAGGGAAGGCGGAGGAGCGCCGGCGGCGTCGGGCTGCCAGTCCAGCCCACCAGAAGGACCCATCCTCCCGGGACACCCCGAAGGCATCAGAAACATCATAATCTTCCAATTCCTGGAAAATCTACAGGCAAAGGGGAAGAAAGGCTGGTCAACTGGAGGTTGCTTTTCAACCCAAACTGGCTCTCAGGGGTCTGGCATGCTCCCATCTCACCCTCCTTGCACAAATATCACATGGAGACCATCTTAGGTGTTAGGCATGAGTGTCGTTAGCCCATTGGAAACATGGGGCAGAGGGGCTGGAGAGGTAGGATCTGGACAATGTTATAGGGCGAGAGTCTGATGAATTTGACCCCAACATCTTTCAACTCAGCAAAGCAATGATAAGGATTGGGTTTACCAGTGACAGAAAGAATCTGGACTCACATGGGGCCCTTCACTTCCTGGAAAGGGAGAGCGCCCTACCCCTGCAGCATGAAGGTGCTGGACCCTGGCGCCCGAGGGCCCCCACTCACCTGTGCCGGAGTCAGCTGGAACCCTGACCTGAGCAGGTAAATGCTCTTGTCCACCGCAGTGATGCACACACAGCTGCCCCTCGCAGCCCTGACCCGCAGGTCAACAACCTCCCCGGGCTGGGTTTCATTTGCTGAATAGGTCAGTGAAACCTGGACCCAAACACAGCAGGGAAGAAGTCAGGAGCTTGGCCAGACTCAACTGGTCCCCCCACCCCCATCCCTCTCCACCTGCCAAAGAAGCCAGCTCAGTGGGGACCCTGGCCTTGCTGCCCACGTGAGGATGAGGGCGGAAGGCAGAGTGACAGGAACAAGACTGATGTAACTAGAACATTCTGTGCTGAGGATGGGAGGGGAGCAAGGAGAAAGGGGGGGGTGGGGACAGGCACTGGCTGAGGGCATGTAGCAGCCAGTTTCAAAGGATGCAGGGAGAAGGGACAGAAAGCTGAGCCCGCTGCTAGGGGCATGAATCGTGTCCCTTAAGTCTGGGACCCAATGGAGACAGCGAGGAGCTGACGGCTCTCCCTGTGTGTTCCTAATGCAATCTCCATCTGGGTGACTTTGGGAGGAGCTCCGGTAAAGATGTAATTTAGTTGCAATTATTCCCGAAGACAGGGCAGCCCTTGCAGTCCTACCTTGATACCCTCTGGGAACCCAAGTGGCAGCTGTGGACAGCCTACTCGGGGCACAGACACCCTGGAGTTCCCCCCCAGCATCCCTAGATGGTTGTTGCTGGGCCACTCCCCCAGTCGGCTCCCCATGTCCCACCTGGTTTTCAAAGAAGTTCTCAACAGCAAACTGGAGGTTGTCCGCAACCCCTTCTCCATTCTCCCTGACATAGAAGACCAGCAGGCGGCCAAGGGGGACCATGCTAGGGGTCACAGGCAGCCGGAGAGAGGTCACACACACATTGACCTCGGCTGCCGCAGCTGGAGGAGGCTCTAAGACAAGTTAGAGGTGGGGAGAGGCATGAGGACCCAGCACCCCACACTGGGACCAGCCATGCCCCAGGTTGCCCTGGGGATGACCTGGGGCCCAGCACAAGATGGGTGTTGGTCCTGGGCCGAGTACTCCTGGATACTCACATTCCCTGTTACTTCACCTAGAAGGGAAGGGAAGGGAAGCCCAAAAGGATGTGGGGATATGACTCCCAAAGCACCATCTGGGCCAGCAGTTCTCAACCAGAGAGATGCTGCCCCCCCAGGGGACATTTTTGGCTGTCATGGCTTGGGAGTGCCACTGGCATCTACGGGGCAGGAGGCCGGGCATGCTGCTCGACACTGCTGTGCACAGCATGGCCCCAACAACAGGAGAATGATCCAGCCCCAAACATTAGTAGTGCCCAGAGTGGGAAACCCTGCCTTTCCATGAGAGGGACCCTGGGTTCCGGTCTACCTATGCATCTAGCTATCATCTATCTATTATCTATCTATGTCTATGAACTATGAATGAATACGTCTATGAATCTAAGTGTGAATCTAAGTATAGATCTAGATCTACTCATAAATCCATGAGTCTATCTATCTATCTATCTCTGATTCTCACCTACAGCTGACTTTTCCTTTTAGGGACAGTAGCAATGTCTGGATATTTTTTAAGTCATCGTATTGTGTGTGAATAGGTTGCTACTGGCACCGAATGGGTGGAGGCTGTGGACGCTCCCTGACACCGTACCGCACGCCGGACAGCCCCACCACAAATGGCCTGCCTTCAGCTGTCCCCATCGCCCAGTCTGGGGATCCTGCTCTAGGCAGAAGGATTATGAAGGGGGAAGAGGCTGGGGAAGACCCAGAGGAGGCTGTGGGTCTCATGAGAAGCACATGGAGTCAAGGAGGGAGAGGAGGAAGAAGACTCCTGGTTGGGAGGGTGACCTGGGCAGAGTCAGAGAGGCCACTGGCTGATGGCAACACAGCACAGTGTGGGCCAGCACAGGGGTCCAGCCTGTGGCTGGCCTGCCCCTTGTGCCCTGCAGACAGGCAGTGAGGACAGCCTGGAGAGGACCTCTCCACCTCCAGCAGCTGCTCACTGCCCACCTCCTGGTCCGAGTCACATCTTGCCTGGGACACAAGCCCTCTGTCCTGAGACAAGCTCCCCCTCCAGGGTGAGTCCTGCTTACCCCTCCCTTCTGGGGCACCCACCCCGGTCTCAGTGGTTCTGAAAGAACAAGGAACACCTGCCTGCGACCTGGCTCACCTGTCTCAGAAAGGTGCATTAACCGAATCGGTGTCTCTGCGGCTGCCCGCCTGCTTCTCTGCTGAGTGATGTGGGCGGGCTGCTGGCCTGAGAGCACAATGTTGCCCCTCGCGGCCACCTCATAGTACAGGGTGAAGTTGCAGGGACACGTGGACTTCACGGGGAAATGGGCTTCCCTTCCCACCTGTGGAAGACAGGCAGCATGAGGAGCCCTATGTGGCACCCATAGCCTGGCACCAAGGCCACAGCCCCCACTCCAGGCAGATGGCCACTCTGGGGCCACAGGGAGGCCGGGACAGCTGAGGCAGGAATGCCAGCCTCAGAGCAGAAAACTGGGCATCCTGGCAGTGGCCACGGCCCCTGGGCAGCCTCAGCTGGCTGCTCTGTCAATGGGCTGTGGTGCGGATCGAGTGTACTAACAGTGTGGAAGCTCTCAATGAGGTGATGTGCAGTAAGAGTGAACCTGGCCTGAAGAGAGCTCTGGCCTTTGGCCCCCGGCTCCCCAGGGGGCATCTCTAAGCCTCTGAAATGTCCTCCCTATTAGGTATCTTTGTTTACCTGAGGGCTCAGGCCCCACCAGCTACTGACAATATGATTTATGAGGACTGCCTGGGTCACACTCAAATCAATTTGAGTTCTGGAGAGCCTGGAACTGAGGTCAGCCATGCAGATGGTCAGCCATGGCTATGTGACTGACCCCCCAATAACAAAACCCCAGACCCTGAGCATCCTGGGTCACATATTTGCTAAGGGTCTGGTATCCCGCATACATAAAGAACTCACAACTCGACAATGAAAAGACAAACAATTTTCTAAAACTTAGAAACAGCAGGAGAAGCTGAAGGAAGGATATACAGGATCTCCCTGTACTGTCCGAGCAACTCTTCTGAAAAATCTAAAATTATTCCAAAATTTAAAATTTAAAAAAAGGAATTGATAACAGATTATAACATATTGAACAATTGTTTTCAGGTCCTCAAGTCTGTAACATACTCTACACAACAACACAACAAAAATAACAGTAGGGAGGAGAGAAGGAAAGTTCTTTTTTTTAAATATTTTATTTATTTATTCATGAGAGACAGAGAGAAAGAGAGAGAGAGAGAGAGAGGCAGAGACACAGGCAGAGGGAGAAGCAGGCTCCACACAGGGAGCCCGATGTGGGACTCGATCCTGGGTCTCCAGGATCACACCCCGGGGCTAAAGGTGGTGCTAAACCACTGCGCCAGCCACCGGGGCTGCCCAAGTTCTTTCTTTTTATGGAGGAACAGCAGCTAACAAATGTAGGAGGAATGAGAGAGTTCAGAACCCCCATCATGATGCCCCTATTGTGGTAACAGGTCACATGAGAATTGTCAGTGATGCTAAAGGCACAGGATGAAAGGTTGCTGGGGATCAGGACAGTGTGGCAGGGGCCTCAGATTGTCACCCCGGTGATTCAGTAGCCTCACCCATAAGGAAAAAGAGCTGAGAGTTATCAGACTCCAACCAAGGATAAGATCAGCTCCAGCAACATGGGGCCTTCTAAATCTGTGCTTCTTGACAGGATACACAAGAGCGGCACATATGTGGCAATTTTGCCTGATTCTAATTAATAACGTGGGATCATCTAAAAGACCACGGACCTAAATTCTTCACAAAAATCATGGTTATGAAAAGGCAGAGGTGGGGATTATTCCAGATCAAGAGCAACTAGGGACACAGAAGAGCCAAATGCAACACGTAAACTGATCCTGAATGAAATGCACGCACACACACACACACACACACACACACACACATGCATGCGCGTTCACATAGGCGCATGCATATGGTTGCATGCTTACATGTATGTGCATCATAAGACTGTGTAGATGTAACAATATCTTGAGTTAAGACAATTTTCTTAGATGTCATAAGAACCTTGAGATCATGCTGAAAAATGTCCTTATTTTTAGGACATGTTATGCTCAACTATTTAAGAGTGAAGCATCACGATATATGTAATTTATTTTCCAATGTTGCAGAAAATGAAAAGTCTAAAGAAATGGATGGCTGAGTGGATGTGTGGGTGAATGGATGAGTGGATGGCTGGGTAGATGGGTGGATGGATGGATAGGCTCATGGGTGGATAGAGGAGTAGATGTGTGGGTAGATGGATGGGTGGATGGCTGGGTGGGTGGGTAGGTGGACAAGTGGATGCATGAGTGGGAGGATGGATGGATGGACAGAGGCAAAATATTAATTCATAAATCTAGGTGAAAGGCATATGGTTATACCGTTTTCTACGATTTCTAAGTTTGTAAATATCCCCCTTATAAAAAGACATCTAAACAAAAGTCCCCTTGGGTTTCAATGTTGGAAAAAAGAAAAGAGCAAAACCTTTCTCCTCTCCTCACACACTAGCCCCATGGCATCACGGCAACCCTAAACGGCAGGCTTGACAGCCCCCATTCTCAGAGCAGCTCATCCCTGCATGCACCTCAAATCTGGAGGAAGGAGAAGGACCCCAACATAGAGCCCAGGCTGGACCAAGCTCAGTCACTCTGGTCTCCATGCCCTGAGGCCGTCCGTACCCAGGGGGCGCCCTGGTGACAGTCATGGGGCAGGGGGAAGCAGGAGCCTGCTGACCCAACTCAGGCAGGATGGAGATGTCCCTCCAAGAGGAAAGTCTGAGTGACCCAGCCAAGTCCTCATCTAATGGGAACTGTGGCACGGCCAGCTGGGGACACAGGGCTCCTTCCCGCCCCCACAGGAAGGCAGCCAACACCAGCATCCCCACAAGGCGCCGCTGGTTGAATAGCATTACAAGAACAGCGTGTTCAGCCAAGCTGGGCACAATCTCCTCTGAGTTTCTCATTCTCAGAACCCCTGCAGAGGGCCGCTAGGTCCCAAAATGGGTGGCCCTGGTGCCAGGATTCCTCTGAGCTGCATCCCAGGGGCCCCTGGCCCGTCTGGGCAGCAGCTCTCGGAAAGGGAGTTTATGGGGCTGGTAGGGCCGGGGAGCAATGCCTGGGAGCCTGCCACCACTCCTGGCGGCCAGGCTCTGCCCTCAGGCTCAGTTAAAGGAGCTAACAGGGTGCTTCGTTATACATACATCATTCAAGAGGGGGTAAGCATTCCACAGTCCTTGCGTAGGGTTTGGTCCTATGTGCATTTTCAGGCATCCATTGGGGATGTAGGGATGTGTCCCCATGGATAAGAGGTGGACTGCTGTATATACGTGAGGGGGAAACAGCTATTTTGTTTCTGCCTGGGCAATTGATGGCCTGACAAGCTGCTCACAGCCAGAGTCTGGACATTTATATGAGGACCCAAGCTTAGGATTCTGGCCACAACTTTCTGCTTCACTTTTCCCCACGTGCCTTTTAAAATAACCCCTTAGGGTCAGGGGCACCTGGGTGGCTCAATGGTTGAGCATCTGCCTTTGTTTCAGGTCGTGATCTGGGGTCCTGGGACTGAATCCTGCATCAGGCTCCCCGCAGGGAGCCTGCCTCTCCCACTGCCTATGTCTCTGTTTCTCTCTATCTCTCATGAATAAATAAATAAAATCTTTTTAAAAATAAAAATAACCCCTTAGCACCGACCCCTCAAATGTTAGCGACTTCCTTCTCAACCACCTTATGAGTAACAGGTGCTTGCTGCCCTACTGTCTGTCTCCTAGGAAGTGACCTGGGACAGAGGACTGTCCTTTCCCCCAGGTTCACTATGTGCTCGCTCACCCCACTCTGGGATCTGTACCTAAATCTCATGACTTGACTTCCTTTGTATGTATTGAAACTGTGCCCCCAGTCAAAACAACTCCAGGGGTTTTCACTTCTCCCAACACAATAGGACATTCTGGAAAAGGCAAAAATATTAAACAGTGAAAATATGGGTGGTTGCCAGGGGCGCGTGGGGAGGGAGGGATGAATGAACAGCTGGGTGGAACGCTGAAACCATTCTGTACGATACTATAATGCTGGATGCGTGTCGTTATACGTTTGTCCAAATGCACCGAGTCTGCAATACAGAGAGGGCCCTAACGTACCCTGTTATTATTTTAGTTAATAACAACACATCGATACCAGCTCATCAACTGTAACAGGTGTGCCACCCTAAGACAAGCTGCTAATCACCAGAGAACCCGCACACGGGGGACAGAGGGAGCAAAGGAACTCTGCACTTTCTGCTCAAATTTCACAGCTCCATCCATCTCCATCCATCTTGCTTAATCAGGATTGTTGAATAACAGACTGGGAGGAAGGAACACGGGACCCAGACCTAGGACTGTCTCATCTCCATACTCAGGTGTGTCTGCAAGCGTTGGCTGGGGAAATCCGGTGCCTGCACCCAAGAAGTGCCACCCTGCGGACAGTGGGAACCTGGGCCAACAGTTGGGGGTCCCGCCTCAGGCATGGGAGCAAGTGATGGTACCGGCACCCCCAGGGCCAGGTTAATCAGGGTAAACCCCAGGCCACAGCCTAAAGGTTTACCATGATTAAATCCCAGGCATTCATCCAGAAGAATCCCCCATACACACACACACACACACACACGCACACACTGCTGAAGGGACAGGGATTCCTGTGCCCCTGCTGGGGCATGCCCACGTCCCCCGAGGCGCGTGCTTGCTGTTTTCCTGAGGCACCTCGTGCCAGGGGAAGGGCACACCTGAAAGCCTTACCTGCAGGGGGTGGGGAGGTGGCTGCAGCTGCAGATAGCACTGGCTTGGAGAGTACCAGCTGCTGAGAGAGAGATAGCTGGGCAGGTACTGGGCCCCCACAGGCTTCCCCTGGAGTGCTGTCACCTTGGTCTGAAAAAAAGAGGATATTTGGTTAAGGCCTGGGTGCTTGGTGGAAGAAGGGGGTCTTGGGGAGGCTTCTGACTGCCCTGGCCTGCGTCAAGACCCTCTTATGCTCTAATTTCCCTTTGGAGACCCCCTTTCCCCAGTTCTCAGAGAATGGGGTCCAATGTGCCTTAACGCAGTGTTCCTCGGCTCCAGGAAACAAGGTCCAAGACTGGTCACAGGGTGTCAGGGGGTGGCTCCAGCAGAGGCAGGTGACTCATGTGGCCACCAAGAAAGTTCTATCACAGGCATGTTAGGAAGCCCTTCCCATCCCTCTCTCTCTCTCTCTCTCTCTCTCTCTCTTTCTCTGTTTTGCCAGTGGCCCTGGTGGCTTCTCAGAGGGGATAACAGCCTGGGAAGTGACCATAGAGAGGGTGGTCAGGAGAAGGAGTGGCCATGCAGGACAGCATCCCCGGGGCTCTGCACCCCGCTCCTCCCTCTGTGTGCACCCAGTCCTGCCTGGGTGCTTATACTGCTTTTGCTCCTTTGGGGTTTGAGCTTGTCGCCTTCTCTTGCTGCTGAAAGAGGATAGACAATACAAAGGAGAGGCCAGAAGTGCAGATCTAAGACTTCTGGGAGATCAAGAGTAAAGAAGTCGGGGACTACTGGGTGGCTCAGTCAGTTAAGTGTCCGACTTGATTTTGGCTCAGGTCATGATCTCAGGGTCCTGAGATCGAGCCCCATGTTGGGCTCTGTGCTCAGCGTGGAGTTGGTTTGTCCCTCTCCCTCCGCTCTTCTCCCCCATGCACATGCTCGTGCTCTCTCTCTAAAACAAATACATATTTTAAAAAATAAAAGTAAAAAGTAAAATAAATAGAAAATAATTAACACCTGCAATTAGTTTTGCTTTTTTTTTTTTAAGATTTTATTTATTTATTCATGAGAGACACAGAGAGAGAGGCAGAGACACAGGTAGAGGGAGAAGCAGGCTCCATGCCGGGAGCCTGATGTGGGACTCGATCCTGGGTCTCCAGGATCACACCCTGGGCTGAAGGCGGCACTAAACCCCTGAGCCACCCGAGCTGCCCTAGTTCTGCTTTTAAAAAAATAATTAGGGGGGATCCCTGGGTGGCTCAGCGGTTTCGCGCCTGCCTTTGGCCCAGGGCACGATCCTGGAGTCCCGGGATCGAGTCCCGCATCAGGCTCCCGGCATGGAGCCTGCTTCTCCCTCCGCCTGTGTCTCTGCCTCTCTCTCTCTCTCTCTGTCTATCATAAATAAATAAATAAATAAATAAAAATAAATTTTAAAAACAAAGTAATTAGGGACACCTGGGTGGCTCAGAGCATCTGCCTTAGGCCCAGGGCACAGGCCACAGGACTCTGGGATCAAGTCTCGCATCATGCTTCCTGCATGAGGCCTGCTTCTCCCTCCACCTGTGTCTCTGCATGTCTGCCTCTCTGTATCTCTCATGAATAAATAAATAAATAATTTAAAATTAAAAAAAAGAATAATTAAAGACCTTTTCTTAAGCAGTATTCAGTAACAGAAACAGAATATCTTTCTATTAATGTGATATTTTTAGGAAAAAGCTAATTTTTAGACATGTATCTATGAGACAGAAAATTGTTCAGCTAATTCTGGTATTTGTGGTCATTTCAGGGCTTTGCTGCTACTTAATTGCTAGGGGGCTAATGGAAATAAAGGAATGCCTTTTAATCATTAAAAAGAAAAGCTGTAATTGTAGCAATGGATTTGTAGTCCATTTGAAAGCTGTAGGCTGGACACCCCCAAGCTTACAACTTTGATGGTTAAAACCCTTTAAATACATGTTGCCTGACTGAGGACATAGTCACCACAAGTGTCCTCAGCTTCCACCTACACATTTACTCTCGGCCACCCCCACCCCTTCCCTGCCATCCAGCATCCATGAGGCCATCACAGAGGCCAGGGGGTGGGGGGTGGCTGGACACCCTTTTCTACCATTCCTGCTCCTCCCTCCCCTGACAATGGGACCCCATGTCCTGCCCATTCTACCTTCACAGCTCCAGGCTCAGTGGCCTCTCTGTCATCACCTCCTGTCTGCCCAACTGTGCCCCCCGCCAGGTACCCTCCCATTATAGTTACTGGAACAACCGCTGAATATTAAAAATCAGACCACTCTGTCCCCCTGAAGCTGCCTTCTGGATAACCCCCCAACACCCCTGTGAGGTCAGGGGCACCCTGCCAATTCCTTCCTCTGTATCTTCCTGAGGGACTCAGCCTCGCTGGGCCCAATTACACTATGATGAAGGGCCTCTGCATGCTATTTCACCCTCCCTGAAGCAGCCTGGATGACCCTCCCCGAGGTCAGGAGTCCACATCATGAGGTCCCTTTGGGACAGCCTCCTTCAGCATGACAGAGCCAGGAGCCCTCACCTCTCCTTGACCTCCCATCTTGCCCTGGGATGGGCTGGTTTCCATCCCCCAAACTCCACATCAAAGACTGTAAACTCCCTCAGGGGAGCAGTAGGCCACAGGTCGACTAAGCTGGTGCCCAAGCATGGACTGAGGAAGGCACCAAGGCTGTGAGACTCACCCACCTCCAGCCACACATGTTGTGCTGACATAGGGATGAAGGGGATTTCAAACACCACCAGCCCTCCCTGGGACACAGATTCAGTGGTGTAGATGTTGTCCTTTGGTGTCAGCTCTGCCCTGATCTGGACCGTCACCCCCTCGGCTGGGCTGCCATCTGGGTAGGACAGCTCCACCTGGAAGGGGTCACCAAAGATTCAAAACAGTCAGGGCAGCACCACTCCTCAAACTGATCTACAGACTCAACCCAATCCCCCATCAAAATCCCAGCCAACTACTTCACAGCAATTGACAAGCTAAAAGTCACAGGGAATTGCAAGAGACCCCAAATAACCAAAACAATCATGAAAAAGTGAAACAAAAGAGAACTTACATGTCCCAATTTCAAAATTCACTATGAAGCTACAGAAATCAAGACAATGTAGTACTGGCATAGGAGAGACGTGGTGATCGATGGGATAGAACCGAGAGTCCAGATATAAATCCACACATCCGTGGCAAACTGGTTTTCAACAAGAGTGTCAAGACCATTCAATGGGTAAAGAACAGTTCCCTCAACAAATGGGGCTAGGACGGCAGGATACCCACATGCAAAACAATGAAGTTGAACCCCTACCTCACACCATCTACAAAAGTTAAAAATGAATCATAGACCTAAAGTTAAGAGCTAGAACTCTGAAACACTTAGAAGATGGCGGGTGGAGTAAGAGGACCTTCATGACCTTGGACTTGGCAAAGAAGTCACAAGGTACAAGTCCTCACGTGCTGGCTGTTAGCCTGGTGTCACACGGTGAACCAGACTTCCCAGGCCACATGGTATGGAGTTAAATAAAGACCACCTGAAATAAAAGGAGTAAAGGCTATGTATTCAAAGCTTGCTGTAGCAAGGGAGTCATGGCCACCATCACTGGTGTTTGGCAGAGACTCAAACACAGGTGAAGCAGGAAAGCCTTATAGCAAGAAACAGGGAAGGCTTCAGGTGTGTCCCAGTTGGAGGCTACCAGGGTGGGGATGCTATAGGTGGTTAACTGGGAGCAGGGTATCCTCGGCAATTGGTTAGGGGAGCATACAGGGGCTCAGTGTCTACCAAGTGCGTGGATTTATTTTTTTTTTTTTTTTTTATTTTTTTTTTTTTTAATTTATTTATGATAGTCACAGAGAGAGAGAGAGGCAGAGACATAGGCAGAGGGAGAAGCAGGCTCCATGCACCGGGAGCCCGACGTGGGATTCGATCCCGGGTCTCCAGGATCGCGCCCTGGGCCAACGGCAGGCGCCAAACCGCTGCGCCACCCAGGGATCCCCAAGTGCGTGGATTTATTTCTGCACCCTGAATTCTATCCCATCGGTCTCCATGTACAAATCACAGTGGAGGAAGCACCACGTGCTGGCCATTGACCTGGTGCCACACTGGGGTATGAACAGAACAGACCGTGTTATGAGCAGTTCCTTGTGATGCTCAGACCTCACTCAGAAAAGGCAGTCAGAACAAGGGGTTCAGAAGACAGGGATGGTGGGGGGTTCAGGTGGCTCAGTTGGTTAAACATCTGCCTTCAGCTCAGGTCACGATCCCAGGGTCCTAGGGTCAAGCCCCGCATCAGGTTCCCTGTTCAGTGAGGAGCCCACTTCTCTCTCTGCCCCTCCCATGCTCGTGTACATGCATGCACATGCACGTACACTCTCTCTTTCTCAAAGAAACAAAATATTTTTTTAAAATATTTTTATTTAAAATAATTTAAAAGAAATAAAAGACCCCATCTTCAGTAGAGTCCCCATTTGGACCCCCAGGTGACCTTCAAGCAGAGCTAGGGTAGGAGGCAGTGCACAGCTTGTGTCCTCAGACAGCCCTTCGGATCCCCAGTGCTTACCTTCCCCACGTAGGACAGGCCTGGCTTGAACTGCTTCCTGGTGTCCTTGGAGTAGCGGACGTCCACCAGCTGCCTCTGGACAGGGGTGGAGTCATCAAACGCCACCTGCTGGCTCCCGTCCACACTGGTTACCGTGGCCCAGATGCTGACGGTGCCCCGGAAGTGCTCGGGGACATCGGCTGGGATCATGTCCTTCACACAGATGTCAAAGTCCTGGGAGCCGTGGATCTGGAGGTAGGAAGCACAGAACATGCTCACTCAGGGCTGGAGTGGTGTCAAGGAAAGATTCTCAAAACCACATCTGAATTGCAGGACTCTCCGGCTGCTTGGAGGGCCAGGGGGACACTCAGTGACACACCCAAGCTATGCTGTGAGTCACTGGATCCCTTGCTGAATATCCCCTGTAAGATGTCCCCTGTAGTAAGATGATTGCCCTCCAGCAGACATCGGGGCAGGGATTTGAACTTGGTCATCCCCCACTTTGGAGCACTTATTCTATTCCCATACCTGGGGCACAGAATGCCCCCATTCCACCCCTATCTCAGGACCCAGGCGGGGTCCTGACAAATAAGCCACATCCAGAAAGAAGAAAGAAAAACCGGTTTTCAGACTTTACGTACACAGGAATGTGAAGTCATGCAGCCGCTTTGGAAAACAGTCTGGGAGTTTCTCAAATGGCTAAACATAGAGTTACCCCCAAATATACAAAAGACCATGGCCAGACCATACAGAAAAACGACCAACTCATTACCAGCCTTGAAGGAAGTCTGACCCCTGTGTCTAGCAACTGGCAGGAAGACAAAATCCCGGAACAACCAGCCCCAAATGGCCAGGAATTGATCAATAATGACAACTTCCCTGATTTTTGTCCCTACTTCTTTTTCTTTTTTTTTTTTAAGGTGTATTTATTTATTTAAGTAATGTTTGCACCCAACATGGGACTCAAACTCACGAGCCCGAGATTAAGAGTCACTTACTTTACTGACTGAGCCAGCCAGGCACCCCATTTTATTTTATTAAAGATTTATTTATTTATTTCAGAAAGAGAGAGCACATATGTGCAGACTCAAGCAGACTCTCCACTGAGTGCAGAGCCCAATGCAGGGCTCAATCCCATAACCATGAGATCATAACCTGAGCCAAAACCAAGAGTCAGACACCTAGCCAACTGTGCCACCCAGGCACCTCAAGGCACCCCTTTAAAAAAATTTTTTTAAAGTAAACTCTCAAGGTGGGGTTCAAACTCATGATTTCAAGATCAAGAATCTCACGCTCTACCTACTGAGCCAACCAAGTGTCCCTTTTCCCTACTTCTGAGAGAGACAAATATGCACCCCTAACCAATCTCACAAGAAGCTCTCCTTCTAGTTAGGTGCTCACAGCTTCCCTATGCCCACAGCCTGAAGCTGGGGCACACCTGAAGCCTTCCCTCTTGCTCACAATAAAGCTTCGAGTATGCCAAGCAGGAGTGATGGTGGCTGACTCCCTTGCTATAGCAAAGCTCTGAATAAATAGCCTTTGCTCATTCTTACTGGGATAGTGTATGTAATTCCACACAACCCAGGAGGGCCACATCCAAGAGAAAGGAACACGTCCAGCCTCACACAAACCTGTACGCGAGTGTTCAGAGCAGCATTACCTATAAGAGCCAAAAAAGTGGAAAAAACTCAAATATCCATCAACAGGTAAATGGAAAAACAAAATGTGGCTGTGGCCCATCCAAAATGAACTATTACTCAGCCGTAAAAAGGAACCCTGAAAACATCGTCCCAAGTAAAAGAAGCTGGACACAAAGACCATAGATCATATGATTCTGGGCAGCCCGGGTGGCTCAACAGTTTAGTGCCACCTTCAGCCCAGGGCATGATCCTGGAGACCCGGGATCGAGGCCCATGTCGGGCTCCCTGAATGGAACCTGCTTCTCCCTCTGCCTGTGTCTCTGCCTCTCTCTCTCTGTTTCTCAAATAAATAAAATCTTTAAAAAATAAAAATAAAAAAAAAAAGAATATACGATTCTATGTATCTGGAATGTCCAAGGGAAGCTCCTAGTGCATGAGGTCCCTGCTCCTCACCTTTGTGGTTCTGAGGATGGGGCGCCCCACCTCCTGGCTGTAGTACCCCACGCCATTTACAGTCATATTGATCGTTAAGTTCCCCGAGACAGGTTTCCCAAAGGTATACCTGGAACAAAAGGACAAAGTGAGTTACTTCCCACGGAGCAGCAGGGGTGGGGTGGGGTCAGTCTCAGGAAGGTCAAGCCCCTGTGTTGTGGTCCGCTGATACAGGGATGCTTCCCCATCCTACATTCTGTGCTTACAGTCCTTCCCAGAGCCCAGAGTCAGCGTAGATAATGTCAGGGGCCTGCAATCCTCTGCACCAAGACTGGTGTTTGACAGAAAAAGAGACCAAGGGTCAGAGAGGAACTCTGAACCCAAGAGCAGGAGAGTATGTGAGACAACCGCTAGGCCCGTCACTTGTCGATGAGGACAGTACAGAGGATCAAACAACCGTGGCTACCAGCGAAACTCGGGCCTAAGTGCCCCGGTGAATTCAACTTTAAACCGGGGATCTGACTTTTCCCAGTCTTGGTTCCTCACCCAGAGAATGGGGACAAAACTATCCTCTCAGAGATGTTGGTAAAACTTTTTTTTTTTGATGTTGGTAAAACTTAAACATATGTTTGTCATGCTTTATGCAGAGGGGACACCTGTCTACAGGGCACAGGAGCAAGATGGCAGATCACAATGAATAAAAAAAATAACACCAGGCATTTTGATAGATTTTTCTAGACGATCAAAAATATGTGCATATCCAATGCATCCTTGGATCTTATTTTATTTTTTAATTTTATTCAAGAATAATTGACAATATTCTTGGATTTTAAAACACACAGCAGGGGCACCTGGCTGGCTCGGTCAGTAGAGCGTGGGCCTTTTGATCTCAGGGTGGGGAGTTTGAGCCCCACGTTAGGGGTAGAGATTACTTAAAGAAACAAAAAAAATCCCACAGAGCTGGAGGAGACAAGGGCAGAAGAACTGCCTCGGCCACAACTCTTGTAGGTGGCAGAGCTGCACAGGAACACGAGCTGTGAAGGGCTCTCTCTGAGGGGTCCCAAAAGGGACAGTGACTCTGGACACCCTCTGGTCAGCCTTCACTTTGCACCTGGTCATTAGCCTGGTCATGAGACGGACACTCCCTTCAAGAAATCCCTTGTGGGTCCGCCCATTCACTGTGGGTGCTGTTTGTAAGGAAGAGGGGGACGCTGGAAGGGGAGGGGGAGGAGGAGGGATGTTCCCACGGGGGGAGCAGCACAACAGTGGGAAGAGGGGGATAAACCCCAAGAGGGGCGCGCGTGAGGGGGGGGGCATGTCTGAGGGAGGTGTCTCGGGGAGGAGGGGCGTGCCCGTGGGGGTGTGTCTCAGGGAGGAGGGACGTGCCCGCGGGGGTGTGTCTGGGGGGAGTGTCTCGGGGGAGGGGCATGCCCATGGGGGTGTGTCGGGGGGGGGGGGTGTGCTCATGGGGGAGTGTCTCAGGGAGGAGGGGCGTGCCCGTGGGGGTGTGTCTGGGGGGGTGTGCTCATGGGGGAGTGTCTCAGGGAGGAGGGGCGTGCCCGCGGGGGTGTGTCTGGGGGGAGTGTCTCAGGGGGGAGGGGCGTGCCCATGGGGGTGTGTCTGGGAGGAGTGTGTCTGGGGAGGAGGGGCGTGCCCATGGGGGCGTGTGGGGGGGGGTGCCCATGGGGGAGTGTCTCACGGGGAAGGGCGTGCCTGTGGGGCTTGTCCCGGGAAGGGGCACGCCTACAAGGGGAGGAGCTCGCCCAAGCTGACGCCTCCTTCTCACCTGGCCTGCACAGTCCCCTTCTCACAGGTGTCCAGGTCCCGGATGTACTGGGGCGGGTCAATAAGAAGCTCAAATTTCGGCAACACTGGAAGGAGAGCAGAGGAGGGAGGGGCAGCTTCTGCCCCCGGGGCGGGTGGGGGCTTCAGAAAGTCCTGGAGCTGTGGCAGGGATAACCGCAGGGCCGCAGCCTGGGGCCACTGCGCGGCCACCGCTACAGGAATCCACACCACCCTTGCTGAGTGCAGGCAGCATTCTGGAGATTTCGCTGACCCACATCTATTTCCTACTTTGGGGGGGCACACACGCTTTTTCTCTCAAGGGGCCCACATCGCATCACTTTTAGGCTGCGTACACTGCGTGCAGCCCAGCCAAGAGGTGCACAAGTGGCCAGGTTCCTAGACCGGTGCGGGTGGCCCAGGAGTGCTTGTAGCTGGAGGGGATCTCTTTATCTCTTTGCCTCACAACTCAGCCCGGGAGCCTCTGGCCATCTGGTCACCCTGTGAAGCTCAGGGACACCCAGAACCCACAAGGAGGAAACTGGACGTAATTGGTCCATCGAGCCTGTCACACAAGGCCATAAATCCCTTTCCTTTTGCTTCTCTAGTTTGCACTGGGCTTCTGTCACTTGCAACCAACAGCCCTGCCCTCTACAGCCTTTCCTTCTAGGGCCTTCCTCCTGGAAGAAACAGTTTAAGGGAGAATTTGGGCACAGAAGCAGAGTAAGCAGCTGTGATCTATGTTCGGTCCACAGCTCCTGTCACCTGGACCGTTTCCTGAATGGCTCTGAACATCTCACGTCCCCTCATCTGTGCACAGGATCAGGATGATGACGAAAGAACCAAAAGAAATGGACTTAAAAAGGAAGGGAATTCTGACCCAGGCCACGCCATGGATGAACCCAGATGACATCATGCTGAGTGAAACACACTAGACCCAAAAGGACAAAAGACTGTGCAGTCCCACTTCCATGAAGCACCTAGACAAGTCAGGTTCATAGAAACAGGAAGTAGGCTGGTGGGCATCGGCGGCTGGGGGAGGGGACAGGGAGGTAGCATTTCATGGGGACCGAATTGCAGTCTGGAGAGATGAAAAAGTTCCGGAGAAAGAGGGTGGTGATGGCTACCAAACAACATGAATGTCCTCAATGTGACACAAGCGTACATGTACAAATACCGAAGATGGCACATTTTGTTTTTGTACCTCTTTTGAGTTCTTTTAAGAAGGAAATGACAAAGTGCTCAGCTCTCTGCACTGAGCCCCAATGAATGGGGCTGCTGCCACCCTCCCCATCATCAGTCATCACCAGGTCTGTGGTCTCTCCCAGACGTGAAATCCTAAAATCCTAAGATGCTCCAACTTACCATACTTCTGAACTTCGAAGGACTTGTTGTAGACGTGCCCTTGCATTTCGACAAAAATGAACCATTCTCCCAGCACGGGCTGATCAGACAGGGGGAAGGTCATGTTGGCCACCCCTGTGTGAACAGAGATGACCCGTCATCCTGGAGCAAGAGTGTGTGCAGAGAGCCAGCTGGGCCCGGCGAGGGTGGCAAGGGTGGCAAGGACGAAGCAGAGGCTCTCCTGGGACCTGCACCTCCCCCTGCGCAGAGCAAAACCTCAGGGAAGCCAGACACCAGGCCCAGGCTGGTGGAGGAGGGCAGAGGGCGCTGTGCAGAATGAGCACTCCTGCAGGCTGAAGGTCAGGCTGCACTTCAGATTCCTGGGGAAGCCCTGCAGCAATAGGGCCTTGCAGACAGTGAGCTGACAAGCCAGGGAGACAGGCCACCAAGCTCATCCGTTGTGCTTCCCACCTGAGTCGTTCCCAACCTTAGCACTGCTGCCATTTGGGCCTGATCATACTCCGTGGTTGGGGGCTGCCTGTGCATCGTAGGACACTGAGCAGCATCGCTGGCCTGCACCCACTCGATGCCAGTAGCTCCTCCGCCCCAAGTCATGGCAACCCCAAATAGTCCCACCTAAGTCCCCTGGGAGCAGAATCCACCCCATTGCCCACCATATGCTAACCGCTGCCCAAACTGAGCAAGGATTCTGAACAGGCTTCAAGACAGAACACCGCTCTCTCTGCAAACGGACCCCATTAACGCCACCAGCTTCAGGCAGAGGAGGCAGCTTTTGCTTTGGGTCAGTTCCTTGGAACCCTGACTTGGAGCTGTTTTCATGCTGGGAGGAGAGTGGGGATTTTCCACAAGCCTCCAGGGGAGGAATCTGAATGGGCGCAGGGACTCAAAACAGCACCTGGGGGTCTTTCACTCCTGAGTGGGACTTGCTCTGCCTGTCCCCAACAGTGACACTGTGAGAGCAGCTTAGTGGGACCCTGGAGAAAACTCAGAGACTACAAAAGCCCCTACAGCTTCTCTCCATCACTTTGGAATTGGAAAATGCTACAGCAAAAGGTCTCTTTCTTTACATATTCAAAGCCTTTGACAGTCAGAGGACATTAGGGGGTGTATGTCACCAACATGCATTTTCTACGGGGCTTCATTAGCCCATGGCCAGCATGGCCAGGAACCCTACCCCGAAGGATGGGCGCAAAATCGCACTACTTGAGAACCCCAGGTCTACACATACTGCAAGGACTTTTTAAAGTGGAAGGCTAGTCATTCTCTTCCTCTTTGTTCTACAGATCAAGTCCATACATAGCCCTGCAGCCCAAGAGGCCCCTGGTCTCACTGTTGCTTTATTGTCAGCACTCCTGACAGCTGGGGCCTCTCTCCTATGCCCAGCCTCACTCTCCCCGCCATCCACTGGGCCTCTCATGCTGGGCCTGTCTGGAACATGTTCCCTGGCCCCTCGCTTTGCCTAGCTAACCTCTGCTCCTTCTTCATTTTGTTGCTGAAAAGGCTTTTCCTCCAGGCAGCCGTCTAGGATTGTCTCTGCTGTCCCCGGCTGGGCAAGAACCCTGTCTCTGCCCTCTCTGAGGTTGCACTCATCATGGCATTCATCGTAGCAGATGCTATCACATGTTTTAATGTCTGTTTCCTCCACTGGGCAGAAATGTCAGCATCTACTTCAGTGCCCAGCAGATATCTACTACTAGGAAGATAGAGAGTTAGTGAGAGGGAGGGAAGGGGCCCGATGGGGAGGGTGGATAGAGGAAAGCAGGCTGAGTGCCAGGCGAGGTGGGATGGGTCACCAAGGGAGTCAGAGAGGCCCACCCTCGGCTCCAACACAGCCCCAGGCTCGGAACTCAAGGAAGGAGAGTCACGCAAACCCTGTCTCTGCTTGTCAGCCCCGAGCATCTCAGAATCGGGAAGAGGGCTCCAGGCCAGACCAGGGACCTAGAGCCCCCAAAGGGATGATGATGTAGAAGACATACAGTGGGAGGGAGATGGGGGGTGCCAACAAACAAGATCCTGATGTTCCCAACAGGCCTGACGTTATGTGCAGGAGCCCTGGCTGGATGCTGGGACCAGAGAAACATGGGTGGGGATGCAATGCTGCAGGGAAGGGGTATACTCAGAGCAAATTCTGTTTTCCTGGAAGATCTACTGCATTGGTCACCCAAAGGGGCAGTCCCCAAACTGCAGAGGAAAGAAGGGGAAGGGGGGAAGAGACTCACCGCAGCAGAGTGGCTCCAGGTGTCGCCACTCTGTCATCCTCGAGCCCCTGGGGTCCTGAGGAGACAAACATCCATAGTCAACTGAGGGCAGTCTGGCACATGTGTGCCCGGCACATGTGTGTATGTTCTGAGCTCCCCGTCTAGGGTGGGACAAGCACGGAGGGCAGGTCCCCAGACTAGCCATTTACACGGGAGCAATGAAACCCTGGTGCACAGAAGAGACTGGTCTGAGGATAACAGGGACAAAAGGAGCCCGATCTCCTCATTTAGGGAGCTGTGTGCAAATCAACAGAGACAGACAGACACACACGTAGCCCATCCCAGGGAGGATCTGGACCCCAAGACAGACCCAGTCCCAGCCTTATTAGGCACTGGGACAGGCAGGATCTACCTCGGCAGTCGACCAGGTCGGCAGAGAACAGGCTAACCGGCCCCCGAGGCAGAGCGGAGGGGGTTACACGCCACTCACCAGAATGTAGGCTTCCAGCTGCAACACAGACAGGCAGGCAGTGAGCACACGGCCCCGCAGGCCCCCAGCCCTCTGAGCACGCTGCTACTCTCTCACCATGCTTTGGCTTCCCTCTGTCCCACGGACCCCGCCCTGGCTCCCCAGGGGACTCGGAGCCACCAGACAAAACCGAGAATGGAGGTAGAAACTGGAAGGCTGGGATGGGGGGGCGGAGGAGTGATGGAGAAAGACCAGTTGCTGGTGGCTCCCCTGGCCAGGGGGTCCCAGGGGCAGGTGTATTCCAGGCACAGGGTTTTAGAAGCTGATCTCACCTTCTCGCTGACAGGCCTCAGGTCTGGGGTGACCGTTAAGATCCTGATGAGCACTGGAAGGGAAGGAGACAGTCATGTGCGGCGGCCCAGGCTGGGGCCAGCCCTCCCCCAACTCCCAAGAGCTGCCCACCTCGGTGTTGGGGCTTGTACACCGGCTTGTCAGTCTGGATGAACACAGAGGCGCCCCGGCTGTCCACGGTCACGGAGGTCTGGTTGTGGAAGAGGGGGCCCTCCTCTGCCTGCTGGCTGCGGCCCCACACCTGCAGGAGGGCCTGGCCCCGGAGGCCCGTGGGCACCTGCAGGCAGAGCGCAGAGCTTTGCGAACGACAGAGTGTGTCTCAGCGTTGGCACCACTGACACTTAGGACTGGATCATTCTTTGCAGTGGGGGCCACTCTGTCATTGCAGGGCGTTGGGCAGCATCTCTGGCCTCTGCCCACCAGATGCCAGTAGGAACCCCCACCACCAGTTATGGCAGCTATGGCCAGTATCCAGAAATGTCTCCAGCCACTGCCAGGGTTTCCTGAGGGACCAGAATCACCACATTCCCAAGTGGAGAATTGCTAATCAGGAGCTATTCTAAGAGTTAAGGATCCCCAGGCTTTTTATGGAGTCTCTAGTCTGCATTTTTTAAAATAGGTTTTATTTATTTATTTATTCATGAGATACAGAGAGAGGCAGAGACACAGAGGGAGAAGCAGGCTCCCCATGGGGAGCCCGATGCAGGACTCGATCCCAGGACCCAGGGATCACCACCAGAGCCAAAGGCAGGTGCTCAACCACTGAGCCACCAGGTGTCCCTGGAGTCTCTAGTTAGTCTGAAGATCCTCTGGCCCCTTCTCCTAGAATTATATAGCCCTTCATTGGTCTCTTATACAAATTCACAGCACCGACCCTGTGAAGAGTGCCTTCTGAGATGCAGTGGCCAGGGATCATGCATAATCTTTCTTTTTTTAAGATTTATTTATTTATTCATGACAGACACAGAGAGAGGCAGAGACAGAGGCAGAGGAAGAAGCAGGCTCCTCGCAGGGAGCCCGATGTGGGACTCGATCCCAGGACCCCGGAATCAAGCCCTGAGCCGAAGGCAGCCACCCAACCGCTGAGCCACCCAGGCTTCCCGATCGTGCATAATCTTAACCCTTGTCCAGAGCAACCCTGCCTTCTGATTCACTAGAAAGCTGACCTGCCCAAAGGACAGCTATTGGGACTTTATCAAGGGCTTCCCAACTACTGACATCTGGGGCTGGCTCTCTCTTGGTCATGGAGACTGTCCTGAGCACTGCAGGGGTGCTGAGCACCCAGTAGGTGCCCTCCCCAGTTGTGACAACCAAAAAGGTCTCCAGACACTGCCCAATGTCCTGGGGCTGGAGGTGGGGGAGAGGGCAAACATCCCCACCAGGTGGGAACTGCTGTCATAGAGAAAAGGTTCTACCACTGTCAATAAGGCAGGCATTGGGAATGCTAAGACATCTCTGGGGCACCTGGGTGGCTCAGTCAGTTAAGCATCTGCTCTCAGCTGAGGTCATGATCCCAGGGTCCTGGGATCGAGCCCCGCATCAGGCTTCCTGCTCACTGGGGAGCCTGCTTCTCCCTCTCCCTCTGTGCCCCCCGCATGCATGCCCTCTCTCAAATAAATAAATAAAATATTTTTAAAAAATAAAAGAATGCTAATACATCTTTATGCACAAAGATGCTTACAACTTTTGGATTACATTACCAAAACCCTGAAAGCAGTCTTTAAAAAAGAAATCTAACCATGTACAAGGTGGAAAGGGTTAGTAGATTAATACATAAAAGAGATGTGCTGCATGCTCTTACCAATAGAAGGCAAATTACAATTATAGATATTTGAATACAGGGAAGTATGTTTATACAACGCTAAGAGAAAACAGCAGGAAGCACCAGGGGGTCTACCCTTTAACTGCAGCTATGAAAGAAATGTCTCTAAGTGGATGAGGATTTACAGGGAAACACAAAAGTGAAAAGTACGGGGGATGGGATCACGGGTGAGTTTTCTCCTCTTCTCAATTTTTTCTTCATTATTCATTGTTGACATTACCGTTAATGATTTTTCTCACCATGCATGAAACTTCTCTTGTTCCATTCCAAATCAATTATTTCCAAGGTGGGGGTTCATTGAGATGTTAAAAATTCATAGCTTACCTTGAGTTTGATTGTTCCTTTATCTAAAAAATAAAAATTAGATGAAAACAGTTAAATTGGGAGCTGGGTTTGCCTGCCTCCCTGAGCTGCAGCCTTACAACTAGGAGCCTTCTCAAACCCAGAGGGATTGTCTGTGGACAAATACACATACTGGGTCATGCTGATCTGACCTGGGATTGGGAAAAGTGAGAGGTTTACTCCAAGCTGGCGGGCGAGAGCTTGAAGGCCAGAGGGGATGGACAAAAGCCAAGTTATTCAGGGGAAAATTGGCCAGCCTGTATACTTAATTCATGTCATTCCGGCCCCTGCCCAAGGTAAGCTGTAAGGGGAGCAAAGAGAAAACTCTCCAGGGGAGTGGAACAAGAAGAAGGGTAGAGGGAAAGAAGAGGAGACTGAGGTCCCCAGTGGACTTCCCTCCAGTAGATGTGTTTTCCCATCACCTCTCTCTTTACTCAAGCTGAATCATTTACCACTCTGACACCTGTCCAGGCTTTCTAGCACTTAATTTAGCATCTACTGTTTTGCCTTCCAGTATCCATTCCCATTTTCTACTAGCAGAACCCCAATTTCCTTGGGGGAACGACCTGCCCAGCTCTCAGTTGAGGTTTGCTGCGGTTCCGCCCATCTCTCTTGAGGCTCAGTGACTCTTCCCACAGTCACAGTGATTGATTCAGAGTTGAGCACATGACCCCAAATGGGCCAATCGGCATAGGCCTCCCCACCCCGGTCAGAGGGGTTGGGTCAGGATTGATTGATTGATTGAGCACATGACCCAAGATAGGCCAATCAGAGAGAACACTGGGATATTTCTCAGCGGTCTCGCGTACCTGTCACACTCTAGGCTTTGGGGAGACACAGACCCACCCAGAAGTGGGGCTGGGAGACAGCCAGTGATGCCAGTGGACTTTCCTAGTTATGACAGCCCATAAACACTCTGTTGCTGAAGCCAACCTGATCTGGGTTTCGGGGTGGCCCACAGAGTCAGGACTTCACTCCTGCCTACCCTAGCCCTCTCCCGGTTTCCACTCCAGGCCAGCCTCTCCCTCATCTCCCCAAGGGATAGGTGCTACCTTGCTGGCCTTAGAGCCCTGACATCATCTCTCTGTGTCTCCTGTGGCCAAATCACACTGTACGTGAGAAATAAGGTGTCCGCCCTGCTGGACTCCAGGCCTTGAGGCAGCTCCCTGCTCTCACCACCTTTGTCCAGGAGGCCCGCACTGCTGTTATCTGCAGTTTACCAAGGACAGCAGGGCAGAGGCTGGCCAGAGGCCTGAGCCCAACTCAGTGACAGTCTGGCTGGAAGTCGGGGGCTGGATCTAACACCACAGGGGTCCTAGAAGCTCAACAAAAGGTCTGAAGTAGTCATGAGAGTCCCTCTGGACCCCGGTCCCACCTCTAGCCAGAAGAAGGCCTGACTCCATCCAGATCTGCCCCCAGAGAACCTGGGCTGTGGGAGCACCTGGGTGGCTCAGTGGTTGAGTGTCTTCTTTTGGCTCAGGTCATGATCCCAGGGTCCTGGCAGGTCCCCATGGGGAGCCTGCTTTTCCCTCTGACTATGTTTCTGCCTCTCTCTGTGTCTCTCATGAATAATTTCTTTTAATCTTAAAAAAAAAGGAGAAAAAAAATAGAACCTGGGCTACAGAGGAACAATGCACTCTGATTTCCTAGACGGGGCAGGTGGCTGCCCCTCCTGGGTCTCAATTTCCCCATCTGAAAAGTGGGGAGAAGGCAGTCTGCTCTCCCTGCCCTGATAGGAGGTGAGATGGGAAAGAAGCAAAGCAATGCCCACACTGCCTGAGCCCCGAAGGCCACTCTACAGAGGGAGAGGAAGCCCTGGTCAGGGACCTACCCAGGATGGCTCCCTGGCTCCATGCCACCGCCTCGCCCTGGGCCACCAGCTGAGCCTGGACCATAACTTCCCGGGGGGAGTTAAAGATGGTCACGCTGATGACTTCCTCCACTCCGGAGCGGAAGACAGAGGGTGCGGCAATCAAATAGGGCCTGTCAGAGAGGAGAACCTCAGTGAAGGCCGAAGGCTGTCTGACCCCCAGCTCTTGCCGGCCTCCCTGACGCTCTGGCTGGGTCACAGTACTCCCTGCATTGGCTTCCACCTACACCTGACCACACCATGATGACACTGTCATTTTATGTATCTGTGTCCCCCACTGACCTGTGAGCTCCTTGAGACCATGGGTTGGCTTATTGATCTCTGAAGCCTCCTGATGAGGTAAGAACCTGGCCTCACTGGATCTAGCTGGCACCACACCCCCTTCCAATGTCTGCATTGTGGCCTCTGGCCTTTTCAGTCATCTTATTCTGCCACAGGACCTTTGTGCGTGCTGCACCAACACTGTGAAATACTCTCCTGAGTTACTGGCAGGATCCCACTTCATCCTCAGAGCCACCCTGTGACAAGTGCTAAAAGCCATTTACAGAGTCAGAAATTAGAGCCCTAGAAAAGCCAAGTCATGGGGCACTTGGGTGGCTCAATCAGTTGAGCGTCTGCCTTTGGCTCAGGTCATGATCACCAGGTCCTGGGATCAGGCCCTGAGTCGGGCTCCCTGCTCCATGGGGAGTCTGCTACTCCCTCTCCTTCTCCCCTCCCCCATTTGTGCTTGCTTTCTCTTCCTCTCTCTCTGTCAAATAAATAAATAAAATCTAAGAAAAAAGAAAGAAGAAAGAAGAAAGAAAGAAAGAAAGAAAGAAAGAAAGAAAGAAAGAAAGAAAGAAAAAGGAAGGAAGGAAGGAAGGAAGGAAGGAAGGAAGGAAGGAAGGAAGGAAGGAAGGAAGGAAGGAAGGAAAGCCAAGTCATGTGCTTGTGCCAAGAAGAGAGACCAGGATTCAAACCCAGGCAACCGGACTCCAGAACCCAGTGGAAAGAAACAAAGAGCTTCCTGCAGCATTAATTTTAAGAACAAAAACCCTGAAAATAAACTAAATGGCCCAACACTGAAAAAGCTCTGTGAACAATGGAACCAAAACAGGTTTCTCTTCCTGAAAATCCTCAGCTTCATGAACTGTGAAGATACTCCTGGAGCATAGAGAACATTATCTTCCTTTGCAGATGGGAAAGCTGTCACTCCAGGAGAAGGAACATGCCGTGGATCAGACAGGAGAGAGCCTTGGGGCACCCTTAGGGCATCCAACTTGAGGCACAGATCCTCCCCCCTGAGCTCCTGCCTCTGGTATTCTACAACCTTCCACAGATAATCAGAAAGTCTCATTTCATCTTCACCCACAAAAACTGCTCACAAGGCAACAGCAAGTGCTGAGAGCCCAGACAGCAAAGGTAGCACAAATCCAACCCTGCAGACCTACAGGCACCAGAAGGAAACAGGTGAAAGGGAAAACCCTAGGCCAGGCAAGGAAATTAGGAGAGATTTTCATCTCTCAGAATCCTCTCTGGGACAACCGGACGTCCACACACACGGAGATGAATTTAGATCCCGGACTGAACACCACATGCTGAGATGAACTCAAACTGGGTCAGAGATCTAAATGTAAAACTATAGGGGCGCCTGGGTGGCTCAGCTGGTTAAGCATGTCTGCCTTGGGCTCAGGTCATGATCCCGGAGTCCTGGGATCCAGTCCCACATCAGTCTCCCTGCTTGGTGGGAAGCCTGCTTCTCCCTCTGCTCTCCTCACTCGTGCTCTCTCTCACTATCTCTGTTGCTATCTCTGTCTCTCTCTCTCTCAAATAAATAATTTTTTTTATTTTAAAGATTTATTTATTTATTCATGATAGACACACACAGAGAGAGAGAGAGAGAGAGGCAGAGACACAGGCAAAGGGAGAAGCAGGTCCCATGCAGGGAGCCCGATGCGGGACTCTATCCCGGGACTCCAGGATCGCGCCCTGGGCCAAAGGCAGGCGCTAAACCGCTGAGCCACCCAGGGATCCCCAAATAAATTTAAAAAAATAAAATAAAATAAATGTAAAACTATAAAAAAAAAAAAAAGACACCAGAAGGACACAGGAGAAAGGCTTTGTGAACTTGGGTTAAAGCAAAGATTTCATGCAAAAGATCCCAAAAGCAGGATCCATCAAAGAGATCATTGATAAACTGGACTTTATTAAAACTTCATGAAAAATGGGGCATTTCAAAAGACACAGTGGCTTCCTGTTGAGTCCTGTCCGGCCGCAGCACCAACCCTGGAAGCCTGCCGTGCTCTGTCCAGCTTGAACAGTGGCCAGAGTTCACGCGCTTTGGGTTCCTACGTGGACTGTCCTACTTCAGGACAGACCGGAGTCTGCAAGGACCTCAGGACATAAGATAACTTACTATGTATCTCCAGCACTGATGAGAATGTGCCAAGACCCTAGTTTTGTAGGTACACAGCCCAGATCCAGCAATGACCAGAACCAGTAATGACCCTGGGAGTCCAACGTTCTGTCCGACTCCAGCACCAACAACCACTCGCAATGACCAGGTTCCTGTGGGCAGCGTCTGGCCTCAGCAGTTCACACAGCGTGCAGTTACCCTGGGTGCGTAACTGTGCTGATCCTGGGTAAGCATCATCACCCTAGGGACATGCTGTGTATTATCTAATTCCAACACCAACCCGGGGGTGCAATGACTCCAGCTTCCTATGTGTCCTGCCTGCTGCAGGGGAACCTCAACCTCTTCTAGGAATAACCTTTCCATCTAGCTCCCAGAGGAACCCCAGCACATGCAGACTGGGGAAGAGTATTTGGGGAATAGACAAATCCATATGTTCATTTTCCTTAGTCTCCCCTTAAAGCCTTCATCCAGATCTGAGTTAGATTTTTCACCCAAAGGACCTAGAGAACCCAACAGAACCAAATTAACTCTCCCTGAGGTTCATGAGTTGCAGCTGTTGGGATGCTTGCTGGCTAAGCATTGTTGACCTGATGCACCCCCTTGGCATCACGACTGACACTGCTTCTCATCCTTTGGTCTCAGCAGGTCCCGGCCTGGAAAAGGTGGTGTTTGATAAAAAGCAGACAGTCTTGGTCTTACTACAATGTGCAAATCCATGCTGCTTTGTGGGGTCAGGGATTCCTCATGCAAAAATCACATGGGTCTGGGAACCTGGGTGGCTCAGCCCATTAAGCAAGCATCTGCCTTTGGCTCAGGTCATGATCCCAGGGTTCTGGGACTGAGCCCCGCAATGGGTTTCCTGCTTAGAAAGGAGTCTGCTTCTCCTTCTCCCCCACCCCCGCACCCCTGTTCATGTGTGTGCACTCTCTCTCTTTCAAATAAATAAATAACATATTTTAAAAATAAGTTTAAATAAATAAATAAATAAATAAATAAATAAATAAAATATTTTTTAAAAAATCACATGGTCACAGAAGTGGGTATCCAGGGCTATTCCTAAAACAGGATCCCTCCACTGGGTGGACCATGGCCCTGGCTTAGAGGTTAACTAATCTAGAACCTGGGTCAGTAATTTTGCAACTTCACTTCCTAGTGTGTGTCTTCCAGCACAGGGATTCCATGTCCCTCGACAGAAGGATGACTTTATTAGCCAGAGGCAAATGCTCCTGAAAACCCTTCGAAACTCTGCAACCCAGAGTTGCAGTTCAACCCAACTCTGAACTTGGTCCTTATAAAGCAGGGTCTCTAATTTAGGGCCGGGTCAAGCTTTGTGATGAGGGTGGACCTGCACATGACAAAACGTTTCTTTCGCAGCAACTCTGGCCTCCACTCGGTAGATTCCAGCAGCATTGCCTCCCCCTAGATGTGAGTCAAAAATGCCCCCCGCTAAAATTGCCGAATGACCCCCAGGGAAACAAAAATCGGTCCCCGCTGGCTGAAAACCTCTATTTTAAGGAGTGCCTGCTTTGAAACACCCGGGACAAAAATTTGCTGAATTCCAATTTCACAAGGGCCCAGGAGAGGTAAATCCCATGGCTCAAGGATGGCCCAGCATGGTGTCTTCCTTTTCCAAAGGAGCCGTGGCTGGAAGAGACACCACCCACCAAGCCCCATGCTTGACCTGTTTTCTGGGAACTCCTAAGCACGCACGACTTGAACAAACCACCTCATAAAAGCTGAAGCTTGGGCAGCTCCAGGTGGCCTCCCTGAACCCACAGCCTCCAGGGCTCACCCCAACTCGGCAGGTCTGGAAATATTCCCGATGAAGCCAACTCACGGGAAATTCTCCTTAGGAGCTAGTTAATTCGCCTCCTCACTGTGTCAACCCACCAGAAGCTCCGCAGGCAAACTTCAAGAAAAATGTGGAAGCAAAACAAACACTTCCTCGGGCCACCACGCCCTCCCAAGGAGACCGGCCGGTAGGTCTCTCCCACGTCCCAGCCAAGACACGCACCTCTTCCCTCCGCGCCCCCGACAGCCTGAAACCACCACCCGCGACGACAGCCCCCGCGCACCCCGGGTGAGGCGGGGAGGGGGCGCCGGCCTCGCAGCCTGAGCTCTGGGAACCCCTCCGGGTGGCCGCGTCTGAGGGCTCGGGGCGCCCCCTTCCCCCGACCCCGGGAGTCGGGGCACCAGACTCGAGGTCCCGCCCGGTGCGGAGGCTGTGTCGCCTCGAACGGGTCGCTGCCCCTCGCTGACCCGGTCCCCGGGGCCCCTCCCCGAGAAGACAGCCAGCCTCCGCCGTCGCCCGCGGCAACTCACGGGGCCTGGGGCGCAGCGCACTCGCCGTCCCGCGGCGACCGCAGCACGAGCAGGAGGCGCAGCAGCGCGCAGGGCAGGGCGCCCCGCATTTTCCGGCTCCGCGGGGGCGCCGCGCCCAGGGAGGGGGCCGGGCCGGGGCTGGGCCAGGGCCGGGGTCCGAGCGCCGCGGTGCCCCCTGCGCCGCCGGGGGCCCTTTGTTCGCAGCCCCCGCGCCGTGCGCACGGCGCCATGCGCCCCGCTCCGCCGCTGGCCGAGCTGGGGCAGCCCCGGACCAGCCCCCTCCCCGGACCCGCCTCGGCCCGCCCCGCCCCGCCCCGCCCCGCCCCCAGCTCGCCCCGCCCCGCCCCGCCCGCTCCGCCCCGCTCCCCGCGCCGGTCCCGGGACTCACCGCCTCCACCGCCTCTGCCGCGCCCCCTGCCCGGACCCCTCGGCGGCTCATCCCCAGACCCTCGGACCTGACAGGGCCCCTATTCCCCCTCACCCCGCCCCCTCCCTGCACTGCCCCCGTCCCCCCAGCCCGGCCGCCCGCCCCGCCCCGCCCCGCCCCCGCTCCCTCCTCGGGACTCCTCCCCCTGCCAGGGCGCTCTCCGGACTTGCCCCGCCCCCTGCCCCGGACCTGACCCCCAGGCCGGGTCCACGTCCTCCTTCCTCGGATCCGAGCGAGCGGTCCTTTCCTGCCCCCCGCATCGCCCCCGCTCCCCTTTCCTGGGGTCTCATCCTCCTGGGACCCGCCTCCCCTGCCTCCTCCTGGATCGCCCCCACCCCCCGCATGGCCCCCTCTTCCGACCCGACCCGCCCCGGCCTCCCCGGGGGATGCTGTGAGGCGCCCACCCCAGCTAAAGCCCGGCGACCTGTCCGGTGTACGCGGCCTCAGGAGCATAGAGGAGACAGGCTGGCCACGGGGTGAACCTTCCAGATGCGCAAGTGTCCCCCGGTGCCTGACTGCTGGCCCTCACTTCTACCCTCGCAGCACCCACCCCTGCCGCTGTCCACAGGTCCTCTGAGTCAGGCCCTCCCCTCTGTGGGCCTCCTTTCCCCTCTGGCCTACAGCAGGGTAGGGCCAGCACCCCTTACTCTCCTGCCCCTCAGAGTGTCCCCAACTGAGCAATAGCCCCATTGCCATAGGATGGGGGGGCACACCTCCTTCTTTATCATGTTCAAGTCCTGTCCCCCTCCTCCCAGCATCACCCCCACCCTCAACTGGCACCGTTTCCCCCTCTAAGAGGACCAGTCTAGCTACAGGGGTCCTCCTAAAACTACTGCTGACCACTCTCCCCTCCTGCCCCAAATCTTTGGGGATCCCTGTTCTTTGGGACCAAGTCCAAACTCCAGGCTGCCCCGAGGCCACCCTGATGGCTCAGTCTCACCCCAGTTCCTCAGATGCTTTGTGTTGACCCCTCAAACTCTGCTCTTTGGCCTTTTCCCTTCAGCTACCCAATTCCACCCAATTCTGCTCCTCCCAGAAGCTTCCTCTGAACCCTCCCTGCTCCCAGGCACTGTGGGGCCTCTGGATGGCCTGCGCACCAGCCCTCTCTTGGCTTTAGGCCAAGCCCTGGGCAGGCAGTGGGGACACAGGGCAGACAGGGCTTGCCCTAGCAGATGCTGGAGAGGCCCCGCAGGAGCCTGGGCGGAAGGGGGCGGGCAGCAGGCGCCACCGGGGTGCTGAGACCAAGAAGAGGCACAGGCCCCTAAACTCTGTCCTCTCCGGCACCAGGCAGGGACATCTGGTCTCACCCTCCTGATGTGGGTCTGTCCTGCCCAGCCCGCAACGCCTCCTCCTGCTCTTCCGTAAATGGGTCCCACTCTCCAGCCTTGAAACCAGCCTCCTGCCCCCTCCTGCCCCTCCCTTTGTCCCTCCTCCACTGGGCTCCAGCCACACTGGCCTCCATGAATCCACGGACTGCCACCTGCCACCCACCACACCCTCCAGCAGAGATGCCAGCCGTCCCCTCTGCCTGGAATGGTCTTCCTCGTGGAATCACAAGGCTGCACCCCCTCCTCCCCTACCTTCAGGGCGAGCCCCACTGCCCTTCCTTCCCTGACTGCCTGTGTTGTAAGGCCTCAGATTGGACCTGCTGCCCTTATGGGTCCCCAAAGGCCTGTGAGTTCCCTGCTCTCACTATGTATGCCCCCCACTCGGCAGAAGAGGCTGTTTCCCACCTCTGTGACCCCATCCAGTTATACCCCGCCAGTCCCCGGCCTAGCAAGTCTCCCCTCCTTGTCTTTCAAACAAGCCAATCACATCCTCCCCTGGGACCAAGGACCCCCTCACCCTCCTGTTACTGGAAAGTCTGCCTCCCACAGCCTCTGGGGGTTCACTCCCCTCCCAAATGCAACCTCCATGTGGTCTTGCATGGCGAGCTGGGTCCTCTTCCAACCCAGGGTTGTGAGTTTATGTGACAAGCTGCTGTCTGTCCATCTCATCAGACTGGTGTTGGGTGTTGTGTGTTAGGCCATCTTAAATTGTTTGATGCAGGGGATCCCTCCTTCACTAATGGGGTGAATAATAGACACCACCATGCCCTCATCACCCAGTTTGATGCTCTGGTGCCCAACATGGGAGCAATGATCGTTTTATCCCAGGAGCCCTTGCTTCTTGTCTGTCTCCCCGGAGATATAAGCCCCATTTGCTGCTGGACACCTGGCCCCAGACACGTGGGCACTCAGTACACATGTGCCGACATCCTCACCGGCCCCCTGAGCTGCAGCGGGGCCCTGGGGAAAAGCCAGGTGATCCATTTCCAGGAAACGTGTGAGCCCTCGTTTCGCAAGGCCATCGCTAAAAGCTGAGTTGTACAAACTTGCAATTAAATCCATGATATTAAAAATAAAAGTTGCAAGTACTCGAAAGTTATCACTTCCTCATTTCACTGCATCTCACTATTCTCTGTGCTCCTGAGGATACCCCTGACTCTTGTATCTGATGGTGAAAAAACTGTAATACTACACATCCCTCCCCACATCACATTTAGTGACTTCCTGCTGGTAGCCTCAAACTGCTGGGGGATGAGGAGTTGGGGGGGGGAGCCCCATCCATTGTGCTCTAATTTGCTTTGAAAGCACAAATTTGTTCCAACATGATGGAGACCTCAGAGACGGATTTGAGCATAATGTGATCGAATGTGGTGGTGCTTATGCAGGGTTTTTTAAGGGGCAAAGCTGGAGAAATGCAGAAAACTGTACCCGGCTGACCCGAGTTGCATGGGAATATACAACAACCCCCCACCCCCCACCACACACGCCCCTCAACATCTACACACTCCCTCAGCTGTTAGGAGCTACCACAACAGACCCTATCTGGAAACCTGGCTACAGCCTTCCCACACCACGTCCACCTGTGAACCTCAGGTCCCTTCTAAAGGTCAAGTACTTGCTGTAGTATTCACATCATTCTAAGCCACTTTACATGTGTGCAGCAGTGCTACCGCTTTCAGTAGGTGCTGGTCTTTTTTTTTTTTTTTTTTAATGTGTCAATGACACAGTTTTTAAGTTGTGGCCTGACCCTGTTTTCCCATAAGCCCTGTGGTTGGTGCGAATTTGCAGAGTGTGGTCATTTTTAGGAATGTCACGTCAAGGCAGAACTGGCTGGGTTGGTCCCACCAGGAGTTTGTTTTGTTTTGTTTTAAGATTTTGTTTATTTATCCATGAGAGAGACAGAGAGAGGCAGAGACACAGGCAGAGGGAGAAGCAGGCTCCCTGTGGGGAGTCCGATATGGGACTCCGTCTCAGGACCCGGGGATCATGACCTGAGCTGAAGGTAGCTGCTCAACCACTGAGCCACCCAGGTGCCCCCCACTGGGAGATTGTTAAACATCTCTTAGCATGCCAGTGATGAGTTGCATAGGGGGCCAGGTCTGGGTGGGCGGATGAGGGAGGTGGTCCTATTGTTGAAAAGCATTTTGTTCTTCCATGGAGCCAGTCAATTCCTAGACATTCTGAGGGGTCAGAGTCTGGTCTTGGTACTGGAAGACAGATGTGCAGACTCATCGCCTGCAAGGTACAGGTGTTTAGCACAGCATGGCAGGGACCCCAAAGCCAGAGCTAGAACAGGGCATGCCTGTGTGCAGGAGCAGTGATGGGGCAAGTTGTTCACTGCCTAGAAGGGCACGGCAGCGACATTACTTGGGGAGCCACTGGCCATACTAACAAGGCCGAAACTGCATCTAACCTCTGATCCTACTGGAAGGACACAGATGCCAAGGTGCTCCAGTCAAGAGCTTTCACAGCAGCCTTGTTAGGAGCAGTGAATAACCAGGAGCCGCCTATGTGTTCATCCAGGGAATGAGGGATAAACTGATGAAGGAAGGAGGTGCCACGTTCATAGGACAAGCGGGAAAACAGCAGCCAGGGAAAGGGTACAGGAAGGCATTTTAACAAGAGCTGAGCATTTTCACTTCCTGTTGCCTAGGGGGTAGGGGGGTTCAGACTAGGTAGGGAGATTTCCTGCACCTCCTGCCCTCTATGCCCAGAGATGTGGGACCAGGAGTGCTGGCTCTGCAGAGGATCAGAGGTCTCTCCCCACTGCCAGTGTGAGCCCACTCCCAAGTCCTGGGGTTCAGAGTAGGCCATGAGGGGGGCTCTTCAGCCAGCCTCACCTGATCTCAGCAAAGAAAATGGGCAGGAGGGCTTCTTGATTTTCCCCAAACCCAGGGGGTCCTGGGAGCGAACTCTAATAGCGTCTTTTTTGACTGCACTAAGCGGCTTTCTTGGGAAAAGCCAGGATTACAATGGACTTAAGAGTTGGCATTGGAGCCCTTCTTACCAAAGGTGGGCACGACATTGCTGGTTGTACCGCATCCACCACTTAGCTCGGCCTGTCTTCTTCTTTTTCTCCTGTTTGGCCACCTGGGGAGTCTGCCCTCTTACTTTCCCAGCACGGGCCAGGGAACCATGCAGCCAGCTACTTCCAGGGTGGTCAGAGCCTCCACTCCACACTGACTCAGGGTAGCCTCAGCCTCTAGGGGCATGCCTGCCAGGAGTACCACTTGATCCCCTGGAGCAATGGTCTCCAGTGAGGCTACAAGAACCTCAATCTGGGTGACCGGCCCCTGGCCACTCACTTAGAGGGTGTGTAGCTCCTGGGCAGGTACAAAGAGCTGCGTGTTGACAACTGAACCAGAGCCACTGCAGCCACTATAGCAAAGATGGAGTCAAGGGCGTGCTCATCCTCACCACCTGCTGCGTGCCTCAACCTCAGTATCTTCTCCAGGATTCCCAGGTGTTTAGAAAAGACACCCAAGGAGAGCGTGTGGGAGAAGCTGTTCAGAAGCAAGGTGCAAGGGCTACTGGGAATCTCCATGGACAAGGGAAGCACCTTCCAAGGCACCTTCACAGATCAGGAAAAATCCAGGCCGAGATCTGCCCAGCACTCTCCCTTTGCCCATGGAGAAGAGTGAACATTCACTCTTCCCAGGAACAACCAAAATGTTTGGAAGGGTGTGTGTGTGTGTGTGTGTGTACATGTGTGCACACACACACATCACACATGAATTCCAGGCCAGGCAAGGGCATGGGAGGAACAATACTGTATGAGTCTCTTGTGGCTGCTATAACAAATTATCATAAATGGGTGGCTTAAACAATAGGATTTTAGGCAACCCAAAGAGTGGGAGAAAATATTTGTGAATCAGATATCTGATAATGGATTAATACCCAGGATATATTAAGAGTGTCTGCAGCCCAACAACAATAAAAAGCAAACAACCCAGTTCCAAAATGGGCAAAGGATCTGAATAGATGTGTCTCTAAGGAAGACATACAGATGGCCAACAAGCACATGAAAAGATGCTCAACATCACTAATTATTAGGGAAATGCAAATTAAAACCACAAGATATCGGGATCCCTGGGTGGCGCAGCGGTTTGGTGCCTGCCTTTGGCCCAGGGCGCGATCCTGGAGACCCGGGATCGAGTCCCACGTCGGGCTCCCAGTGCATGGAGCCTGCTTCTCCCTCTGCCTGTGTCTCTGCCTCTCTCTCTCTGTAACTATCATAAATAAATAAAAATTAAAAAACAAAAAAAAAAACAAAAAAAAAAAACCCACAAGATATCACTTCACACCTATTACAATGGTTTCTTGTTGTTTTTTTAAATAGACCATAATAGCCAAACAGGGGTGTTAGCCCCCGCGCACCCTGTGCCCACTTCCGTCGTGGAGCAGCCTTTAGTGGTCTCCTCTGCAAAAGGGCTCCGTGGCCTAGCATTCCTGTCCTTGCAACCTGTGATCGTGCCCCAGGGTCCATGAGGGGTCACCACCGAGGTTCCCACCAGGTCACAAGAGACAGGATGACAGCCGTCCCCTCCAGCGGCTCAATAGTGACCACCCATAACTATTACCTGTGCCACCTGGTCTCCACTTCCAGTAACAGCTCCTGCGGAAGTGCAGAGGATCCTGGGGAAGGCATCCCTCACCACCCTGGTCTCCTCAAGGCCAACCTTGGTCACTGGTGGGCAAGGTTCTTTTTTAGGAGGTCCACTCTCCCGTTCATGGCTATAGTGTTGGAGTCCCCAGAACCCTTGGGATCTCTCCAGAACTCCAGCGGCAAGATCACCTGTGACTTGGCTCTGGAAGCCATGAGGAAGCAGCCTGGTGGCCAGCCTGGCAAAACCAACACTGAGTCCCCATCCTGAGTGGCCATCATCAGGCTTCAGAAGGCAGCGAGGCTCATCAGAGCCCCTCCCCTCTCCCTAGACCAGGCAGACTGCAGCAAGCAGAAGCAGTTGAGCTCTTTTATATTAAAACAGCAAAACACCAAAAAAGAAGTTGAGAGAACACCACTCTTTACTATCCAAGCCACAGGCAAGCCTTTCTGACACCCTGGAACCATGTGCCTTGTACCAAGTGGAAAAAAAGCTCCAAAAAGAAAAGAAAAGAAAAGAAAAGAAAAGAAAAGAAAAGAAAGAAAGAAAGAAAGAAAGAAAGAAAGAAAGAAAGAAAGAAAAGGGCTCCAAGCAGCCAGTTTAAAAAATTAATTAATTAAAATAATAAATAAATAAATAAATAAATAAATAAATAAATAAACCATAACAAGTTTTGGTGAGGATGTGGAAAAATGTGTGCACTGCTGGTGGGAATTTAAAACGGTGCAGCTGCTGAGGAAAACAGTCTGGTGGTTCCTTGAAAAGCTAAACATAGAATTACCATATGATCCAACAGCTCCATTTTCGGGGCATATACACAAAAGACAGACTGTAAACAGTAAGCAAGCCCCATGTAAGTAAGCATGGGGCTAAATAACGTTTTCGGCAGAGAAAAGACGTGAATTAGGGAGAGCAAGTAAAAATATTTCAAAATTTGAATCTCAGATAAACGACCCAATAAAAAGTTGTGTTTGGGTTTTTTTTTAGTATAAGTATATCCCAGCGATATTTGGAACATACTTAGACTAAACATAAACGTATTACTTTTTATGTAGGATTCATATTTGACAGGGTGTCCTATTCTTTACATGATGACACTTCATTATCATCTTTATAGTAACCTCACAAAAGAAGGAAGTGGTTCCTTCAAGTTCCTTCAGATTTTGCATAGGATCCAGCAATTCCAGCGCTGGGCTTAGACCCCAAGAATTGAAAGCAGGTGTTCCAACAGATTGGACACACATGTTCACAGCAGCACTAGTCACGATCGCCAAAAGGCAGAAGCAACACAAATGTCCATCAACACATGGATGGATAAACAAAATGTGGTCCATCCGTGCAACGGAGGATTAGCCTTAAGAGGAAAGAAGCCCTGATACATGCTACAACATGGATAAATCCCAAAAACATCATGCTGAGAGAAAGAAGCCAGATACAAACAGTAGGTGATTCCATTTATATGGAATATCAAGAACAGACAAATCCACAGTGACAAAACGATTAGTGGTTGCCAGGAGCTGGGGCGGGGGGAAGAGGAGTGACTGATGGATGGCACGACGGGGTCTCCTTTGGGAGTGATGGGAATGCTCTAGGATGGACCGTGGTGACAGTTGCACAACTCTGTACTAAAAACTAGTGAATTGAACACTTCAAGAGGGTAAATTGTATGACATGTAAAGTATATCTCAATAAAGCTGTTGCTCAAGGGGATCCCTGGGTGGCTCAGCAGTTTAGCATCACCTTCGGCCCAGGGCGTGTGATCCTGGAGTCCCGGGATCGAGTCCCACATCAGGCTCCCAGCATGGAGCCTGCTTCTCCCTCTGCCTGTCTCTGTCTCTTTCTCTCTCTGTGTCTCTCATGAATAAATAAATCAAATCTTTAAAAAAAAAAAAAAAAAAAAAGCTGCTGCTCAAGAAAAAAGAAGCCCCAGGCATGCTCCTCAGCAGGAACGTGGCTGGCAGGGAGTGGCTGGCACTGCCGGCCACACCCGGGGCCCTATGTGCCTCTTGGGCAGCAACTTGAAGTGCGAGCTGTTGAACTTGCTTTGGAAATTTGGATCTAGCAAGTCCATCCTGTCCCAGATCCCTGTGCTTGGAGCAGCTCCCCCAACACCTCCAGCGCCTTGCTCTGTGCACCCCTTCCCAGCCCCCACCACTCCCAGAAGGCAAAAGCATTTCTCAGTGGTGTTGTTCCAGGAGGAACCGGCTCTGCTTGGCTCGTTGGGGAACATCTCTCTGAGATGCTTGGCATCATATGAACCTGGACAGGCCACGGGGGACAGTGGTCTTCTGTGCCAAGCAGCAGAGCTGGCTCCAGGCCAGTGTGGCCCTGCAGACACGGGGAAATTACCGGGAAGTGGAAATCTTAGGGAGAGACCTGGGATTTCCTCTCTAGCTCCAGTTGTGAGTGGGGCAGGGGTTTTGAGACCTGACATACAGAGCCTGGGCACCTTCTTCCATTGCCCCCCCCAACACAGGGCACCCCTGCTAGGGAGGGGCAAGCAGGCGCACCACCCCTTGGCCTTTACAACAGGGACAGATCTGGGGCAGCATACTGGAAATCTAATTGCTGGCTACTTTCTAGATTCAAGGAGGAATGAAGAGCGACTGCTAAAGGGTATGGGATTTCTTTTAGGGGTGGTAAAAATGTTCTATAACCAGAGGGAGGCAACAGTTGCCCAATATCTTGAATATACTAAATGCCACTGAATTGTTCCCTTTAAAATGGTGAACTTTGCAGTATGTCATTATCACCTCAATAAAAGTAAAAAGAAGGAAGGAAAATGCATCTTGCGGCTGAGGAACCCAGGACACCCAGAGTGACCAGAATCTCAGAAGGACCACTACACGGGGCAGTGTGGGTCCAGTGGAGCCAAGTGCAAATTCAAATTGTGACTCTAACATTTACCAGCTGTGTGACATGTAAGAGACTGCTTGACATCTCTGAGCCTTTTTTTTTTTTTTTTTTTTTTGTAAATTCATGAGAGACACAGAGAGAGAGGCAGAGACACAGGCAGAGGTTCCATGCAAGGAGCCCGATGCAGGACTCGATCCCGGAACTCCAGGATCACGCCCTGGGCTGAAGGCAGCTGCTCAACCGCTGAGCCACCCAGGCATGCCTCTCTGAGCCTTTTAATTGCCCCAGCTACAAAGTGGAGATCACAGCATTTCCTTGCAGACCAATTTGGAGATTAAATTCACTGATACAGTGTCTGACAGATGGAAGGCACTTGATAGAGGCACCTGGGTGACTAAGTGGTTGAGCATCTGCCTTTGGCTCAGATTGTGATCCCAGGGCCCTGGGACGGAGTCCCACTTCAGGCTTCCAGCATGGAGCCTGCTTCCCCCTCTGCCTGTGTCTCTGCCTCTCTCTCTGGGTCTCTCATGAATAAATTAATAAAATCTTTTTTAAAAAATGATATAGGAGCATCTTTTTGTTATTCATAACGAACCGCTTCCAACCACATCTGACTTTCTGTTAATGGGGTGACTTTTGGAACACACCTGAGTATGGGAGCTGGTTGTCAGGGAACCAACCACGTGATTAGAGTCCAAAGAGGGAAGAGCTGCGGGAGATTGATACTCAATAGCCAATGGCCAATGATTTAATCAATCGTAGCTATGTCCTGAAGCCTCTGTAGCACAAAGTACAGGGCTTGAAGAGCTTCCAGCTTGGTGAAAGAGTGGAGGTGCTGGGAGGATAGCCACTTAGAGGGGGCATGGAAGCTCCACACCCCTTCCCACATACCATGCCCAGTGCATCTCTTCATCTGGCCCTTCCTCAGTGGTATCCCTTATAGCAAATCAGTAACAGCACATAAAGCACTTTCCTGAATTCTGTGAGCAGTTCTAGCAAATTACGGAATCCAAAGAGGGGGTCACAGGAGATTTCTGATTTGTAGCCAGTCTGTCAGCAGTCCTGGAGACCCGGACTTGTGGCTGATGTTGGAAGTAGAGGCAATCTCATGGGACTACAGCCCTCTCCTGTTGGGGGTTTGTACTAACTCCAGGTAATGTCAGAATTACCCAGTATGGAAAACCCACATGTGGTGTCAGAGGTGTTGTGAGTACAGGAAACAGAAGTTTTCTTTTCTGTCCCTGGGAATTTTCTGGGGCTGTTGGTTGTATTCACTGTGGTGATGGTTTCATAGGCAAGTACATATGTCAAAACTTAGCTAATCTGATACTTTGTACAGATGTGTGGTTTATGGTATGCCGGCTGTGCCTCAATAAATCTGTTTATAAAAACAGAAACATAGGGACACCTGGGTGGCTCAGTGGTTGAGCATCTGCCTTTGGCTCAGGTCATGATCCCGGGGTCCTGGGATCAAGTCCCGCATCGGGCTCCCCACAAGGAGCCTGCTTCTCCCTCTGCCTATGTCTCTGCCTCTCTCTCTCTCTCTGTGTCTCTCATGAATAAATAAATAAAAGCTTAAAAAAACACAACAGAAACATTTTTTTTTTTTTTAGATTCAAGAGTTATGGTAGGAGACAGGGCACAGAGCCAGGACCTCCCAAGGAGGGAAAGGTATCTCAGGACTCCGCCAAGTGGGCTGCGTGGGATGAAGTGCACTCTTGGACTTCTCTTCTCTGGTTGAGGAGAAGCCAACCAGTTCCCAGATGCTGCTCTGGGCACAGCAATGTCACACAGCATCCTCTCGACAGGAAGGAGCTCGTGCCCACTCCAAGTTGCATGGGGAAACGGGAGGGTTGAGTCTAGCTGTGGTGGGCCCTCTTGGGGTGGAGGGGCCCAGAGGTCAAGGCAGGCTCCTCTCCTTGTGCCGTGGGTCCAACCCTGTCTCCTCGGGGCTGGGAGTATATGTAGGCCCTGGCAAGGGAGCCGTGGGCAGGCGGTCCCCCCAGGACCAGGCACGGCCAAGCTATCAGCTATCAGGTCAGCCGTGGGCTCCTGGAGCCGTGTCAGGGTGGTCCCGGGGCGCAGCTGCCCTGCCTACAGTTCTGGGAACATGCAGCAACCTTACCACTCCAGTCTTGACAGCAGAAACATCTAGTCGGACATCCCCAGAATCACTTCCCCGAGATCCCAGTTTCCAGAGTTTCACCTCAAGGGCAAGAGCTACATACTCTTCAGGCCCCAGCTCCCCTGTCAGTTCTGAGGCCCTGATGAAACACCACAGTCCCCAGGTCAGATCCCAGGCATCCCCCTCCCCCAGGCCACCATCATGAGGCCACTCACAGATGTGCCCTCTGCACCCACATGGCTCATTCTCATCTTTTAGTTCCTGTCTGGGTGCTTTGACATCTTGAAGCCCAGGGAGCTCCCTCAGCTGGGAGGCTATGCCTCCACAAGAGTCCCTATAACGTGCTTACCTGGGGCCCGTGCATCTAGGGGATGAGTATGGTACGGGGATGTGCACGTCTGCCCTGGGAAGAGCTATAGGTGTCATCGACAGCCCTTCTTACCAACACCAGAGCCTGGCTTGGAGTCAGACGCCTCCAGGCACCTTTATCTGTCCCTTAAGCTGTCACTAGGACCCAATCATTCATCCTTGGAGGCTCCAGTGAGATGAGAGCAGGGAGCAGCCTCAGGAGGCATTTGGGCCAGCTCTGAAGTTGGGCAGATGAGAAAACTGAGGGCCAGACCATTCACCCCCAAAATGGGTGCCCTGGCTGGTTCTGCCTTCTGGGCAAACAGGCTGGAAATAAAAGCGCCATAGTAAACGCCCTGGCCCGTCTCGGCTCCGCCGGCCACTTCTGTCCTGGGGAAGATGCCAGCTCAGTGCCAGGAATGTTCTGGACACACCCTGGGCCAGGAGGCAACTGAAGAGGCACCAGGCTGCCAGCAACTCCAGGCATCCTCTGCTCCCTGTGGTTGACTTACCCAGTCCTGGGAGAGATTGAGTCTGCAGGGGACAGAGCCCAAGACAGCCACCTGGCCAATGGCACGTCTGACCCAGTTGAGGTAGGCAGGGACAAGGCCCCCAGGTCAGGTGGGCAGGTGCAGACAGCCCTCAGGTAAAGTGATGGCTTCTTCCCCTTCTTCTCTCATCAAGCGTCTATGGACCACCCACTAGGCTGGTGAGCCAGGTGCCCAGAGATGGACCAGACTGGCCCAACCCACAGGGGGTCACAATATTTAGGAAGATCAGTTCTAGACAGGTGGGTTCCAGAAATTCTGACAGCAGAACTCTGCTAATAGGGACACCAGTGGGGCTAGAACAGGTGATACAAGGCCAGCTCTAAGCCCAGGACATATTCAGTGTCCTTAATGGACACCTTTTCCCATAGTGGGGGGTAGGGGGCCTCCCAGATGTGACACAGAGGCTGGGTAGCCTAGGAGCAGGAGGGACCAGCTCCCAGGAGGGGGTGGGGTTGTTGCGGGAGGATATATTTCCATGCAAACCTTCCAGGGCTTCCTTGCCATCTGGCTCTCCAGGCTTATGTTTCATCCCACCCTGGGCACTCAGCTCCTGCTGCCCTGCAGGCCGGGGGTGTCATTACCACCTCCCTGCCCATCCCTCACGACCTGCCTTGTCTCCAATGGGCTTCAGCTCTAGGGGACAGACTCCAGGCCTCACCCCCACCCCCTGTATCATGGCACTTTTTCTTTTCCTCCTTTTTAAAAAATATTCTTTTTTATTTATTTATTCACGAGAGACACAGAGACACAGAGAGAGGCAGAGACCCAGGCAGAGGGAGAAGCAGGCTCCATGCAGGGAGCCCGACGTGGGACTTGATCCTGGGTCTCCAGGATCAGGCCCTGGGCCAAAGGAGGTGCTAAACCGCTGAGCCACCCGGGGTGCCCCCTTTCTCCTTTTTTAAAAATAGTTTATCAATACAGAATTTACTTCCCGTAAATTTCATCCATTTAAAATGTACAATTGAATGCTTTTTAGTGTATTACAGAGCTGTGTGCCACCATCACCATAACAGAATTCTAGAACATTTCCATCACTGTAAAAGGAGACCCTGTCCCCATGAGCAGTCACCACCACCCCCCTCCTCCAGCCCCTGCAACCATGCACCTGCCTTCTGTCTCTATGGATTGGCCTGTTCTGGATGTTTTGTGTCAATGGGTTCACACGCTGTGTGGGCTTTGGGGACTGGCTTCCCTCCCTCAGGCTCCGTCCTGAGGCCCTCTTCACTTTGCATGCTGGTGGACAGAGCCACCTGCTGAGGACAGGAAAGCCCCCCCATCCCGACTCCCCCCACCCCAGTCCCTGACATAAAACAGACTGACAGCAGCAACAATAAAACCATCGTAACAATAGCGGCTAGACTTTACCGTATGAGTACCATGTGCCAGGAATGAACCGTGTCATTTCTTTTTCTCCTAACCACCTGCAGCAAGGACAGCTGTTGTCCTCAGACAAGGAGGTTGCATCCCAGAGACACTGGCTGCCTGGTGACAGAGCCGGGATCTCACTGCTCACCCCCTCTCCCTGCCCCCCCAACCCATAGCTTCCCGCCATGCTCCACCCTTCTGTCCCCTGGCCCTGTTCCCTCAGCCTGGAATACTGTTTCCAGCAGCCTTTGCACGGCTGGTTCTATCCCAGTGGGGGGACGGGAGGCTGGCAGCTGCCCTGCACCTGCAGGGGTTCCCCAACATGGCAGCCTTGGGACTACCAGGCAAAGAACCTGGCCCCGACGTACATGTTCTCAACAAAGAAAAAGAGAGACAGAGAAAGAGAGAAAGAGAGAAAGAAGAAAAGAAAGAAAGAAAGAAAGAAAGAAAGAAAGAAAGAAAGAAAGAAGAAGAAGAAGAAGAAGAAGAAGAAAGAAAGAAAGAAAGAAAGAAAGAAAGAAAGAAAGAAAGAAAGAAAAAGAAAGAGAGAGAGAGGAAGGAAGGAAGGAAGGAAGGAAGGAAGGAAGGAAGGAAGGAAGGAAGGAAAAGAAAGAAAGAAAGAAAGAAAGAAAGAAAGAAAGAAAGAAAGAAAGAAAGAAGAAAGAAAGAAGAAAAGGAAAGAGAAAGAGAAAGAGAAAGAGAAAAAAGAGAAAGAGGGGCACCTAGGTGGATCAGTGGTTGAGCATCTGCCTTTGGCTCAGGTCGTGATCGTGGGATCCTGGGATCAAGTCCCGCATCAGGCTCCCTGCAGAGAGCCTGCTTCTCCCTCTGCCTGTGTCTCTGCCTCTCTCTGAGTCTCTCATGAACAAATAAATAAAATATTTTTAAAAAGAAAGGAGGGAGAGAGGGAGGGGAGGAGTTGGAGGAGGGAGGAAGGAAGGAGGAAGAAGGGAAGAGAAAGAAAGAAAAAAAAGAAGCTGCTTTTCAATGCACTAATCTTTGAGGATCTCAAAAAAATGTTAAACCTCTATTGGTATTAGTGTTCTGACTACATTTTGCTTCTCATAAGCAATTTAAGTCACCCACTGATTGTTAACTCTACTAGGAGAGTATCACTGGGTTCCCAATTAATTTGATTTAATTTTTTAAAAAGTTTATTTTTCTTTAGTCATCTGTACACCCAATGTGGGGCTCAAACTCACAACCCCGAGATCAAGAGTTGCATGTTCCTCCTCCAAAGCCACCCCGGCATGCCCTTTGGGTTCTGAATTTAAATCTATAATACTTCCACTAAGAATCAAATCACTAAGACAAAAAATATATTTTATTTACCATGAATAATCCCCAATCGGTCTCATCATATCACAATTGTTTAATGTGCTGTTATGAAAGTTTTGTCCGTAAAAAGTTGAGTGCTGTTAAGATTGGGGAAGAAAGAGCTTGGCCTCTGCTATGAGTTGAAGTGTATCCCTCCAAAAAAAAAAAAAAAAAATTATGTCCAAGGCCTAATCTCTGCCCTGGAACGGGGGAATGTGACCTTATTTGGAAACTGGGTCTTCAGGCTCCAGCGCTCACATCTCCTCGTTATCAAAGGAGACACAGGAGGCGTGAGATGCCAAGACATTCACGGGGGTGCAGAAGAGCTAGGGGAGAGGGAGGCCAGCCTGCACCCCAAAAAGCTTCCACCCCGTGTGTCCTCCCTCCAGCCTTGTAGGTCCCGGGCATTTAGAAAGGAGAGCGAATAAAGGTTAGTCTCTTCACGTGAAGGATACTCTATCATTTCACACATCTTTTTGTCTAAAATGTTGTCAAAACTCGATGATAAGAAATGTCTTATTCGGCTTTGTAATTGCAGAATAACTGCAAAGCGCTTTGGCTCGGCCACTGCTCGGGTCCCCCTCGGCACCCACATATCCACCCCGACCTATTCATCCCCGGCACCCAGTCTGCAGACAGGACAGACTAGGATATTGGTCCCCAGGGCCTGCTGTCCCTGAGCACAGGGATCGCTGGCCGCAGCCCGGGACCCCGGCCCCCCAGGCCAGAAGCTCTGGGCTCTCCCGGGAAAAGTGCGGCGCGGACAGGAAAATATTTGTTTGGTTTGTAAGTTGAGCTAACGCTCTACGGAAGTGATCGGAGAGACAATAAAGATAGAAACCTCGCGGGCCACGATGTTGGCAGGGCTCCCTCCTCGGCTTCGCCAGGCAACGGGGCGGGCGGTCCTGGGGGGCTCGGCAAGGAGCTGACGGACGTGACCTGCGACCCTCCGGCTTTCTGAAATCATCAAACATCTGCTGAGTGAGCTGTTTGGGAACTGGTCCCAGGCCGGTGGTGGAGGGCGCAGAGCCAGGGGTGGGGGTAGGGAGGGGGGCCGAGGAGCCCCAGGGCCCTTTTCATCAGGAACGCACATGAGTCATTTTTAATCAGTCACAAAGAGGGAAAAAGACCAAATGCACTTAATGAATGCTCACACACCACGCTGCGACGGGAAGGGACAACCAGGAAATCTTGGAGGGACCTTCAAGTGTCCATCAGGAGGGGAGAAGGATGAAACCAACGAGGTCCCCCGGCAGATGAGATAGCAGGTAGCTGATAAAAAGAGCAAAGTGTGGGGGGGGGATGGGGGGGGTGTCAGATATGCTGACGCGGAAAGATACAGGACAGATTGGTTTTTTTGTTTGTTTTTTTTAGAGATTTCATTTATTTATTCACGAGAGAGTGAGAGAGAGAGGCAGAGACACAGGCAGAGGGAGAAGCAGGCTCCATGCAGGGAGCCCGACGTGGGACTTGATCCCGGGACTCCAGGATCATGCCCTGGGTCGAAGGCAGGCGCTAAACCCCTGAGCCACCCAGGGATCCCCCAGGACAGATTGTTAAATGAAAGAATGACCTGCAGAACAATCTGGACGGTTGACCTTGAACAATGTGTATTTCAAGAGGGTGGGTCCATTCACATGCGGAGTTCCGTCCATGCGGTCCAGGACTGTAAATGTATTGCACCCACTTTATGACTTTCTTAATGACATTTTCTTTTTTGTACCTCACTCTATCGTAAGACTACAGAATAGAGGGGTGCCTGGGTCGCTTAGTCATTTGAGCCTCTGACTCTTAGTTTTGGTTCAGGTCATGATCTCAGAGTTGTGAGATCGAGCCCTATGTCTGCTTGAGAATCTCTCTCTCCTTCTCCCTCTGCTCACTCCCCCCTATTCTCTCTCTCCCTCCCTCTCTAAAATAAAAAATAAATAATAAATAAATAAATAAATAAATAAATAATATGTGTGTGTGTGTGTGTGTGTGTGTGTGTGTGTGTTTTAAGAATACAGAGGGGACACCTGGGTGGCTCAGTGGCTGAGCATCTGTTTTTGGCTCAGGTCAGGTCAGGATCCCGAGGTCCTGGGATTGAGGGTCGAGTCCCCACATCAGGCTCTCCTCGAGGAGCCTGCTTCTCCCTCTGCCTGTGTCTCTGCCTCTCTTTTTGTGTCTCTCATGAATAAACAAATAAAACTTTAAAAAATACAGAATATAATGCATATAACATAAAAAATATGTGTTAATTGACCAAGTATGCTATCGGTAAGACTTCTGGTCACGAGTATACTACCAGCAATTAAGTCTTTGGGAAGTCAGATGTTGTGCATGGACTTTTGACTGTGGGCTAGGGGTGGCGGCCCCCAGTCCTAACCCCCCCTCATTGTGCAGGGGTCAACTGTATCCTCTTCATATGGCTGCTGTAACAAAATGCCACCAACCTGGTGGCTTACACAACACAAACTTATTCCCTTACAGTCTAGAGGCCAGAAGTCTGCAGTCAGTGGCACCAGGCTACAGTCAAGATTGTCGGCAGGACTGGCTCCTTCTGGAGGCTCAAGGGGAGAATTCGTCTCCTTGCATTTCTCAGCATCTGGAGGTAGAAGCATTGTGACCTGAGTGAGTTTTTGGCTCATGACCCCATCCTCCTTATTCCAGCCTCTTGCTTCTATGGCCTCATCTCCTATGCGCTGAGACTGCCCTCTGCTTCCCTCTCATAAGGACACCTGGGGTTACATTCAGGACCCACCTGCCAATCCAGGACAATCTCACTGTCATCTCAAGATCCTTAATGTAATCCATCTGCAAAGTCCCTTTTTCCATAAACATAACATTTGCAAGCTCCAAGGATGAGGACATGGATATCTTTGGGTTGGAGGCACATTATACAGCCTACTACATTCATCCTTTAGGGTGGCTGGAACTGTGTCTGGTTTTATAAATGTATCAAACTTTATTATGTATCATAACATAGTGTATCAGCCAGAGATCAAGGTGGGAGAACAGAAGCCACTTGAGGTCTCTGAACAGAAAAATCCAAGCATACCTCAGAGATAGTGTGGGGTCAGTTCCAACCTGCAAATGAACTTTTTGGCTTCCCAGCGGATATAAAAGTTATGTTTACACTAAGCATGCAACAGCATTATGTCGAAAAAAACAATGTACATATCTAAATTTAAAAACACTTTATGCTAAAAAATGCTAATCATATCTGAGTTTCACTGAGTCGTTATCACTGGTAACAGATCACTGTAACCAACAATGAAAAAGTTTGAAATATTGTGAGAATTACCAAAATGTGACAGATAAAAAATGAGCAAATACTGTTGGGAAAACGGTGCTGGCAGACTTTCTTGGTGCACGATGGCCACAGACCTTCAATTTGTACAAAACACAGTATCTGCAAAGCAGCATAAGCAAAGCACAATACAGTGAGGTACGCCTGCGCAGGAAATTCACGACTCAAGACTGCCATTGGAGGATGGAAGCAGCCACGGTGCATAAATGAATGAGAGTAGCTGTGTGCCAATAAAACTTTATTTACAAAAACAGGCTGCAGGTTGGATTTGGCCTGAGGGCTGTATGTAGTCTGCTGTCTCCTGGTCACACCACACAATTTGAAGTTGATAATTCTATCTCTTTTTTTTTTTAAGATTTTATTTATTTATTCATGAGAGACAGAGAGAGGCAGAGACACAGGCAGAGGGAGAAGCAGGCTCCATGCAGGGAGCCTGATGCAGGACTCGATCCCTGGACTCCAGGATCACGTCCTGGGCCCAAGGCAGGCGCTAAACCACTGAGCCACCCAGGGATCCCGTTAATTCTTTTTAAAAGATTTTGTTTATTCGACAGAGAGAGAGCACAGCAGGGGGAGTGACAGGCAGAGGGAGAGGGAGATGCTGGCTCCTTGCAGACTGAGCAGGGAGCCTGACGTGGGCCAATCCCAGGACCCTGAGATAATGGCCCGAGTCAAAGGCAAACGCTTAACAGACTGAGCCACCCAGGTGCCCAATAATTCTATTTTTGTATGGAAACTGAAGAACTGGACAAAAGCTGTAGGATTACATTGCAATGGCAGCTCCCTGCTGCATCTGAGGTAGTCATTCTGCTTCTATCTTTAAAGAGTTTCCAGAACGTGCTCATTTCTCCTCATCTCCACTGTCCTGCCCAGGTGAGCCCCACCATCACCTGCCTAGATGACCCGGGCCTCCACAGGACTTCTAGCCCCTGTTCTGGCAAACAGATGGCAGAGTACTCATTCCTCTGCTCCAAATCTCCCAGAAGGGCCTCATCCCACCCAAGTACTCTTGCCTCAGGGCCTTGGCACTGGCTGTGCCCTCTGCCTGGAACCCACTTCAGCTGGACACCCTCACGGCAAACCTCTTCATCACCTTAGTAAGATGTACAATTGTCACTCTGACACCTCGATTTCCACTCCCCCCCCATCCTTCTCAGCTTTGTTCCTTGTTCACGGTACTGACTACCACCTAACATATACTGGATCACTTATTTACTGTGTTCACTGAGTATTGTCTGTCTCCTCTCACTACAGGGTAAGCCCCACGAGGCAGGGATCTTTCTCTGCACACGAATACCTTTTGGTTGAATTAATAACGTATGTGTGTGTGTGTGTGTGTGCATACGTGTAGAGATACGTACACCAAACTGTTGGAGAAAACTAAAGAGACTCTCTTGTTCTCACATATTTTTTGCAACAAGCATATCCTCTGTTCTAATACAAATTAAAAGGCAGGGGGTACCTGGGTGACTCAGTGGTTGAGCGTCCGTCTTCAACTCAGGTTGTGATCCTGGATCCCAGGATCGAGTCCTACATCAGGCTCCCCGCAGGGAGCCTACTTCTCCCTCTGCCTATGTTTCTACCTGTCTCTCTGTGTCTCTCATAAGTAAATAAATCTTTTAAAAAAATTAAAATACAGGGATGTTTCCCAAAGGCACAAAATATTTTATAAGGGCCCAGAACCAAGAGAAAATGTATGTAGCTTAAAAACCTCTAATTGGGATGTGTATTTTAGTTAAAGACAGGATTTGGGGGTGCCTGGGTGGCTCAGTCAGTTGAGTGTCAGGGTCTTGTTCTTAGCTCAGGTTTTTTTGTTTTTGTTTTTGTTTTCTTAAGATTTTATTTATTTATGGGCAGCCCGGGTGGCTCAGTGGTTTAGGGCCGCCTTCAGCCCAGGGCCTTATCCTGGAGACCCGGGATCGAGTCCTGAGTCAGGCTCCCTGTGTGGAGCCTGCTTCTCCCTCTGCCTGTGTCTCTGCCTCTCTCTCTCCGTGTGTCTCTCATGAATAAATAAATTTATTCCCCTGCTGTGCTCTCTCTCTGTCGAATAAACAAATACAAATAAATAAAATAAATAAATACAAAAAAAAGATTTTGTTTATTTATTCATGAGAGACACACAGAGAGAAGCAGAGACACAGGCAGAGGGAGAAGCAGGCTCCCTGCGGGAAACCTGATACGGGACTCGATCCCAGGATCCCAGGATCATGACCGAGCCAAAGGCAGATGCTCAACCACTGAGCCACCCAGGGACCCCCAAATTTTCCCTTTTTATAAGGACAGTAGTCATAGTAAATTAAGGCCCACCCTAATGATCTCATTTTAACCTGGTTAAGTCCAAAAGACCTTCTTTCCAAATCAGGTCACGCTGTGAAGGACTGGAGGTTAGAATTCCCCCATATATTTTTGGTTTGAGTGGGGGCAGGGTCGGGGGAGAGGGACACAATTCAGCCCATCACAGAGGCCATGTCCTTTTCAAAGGGCAGCAAGAGTGGAAATGCGTCTGCTTGCCTTTGGGGACAGCTGGGGACTGTGTGTGCCAGGCCACCACACGGACTCATCCTGCAGCAGGGGATGCCTCTTCCGTACCTCCCAGCCGCCCCTGGGCAGGTGAGCTAACCTGCTGGAGTCAGGAGACAGAACAGGCTTCGGCTGTGAGCAAACTGTTTCCCAAAAGCCCCACGCCTATCAGGAGGGCGCACCCAGTGGCTACAAGGGAGACCCAGGGGTGGGAGAGCACAGTGCTCTTAAGAAGTCTGATTTTGGGGAATCCCTGGGTGGCTCAGTAGTTTAGTGCCTGCCTTGGGCCCAGGGCATGATCCTGGAGACCCGGGATCAAGTCCCACGTAGGGCTCCCTGCATGGAGCCTGCTTCTTCCCTCTGCTTCTCTCTCTCTCTCTGTGACTCTCATGAATAAATAAAATATTAAAAAAAAAAAAAGAGGTCTGATTTTGCTAATTCATGAGAAGTAAATTAAATGGGTCTTGCAAACAGCTGTGAACCAGAACTTGAAGATTCAGCACAGGGAAAAGGGAAAAAATATATATATAAAGAAAGACAAAAGATGACTGTTGGCCTGGGTCCCCTGGGAGGGGGGATGCGCTGGACGCTAGGTTCACGAAGCCAAATGCAATCTGGGTCCACAGAGAGGGCATCTGGCCCAGGTCTGGTCCACAGCAGTCTGCTCACACTCCCAGCAAATGCTCTTCATTGTTTAGGGTCGGCAGTTCACTGAGCAAATCCCCAGGACACTGGGGGTCTCTGCGATCGGTGAGGGGGGCTTCCGGAACTCTCTGGAACTCAATCAGTTCCAATTAGCCAAAAAGGCTGGAATGTGAGCTGGAGACAGCGCAGGGGTGGAATGGCTTCTCCATAGGAAATGAGGACCGGCCCAGGGGCGGCCCCCCTGGAAACAGGCAGAGGGAGGAAGGGAGGTGCCCCAGGCCTTGTGGTCAGTGGGGGGCTAAGTCAGTGGGTGACTTAGCGGCACCACCGGTTATAGTTAATTTGTTCATTCAAAAGCTATGTTTCAGGGGCACCTGGGTGGCTCAGTCAGTTAAGTGTCTGTCTTCAGCTCGGGTCATGATCAAGCCCCTGGGATCAAGCCCGGCATTGGTCTCCCTGCTCAGCGGGGAGTCTGCTTCTCTGACCCTCCCCCATCTCATGCTCTCTCTCTTTTTCTCAAATAAATAAATAAATAAAATCTTTAAGAAAAAAAAAAGCTATGTTTCAGTAAGCCAGAGAAGGACAAATACTGCATGATACCGCTTACGCAAGGTCCCTAGAACAGGCAAATCCATAGAGTCAGAAGGTAGAAGAGAGGTTACCAGAAGGTTGGGGGCAGGGGTAGGAGGAGTTATTGTTTAATGAGCAGGGGTTTTACAGTGAGGACAATGAAAAATTGGGGGTATAGATAGTGGTGATGGTTATACAACCTTGGAAATGCATTAATTCCACCTAACTGTACACTTAAAAACAGTAAAAATGGGAGTGTTTGGGTGGCTTAGTCAGTTGAGCATCTGCCTTCAGCTCAGGTCATGATCCTGGAGTCCCAGGATCAAGTCCCACATCGGGCTCCCCATGAGGACCCTGCTTCTCCCTCTGCCTATGTCTCTGCCTCTCTCTCTGTCTCTCATGAATAAATAAACTTTTCAAAAATGGTAAAAATGATAAATATTGTCTGTAAAGTCTATCACACTGCATTCATTAAAGGAAAACAAAACAAAAAACAAACCAGAAGCTTGTGTATAGAAGCTTTCTTGAAAGTGGCTGGTCACCATCCTCGTGTGTCAGGGACAAATGTGTGGCCCAAGGGGGTGGCGGCATTTATCCCACAGTCACGCTAAGCACAGGTGCAAGCACCTAAGTGCATGCACATCCAGCTCCGCGGCCCCTGACCGCCACCCGTGTGCACTGCCACGCCTCAAGGTAGGTGAAGCCTGCTATCCACCTGCTGGAGCCCATTCCAGCCCCTCGGCCAAGGCAAGTGCTCAGAAAGGAGCATCTAAATGTGAGTTACGAGAGGTGAGACAGTCCAGATCCAGACAGTAACGACATCTGTCACTCTACGCTGTTCCGATAACGGCCTGCCTCCACCTCTAACTGGTCAGGTCAGGGCATTCTCGGAGGCGGAGGCTATTTCTTCCCCACATCTCCTGGTTCATCCCAGCACCTGCAGTGGCGGCCACAGCTCATGTCCTTGAATCGAGGCAGCCTGGGGACGGGTTTGAAAACTGCTTTCTGGGGATCCCTGGGTGGCGCAGCGGTTTAGCGCCTGCCTTTGGCCCAGGGCGCGATCCTGGAGACCCGGGATCGAATCCCACGTCGGGCTCCTGGTGCATGGAGCCCGCTTCTCTCTCTGCCTATGTCTCTGCCTCTCTCTCTCTCTCTCTCTGTACCTATCATAAATTAAAAAAAAAAAAAAGAAAGAAAAGAAAAAAAGAAAACTGCTTTCTGTTCAGAGTCACTAAATGATCTTAAGCCAGAGGACTGCCCCGGCCCAATCTGTGCAGGAAGGGGGTCAGCCCAGGGGGCTGCAGAGTCCTTAGGAGCTGACTGACAAGCATGGCCAAGGCCACCACACCCCCTTGTCCCCCACAGAAGTCCCTCTGTGTTTCTGACTGGATCCTGTATTAGTTTCCTAGGGCTATTGCAACAAATAACCACAGATTAGTGACTCAAAACAATGAAACTTACTCTCTTCACGATTCTAGATCCAAAAAGTCTGAAAGCAAGGTGTCAGCAGGGCTAACCTGAAGGTTCTAGGGGAGGGTTCTCCTTGGCCTCTCCCAGCTCAGGGGCTCCCGGTGTCCTTGGTTTGGGGCTGCATCACCCCAGTCTCTGCCTCTGCCTCCACAGGGATTTCTGTCTCAAATCTGTCTCTCCTTTAAGGACCCCTGACACCAGATTTAGGGCCCACATGGATAACCCAGGATGATCTCATCTTGAGATCCCTCACCCAATTATAGCTGCAAAGATGCTTTTCCAAATCAGCCCAGTCACAGGTCCCCGGGTGTCAGGGTGTGGATGTAACTTTGGGGAGGGGCTGACATTCACCCCACTATGGCCCCCAAGCACATTCTTCCTGAAGACTGGGTGTGTCCCTGAGCCTTATCAGTTCTTTGGGCAAATCTGTTGGTTTTTTTTTTTTAAGATTTTTTAAAAAATTTATTTATTGATAGACACACAGAGAGAGAGGCAGACACACAGACAGAGGGAGAAGCAGGCTCCATGCAGGGAGCCCAATATGGGACTCGATCCCGGGTCTCCAGGATCACACCCCAGGCTGCAGGCGGCGCCAAACCGCTGCGCCACCAGAGCTGCCCCAAATCTGGGTTTTTATCTCCCTTTCTGATAGTGCTCCAAACAAACCTGACCTCATGATGTGGAGTTCTCTATGAAGATCAACAACCCCGGGATGGAAACCTCTGCCACAGATAACTAATGCTCAAATGTTCCACATTACAGAGCTGGACAGGCTGGGCAAGGCCGGGCAACCATCCAGAATGCTCAGCTGGGGGTTCCAGGAGAGGCCTGGGGCTCACATCTCAGCCTGGACAATGGGGTTCAGCCCCAAAATGTGAAAGAAAGCACACTACACCTTTAAGAGTTATGTCATTTGAGGATACTTGACACAAAGGAGAGGCAGGTTACAAATGTACACTTCCACTCTGCTTTTGTCTGGAATTCGATTGGAATTACATGGTCCAAAATGTGAATTGTGGTCATCATACTGGTGACAATTCTGGATGATTGATAACTTTCTCCTTGATTATCTACAATAGGCCTGTCCAAAAAAGTCCACTATGTGATAAGAAATACTAAAACACTAATATAATCTGTAACCATTGATTTTTTTTCCCCCAGCACATGCAAAGACACTAACAATTTCATCTGAATTGAGCAGCGGGTGGGACTAGCCAGAGGGCTGAGGACCCTGGACACTGGCGAGCCGGGGACTTGCTGCCCTCTAGAGTCTTCCTGGGGAGTCTCCAGCAGAAAATGGAACCAGATGATGAAGATTCCTCGAAGCCAGACAGCAAGGCTGTGGAAGACCCCTCTGTACTTGCCCTGATTTCATCTTTATGAAGATTTGGCCCAGCAGTGGCCCCTTGGGGGTGCTGAGCTCCCCTCCCCACTGAACCCCCTGTTCACCCCTCAATTGCTGGCCAACTGAGAAGGACTTTGCAGGGAGCGAGGGCTCCATCTGGCCTCCCAGCCCAGGATCCTGGAACAATATGAGGCACAAGTGATCTGAAGGCTACATCCCTATGACTTCTTCCTTTGGGTCTCATCTCCTCCACCTGCTTCAGTTCCCTCTGTGCTGACCAGAGGCTCCAATTACAGCCTTCATCATGCCTCCTGACACCCACCAATTACTGGGCTCCCCTCAGCCAGAAACACCTCAAAGAAGCAGTTCCCAAGCTCGTTACTGTGGACATCTGAGGCCAGGATCATTCTTTGCAGGTGGTGGGTGGGGGCCTTCCTGCCCATCCATTACAGGATGTTGGGCGGTATCTCTGGGCCATCCCACTAAGTGTGCCAGTAGCATCCCCTGCCCCAGAGCTGCGACAACCCCAAATTTCCTGCACATCACCCATACCCCCTCGGAGTTGGAGAAGAGAACTGCTCTGGGTGAGAACCACAGTCTGAAACGAACAGGGTCTGTGCACAGAGCAGAGTACTGCTCCCTTCAGTACCACGCCCAGAAACACCACCAGCCAGCCTCTGGTATATGGAAGGCAGCCTTTGCTTTGGGTCAGAAGCCCAAGGTGGAGCTCTGTATTCATAATGGAAGGCGATAGAGAAATCTGAACAGACACATTGACTCCAAGTAGTGCCCGGGGACCTTTCGCACCTGAGTGTGACTTGCTCTGCCTTCTCCAGGGGTCATACCTTGAAGACAGCTCACTGGGGACTCCTGAGAGAACCCAGAGCCTAGAACAGCACCCACTCCATCACACTGGAACTGGAAGATGTGACAGCTAAAATGTTTCTTTCCCCCACGTATTCAGAGAAGGTGGCCCTTTGATGGCTGGAGGACACTTAGAGTCTGTCTCAGGGACAGACAGAGGTGGCCACGCAGCCCTGCCCTGTGGGCATTCCAGGCCGGTGTCATTCCAACCTATATAATGAAGTCTCCATAGCTCCTCCACTAGATCCCTTTATTTCTATTGTGAAATGCATCATGCGTGCCATAGGTTGTATAAAGCACATAGATTATAGGAAACCAGACATCCTCAAATTTAAAAACTTTGCTCGGGATCCCTGGGTGGCGCAGCGGTTTGGCGCCTGCCTTTGGCCCAGGGCGCGATCCTGGAGACCCTGGGATCAAATCCCACGTCGGGCTCCCGGTGCATGGAGACTGCTTCTCCCTCTGCCTATGTCTCTGCCTCATTCTCTCTCTCTCTCTCTGTGTGACTATCATAAATAAATAAAAATAAATAAATAAATAAATAAAAATAAAAACTTTGCTCTCCAAAGGACACCAGCAAGAGGGTCAAAAGACAATCCACAGGGATGCCTGGGTGGCTCAGTGGTTTGACGCCTGCCTTTGGCCCAGGGCGTGATCCTGGAGTCCCGGGATCGAGTCCCACGTTGGGCTCCCTGCATGGAGCCTGCTTCTCCCTCTGCCTGTCTCCACCTCTCTCTCTGTGTCTCTCATGGATAAATAAATAAAATCTTTAAAAAAATAGTAAAAGGACAATGCAATTTAAACGTGGACAAAGACATGCAAAGATGCTCAATGTTGTGCATCATCAGGGAAACACAAATCAACACCACGTTATCAGAAAGATAAGAAAATAACAAGTGTTGGTGACGATGTGGAGAAAAAGGAACCTCTGTGCACTCCTAGCAGTGTTAAAATCGAGGACAGAGACCGGCCTTGAAGGTTCCCAGAGACAGACCCAGTTTAGTCCTGGAGGCAAAGCTTAATTTGGCTTAGTTTACAAGGCTAGCTTGACCTGGATCATTTTGCTCTGCCTCTGGAAATGGTAAGCCAACTTGAACTGTTTCCCAAGGTTGCTATGAGATAACCACTGAAAACTCTAATATTGTAACCAGTCTCTGTGAAGAATCAACAGTCGCTGGTTTTCTCACTAAATATGCTGCTGCACAGCAAACATATCCGTGAGCCTCTTCCCACGTTCAGGTTCGAGTGCTCTCGGCTCCCAAACTGCCTTTTCGGTGCATTGTACAATACATTCTTACTAAATACTACTTCAGTGATTCACTTGCTCCACGTTGGCTATTTTGAACCTCTGACAGCGGGAATATAAATGCGTACAGCCAGAAAAGAATATAGAGGTTTCTCAAAAAGTTCAAAATAGAACATCCATATGATCCAGAAATTCCACTTCGGGGTATTTACCCAAGGGAAACAAAATCACTAACTCAAAAAGATACCTGCTCCTTCGCGTTCATTGCAGCATTATTTATAGCAGCCAAGACATGGAAACAACTTAAGTTGCTTAGTGACAGATGAATGGATAAAGAATATGTGGTGTATACGCATACACACACATCCATATACGTAGTTGTATGTATTGTGCAAATATATGGAATGTTATTCAGCTATAAAAAATAAAATAAATAAATAAATAAAAATTAAAAAAGGAAACCCTGGGCAGCCCAGGTGGCTCAGCGGTTTAGCATCGCCTTCAGCCCAGAGCCTGATCCTGGAGACCCACCCGGGATAGAGTCCCACGTCGGGCTCCCTGCATGGAGCCTGCTCCCCTCTGCCTGTGTCTCTGCCTTTCTCTCTCTCTCTCTCTCTCTCTCATGAATAAATAAATAAAATCTTTTTTTTTTTTTAAAGGAAACCCTGACATTTGTAACACTATGGGTGGACCCTGAGGGCTTCATGCTAAGTGACACAGGACAGAGAGAGAAAGACAAATACCGTCCGATCTCACATTTATATGTGGAATCTTTAAAAACATGGATGAAAAGTCTGAAGGGATATTTGCTATGGCCTGCATGTTCGTGTCCTCCCAAAATTCATGGGTTGAAATTTAAATACCCCATGTGATAGTAGGAAGAGGCAGGGCCTTTAGGAAGTGATTAGGTCACAAGGATGGAGCCTCATAAATGTGATTTTCTTATAAGAAAAGACATCAGACAGGTGATCTCTCTTCTTCCCACCACATGAGGATATAACTAGAGGATGACGATCTTTGAATCTGGAAGACGGGGCAGCCCAGGTGACTCAGCAGTTTAGCACCCCCTTCAGCCCAGGGCCTGATCCTGGAGGCCCTGGATCGAGTGCCATGTCAGGCTCCCTGCATGGGGCCTGGTTCTCCCTCTGCCTGTGTCTCTCTGCCTCTCTCTCTGTGTCTCTCATGAATAAATAAATAAAATCTTTAAAAAAAAAAAAAAAAAGAATCAGGAAGAGGGCCTTCACCAGGAATCCAGCCACGGACTGGTGGGATGTCTCCGCCTCCCCAGCCTCCAGAACCATGAGAAATAAATAATAAATGTTGTTTAAGCACACACACACACACACACACACACACACACACACACGTTTACAGCATATTTGTCATAGCAACCCGACCGAAAACAACATTTCTCCAAAGAAGATACACAAATGGTCCTTACACACTTGAAAAGATGCTCAACATCACCAGTGATTAAGGAACTGCAAATCAAGCCCACAGTGAGATACCACCTGGCCCCCACTAGAAGGGCTGTAATCAAAAAGCCTGCTGGCGCGAGTTCCACTGCCCGGATTCCTTGTGGAAATGTGATACATGCAGATGAGAAAATGTTGCCCTGAAATGTTTAGGGAACATAAAATGCAACAAGAAATAACAATAGGCAAGCCGCCCTCCTCCCTCGGAGGCCACAGCCCCCAACCCTGAAGACAGCTTCTCTCAACACATTTTTGTTTATCTTTCTGGGTTTTTAGAAATTTCAACACAAATTGTTCCATATCCTCCACGTTGGCTTGACCTTTATGTTTCCATTTAAGAAATCGTGGCGATCTTTTTTTTTTTTTTCGTGGCGATCTTTTCTCCTGATTCATCATCACAATGCACAGTTGCTCCTTAAATACTTGAAAGTTTAGCTCCCAACACAACAGAGTGTATTTTGTGAACCATCTGTTCATTCTGCAGGGCCCTGGAGCCCTTGCTGAACTGAAGCATGCAGTACACCACTGCCCATTTTGCACGGTGGGAGGCACAATCTCACAATTCTAAGTGGAGGCCAAAAGATGAAGGGAAATATGGGGAAGACGAATCATCCAAAGCTGCCAGAGAAAGGAAAAAGAGCGGAGGGAAGAACATGTGTATGGCAGAAAATGAGACTCGTACATCCCGCAGATAGGGCAGCAATGGGCTTTCCTTTGAGTGCTAGAAGTTTGGATTGTCATTGGTAGAGATGCGGAAGGCTGCAGGGGGAGCAGTGTTGTGTGTGTACGCCCGCATGCACACGTGTGCGCCGATGTGTGTGTGCTTACCATTACAAATTGCATCATTCATGGTGTATTGTTTCCTAAGCCGTCATAACAAATTAACACAAATGAGAGACTTAAAACAACTGGAATTTGGGACGCCTGGGCGCCTGCCTTCGTTCTGGAGCATGGTCCTGGAGTCTCCGAATCGAGTCCCACATTAGGCTCCCTGCATGGAGCCTGCTTCTCCCTCTGCGTGTCTCTCGTGAGTAAATAAAAATAAAATCTAAAAATAAATAAAATAAAATAACTGGAGCTTACTATTCTGAAGCCTGAAAAACTAAAATCAAAGTGTAGGTGGGGTTGATTCTTTCTGGAAGTTCCAAGGGAGAATCGTCCCCTGTCTTTCTCCCAGCCACGGACAGGCAGCCTTTGGCTACATCTCTCCAGTCTCTGCCTCTGTCATTTCACAGCCTTCTCTTCTGTGTCTTGTGTCTGTTTCCCCTTATGTTTTTTGTATAAAGTCACCTGCTTTGGGATCCCTGGGTGGCGCAGCGTTTTGGCGCCTGCCTTTGGCCCAGGGCGTGATCCTGGAGACCCGGGATCGAATCCCACGTCGGGCTCCCTGCATGGAGCCTGCTTCTCTCTCTGCCTATGTCTCTGTCTCTCTCTCTCTCTCTCTCTCTCTCTGTGTGACTATCATAAATAAATAGAAATTGAAAAAAAATAAAGTCACCTGCTTTGGGATTCAGAGCCCACTGCCAGTCCAAGAAGATCTCACTTTGAGGTCCTTATGATGATTATATCTGCAAAGACTCTTATTTCAAATTAGGTCTCATCATGAGTCCAGATGAGTATGTCTTATGGGGAGCACAATGTGATCCCCTACAGGTGGTTTTTAGTATATTTACATAGTTGTGCAACTATCACCTCTATCTAGTTCCAAAATATTTCATCAGCCCAAAGGAAATCAGTCCCCAGGAGGAGTCACGCACCCTCCTGCTCCCCCAGCCCCTGACCACTAATCTGCTTACTGCCTCTATGAATTTACCTATTCTGGACATTTCATAGAAAGGTTAAAATGGAATCATACAAATCTGTGGCCTTTTGTGTCATGCTTGTTTCACTCAGCATGTTTTCCAGGTTCGTTCACGTAGTAGCATGCCTTATTCTTTTTTTTATGACTAATCTTCCATTATTTGGATGCACCCCATTCTGTTCATCCATCCACTCACCCACTGATGGGCATTTGGGTTGTTTCCATCTTTTGGCTATTTGTGAATAGTCCTGTTATGAACAAGGTATTCAAGTATCTCTGAGTCTCTATTTTCAGTTGAGGTCCATACCTAGGGGTGGAATGAATGGCTGAGTCACATGCTAATTCTATGTTTAACTTTTTTTTTAAAGATTTATTTATTTATTTATGATAGACATAGAGAGAGAGAGAGAGAGAGAGAGGCAGAGACACAGGAGGAGGGAGAAGCAGGCTCCATGCTGGGAGCCCGATGTGGGACTCGATCCTGGGACTCCAGTATCGCGCCCTGGGCCAAAGGCAGGCGCTAAACTGCTGAGCCACCCAGGGATCCCCTATGTTTAACTTTTTGAGGAATTGCCACACTGCTTTTGATAGAGGAAGCACCATTGTCTCTATTTCTGACACCTATTGCAATGATTCCCAAAACCATTGTCAGGTTTGATAATTCTCTGGAAGGACTCACAGAATTCACCAGAAGCTTATACTAATGGTTATTATATTTTATTACAGTGAAAGTTTATTACAGTGAAGTGGAGGCTAAAACCAGCCCAGGAAAGAGATGCATGGGGCAGGGTGCAGAGGAGGTCCAAACGTGGAGCCTCCCGCCCCCGCTGCCGAGTTACCCTCTCCCAGGGGAGTCACAGGGGGCAATTCCTCCTCCCAACCACACTGTGTGACAGTACGCGCCAATCTTGCCAACCAAGAGATCTTGCCTGAGCCTTGATGCTCAGAAATTTGAGGAGGCTTGGTCATACATGGCCCATATGGTTGATCTATAGACTCTGTTCTCTCCCAGAGGTGATACTGAAACGGAATAGGCCAAAGCTCTCAGACGAACACAAACTCCTGTCATGCAGAACATTCCAGAGGACTAAAGGTCACCTCCCAAGAGCTGAGAGCAAAAGCCTGACCTCTCTTAGGCAAGGTTAATTCTTCACCACATACACATCTTGTTAGTTTGTTCTATTACTTTTTCCATCTTCCTTTTAGGGTGTGAATAATTACTCTCTCCACATTGTTTAAAATTTTTATTGTGATAATAAATATAAAAAATTTAGCATCTTAACCATTTCTAGGCATATAGTTCAGTGGTGTTAAGTATTTTCACATTGTGATGGGACTATCACTACCATTTTGCAAAGCTGAAACTGTGTCCCCACTAAGCACGGACTCCCTAGTCCTCCTCCCCCTCACCCCTGGAGCCCATCATTGTACTTCTGTCTCTTTGAATTTGACTCCTCTAGGGACCTCATGTAAGTGCAATCACGCAGTATTTACCCTTTTGTGGCTGGTTTATATCACTTAGCATAATGTCCTTAAGGTTCATCCACACTATAGCCTGGGTCAGAATGACCTTCCTTTTTAAGGCTGAATAATACTCCTTTGTGTAGACAGGCCACATTTTGTTTATCCATTCATCTGTCGATGGACACATGGGTTGCTTCCACTTCTTGGCTATTGTGAATAATGCTGCAGTGAACATGGGTGTGTAAAAATCTCTTCAAGGTCCTGCTTTCATCTCCTTTGGATATATATCTAACAGTGAAATTGCTGATTCTACGGTAATTATATTTTTAAATTTTTGAGGAACCACCATACTGTTTCCCACAATCGCTTCACCATTTTACATTCCCACCAATAGTGCACACGGGTTCCAACTTCTCGACATCCTCACCAACAATTGTTTTTTTTTTTTTTTTAAAGATTTTATTTATTTATTCAAGAGAGACACACAGAGAGGCAGAGACACAGGCAGAGGGAGAAGCAGGCTCCACGCAGGGAGCCTGATGTGGAACTCGATCCCGGGTCTCCAGGATCACACCTTGGGCCAAAGGCGGCGCTAAACCACTGAGCTACCCAAGCTACCCAGGTTTTTTTTTTTTTTTTAAGGTTTTATTTATTTGAGATAGAGCAAGCATGAGAGAGAGAGAGAGAGAGAGAGAGAGAGCTGTGGGGGGGGGGTGGGGAGAGGCAGATGGGGAAGGCAGGCTCTCTGCTGATCAGGGAGCCTGATGTGAGGCTTGATCCCAGGACCTTAGGATCATGACCTGAGCCAACAGCAGATGCTTAATCGACTGAGCCCCCCAGGTACCCCTCATTGTGGTTTTGGTTTGCATTTTCCTGATAATGAGTGTTGTTGAGCACCTTCATATGTTTGTTGGCCATTTGTGTATCACTTTTAGAGAATTGTGAATTCAAGTCTTTTGTCCACTTCTTAGATTGTTTGGGGGTTTTTGTTGTTGAGTTATAGAAGTTCTTTGTGTATTCTGGATATTAGTCCCCTATCAGATGTATGTTCAACAAATATTTTTTTTACTGAACATTTTTTATTTTTTACCATTTCATAGGTTGCCTTTGCATTATCATGTCCTTTGATGCACAGTTTTACATTTTGATGCAATTCGTCCATTTTTACTTTTGTTACCTGCGATTTTGGTGTCCTATCTGGGAAATCCTGCCAAACCCAAAGTCATGAAGCTTTTCCCTCCATTTTCTCCTAAAAGTTTTATCGTTTTAGGTCTTACGTTTAGCTCTTAGGTCGTTTTAAGTTGCTATTTGTATATGTATATGGTGCTAAGCGTTCAAGTTCATTCTTTTACATATGGATATCCAGTTTTCCCCCCCGCACCATTTGTTGAAGAGACTGTCCCAACAACAATGATGATGGATGGATGATCCACTGGATGATCTTGTCTCCTTATTGAATCACTTTTTACTATACATGTGAGGGTTTATTTCTGGGGTTTCTGTGCTATTCCATTGTTCTACATGTTTGTCTTTATGCCAGTACAGTAGTGTTTTGGTTATTTTAGCTTTGTAGTTAAGTTTTGAAATCAGAAAATTGAGACCTCCAATTTTGTCATTATTTTTCAAGATTATTTTGGCTGTTTGGGGTCCCTTGAGGTTCCATATGCATTTGGGGATGGATTTTACTATTTCTCTAAATAATGCTGTTGAGATTCTGATAGGGATTGCATTAAATCTATAGCTCCCTTTGGGTAATATTGACATCTTAACAACATTAAGACTTCCAGTTTATGAACATGGAATGCCTTTTCACTTATTTGTAACTTCTTCCTTTTACTAATATTTTATAGTTCTCACTTTGTAAATCTTTTGCTTTCTTAAGTTCATTCTTAAGTATTTCTTTGTGATGCTATTGCAAATAGAGTCATTTTCTTAATTTCCTTTTTGGATTGTTCATTGTTAGGGTATAAAAACACAACTGAATTCTGAGTGTTGGTTTTGTATTCTGCAACTTTGGTGAATTCATTTACTAGTTTTAAAGGTTTTTGTGTGGAAGCTTTAGGATTTTCTAGGTATACCATCATGTCATCTGCAAACAGACATGACTTTTAATTCTCAATTCCTGCTAGGGTATCTTTTATTTCTTTTTCTTATCCACTTGCCCTGGCTAAGACTTCTGTAGTACTACATGTAATGAAGATGGTGAAAGTGGACATCCTTGTTTCTGATCTTAAAAGAAAAGCTTTCAGGGATCCCTCGGTGGCTCAGGGGTTTGGCACCTGCCTTCAGCCCAGGGCACAATCCTAGGGTCCCGGGATCGGGTCCTGCGTCAGGCTCCCTGCATGGAGCCTGCTTCTCCCTCTGCCTGTGTCTCTGCCTCTCTCTCTCTCTCTGTGTCTCTCATGAATAAATAAATAAAATCTTAAAAAAAATAAAAAGAAAACAGAGAAAAGCTTTCAGTGACATCCGAGTAGTTCAGTCAGTTAAGCATCTGACTCTGGATCTCAGGGTCATGAGTTCAAGCCCCGTATTCAAAAAAAAGAAATAAAAATTTTCAGTCCTTCACTGTTGATTATGATGTGATCTGTGAGTTCTTCATAGATGGCCTTTATTATATTGAGGTTGGTTCTCTCAGTTTGTTGAGTGTTTTTTAATCACCAAAGGGTATTGCATTTTGCCAAATGCTTTTTCTGCATCAATTGATATAATCATGTGGTTTTATAACCTTTCATCCTGTTTGAGTAAACCTCTTTTTTCTTTATCCTCAGCCTCCCAGTGTTTGAAGAGGAAAGAAGAAAGAATGAATTCAGTTAATGCAGTCACGAAACATTCTCTATCTCTTAATCCTCCTCCAATATAAACCTTTGCTGAACACAAACATCCCATGGTATATGGAGGTTGCACAGTGAGCCCTACACCCAAGGCTTCGGGACCAGCTGTTCAGAAGAATTCAGACAACACAAGCCTTACTCTGATTCCAATTATAATGTGTGGGTTTCTCCCTTACAGTATCAAGCAATTCTGGGATACCAGCTGGGTGTCCTATAATTCAACTCAATTTGGACATTATCTAAGTGGAGACAACATGACATCCACTGCCTATGGCTTCTGTCCCAAAAAGGCTACCCTCCACTTCAGATGCCAATTGCATGTCCAGGTTGTCTCCCAGGCTTCTGACAGACTATTAATCAGAGGTTCCCATAGCCCCCTCCCCCTCGAGTTCCATTAATTTGCTAGAGTGAATCACAGAACTAAAAAAAAAACCAGTTTACTCATTAAATTGCCTATTTACTATAAAAGGATATGACTCAGGGACAGCCCAATAGAATAGATACATAGGGCAAGGTAGAGGGGAAAGGCATGTCCTCCCTGGATGTGTACCCTCTCAGCACTTCCATGAGTTGACCACCTGGATGCTCTCTGGATCCACTCTTCTGGGCTTTTATGGAGGTTTCACTACACAGGCATGACTGACTAAAACACTGGCCACTGGCAATCGAACTCAGTCACCAGCCCGTCTCCCCTCCAAGGCAAAGGGGAGAATCAGGTGGCAGGGGGGTGGACCTCAAAGTTCCAACCCTCTAACCACATGGTTGGTTCTCCCCCTCCTAGGTAACCTACGATCTTTCTAAAAGCCTCATTAACAGCAAAATACACCTTTATCTTTCTCATCATATAGGAAATCCCAAGGGTTTTTAGGAGCTCTGCGAGAAAGCTCAGGTGAAGACTGAGCATATTTCTTCCTAGAAGTCACAATATTGTAACGACTTTCGGCTGTCCCTGTTCACAGAAAACCAAGACTTAAATTACAGAACAGGTTTATTTTTAAAACATCAAACAAAATGATCATATAGAACTGGCTATGAGTGGATAAAGGGATCCAGCTTACTGAAGGTCACGTATCTATCACTGAAAATCCCTCCCTGAACAAGCGGCACAGGACGTGTTCTGTTTGCAGGGAGCGCTTCGCCTGGGTGAGTGTGGCTGAGGTGTGGATTTGGGAAGCACAAAGCTTGTCATCACCTGAGGAGCGGGCTCTTAAGCTCTCCCCGAGATTTCCCAGTAGTGTCCCCTCCCTTGAGATACTAATGGACCTCCTTATTCTTTTCCCAGGCTTCCTGGCTAATTAAGTCTGCCTCTGTAACTAAAGGATATAAAATATTCTCGAAAGCTGCAACATCCATCATGCTTTTGATGGTGTCGGAGAAATACTCCATTTGTGACAGCAATGCCCAGACTTCAATGATACAATGCACAACTGTGCTCCTGGGGGAATGAAAGGAGATACGCATGAGCAGGGAGCCTCTTTTCCCCTGGGACTGACTTTGAAGCTGTGTGAGTAGCTGCCAGATTCGATTGTCACTTAGAGTGCCCAACAAACAGCTCTCAGCTGACAAAGAGCTGCCTGGCTTACAGACAGCAGTGCCAAGGTGAAGGGACAACCACCCTAATTTGGAAGGCCAGCAACGAACCAGTCTGGTGGGCTGAACTGCACATCCTTTTCTCGGCAGTAATGGAAGACTTGAACATACCAAGAGTCCCTCCATCCGGGTTTCTAGATTCAGGGGTCATGGCCAGTGGCCAAATGGCAGTGGAAAGCTGGCCTACAAGAGGGATGCCTGTGTGGGGCACAGCCCTGTGGAAATCACTAATGGGAATTTGAGGGGGGGGCATTAGAATAAGACGGACCAATGCTCATGAGAAGAAATGCCTTCCAGGTTTGGAAGGGAACTGAAATCGGCCCAGGGTCTTCATCCAGGGGTGGCTTCCTGGGCACATTAACACGAGTGGACGAACGTAGGGGGTCTGTAGCAATGCAGAAAGGTGGTGAATCTCGCCATAGTCCTCTCACACCCATGGAGGCACAAAGTGCCTACAAGAACTATTCTGTCTGCCCACAAGACAGACAGATCCTGAAGATGGCTCGGGGCAGGTTCCCTGGTGGGACGGCCTGGATCACAGCTGGTGAGTGGTCTTGAGGACCGCAGCCCTGGGGAGCTAAAATGGGCCCTGACAGGAACAGACTGGGATTCTGAGTGGGCTCCGTTTACCTGGTGATGCATAAAGGCAGCCAGAGTGCTGTAAACGAACCGGAACAGAACCCACAACCATTTGGATCTGAGTCACATTCTCTCAGACCAGGGAACATACTGATATCCCATAATCTCCGACAACAGGCAGTGAGATTTCTGCAGGCAAACAGATTGATAGGAAGCCAGAATGGGCATTGGAAACACTGACTGTTGAAAACTGGGAGACAGGGCCTGCAAGGCAGGAAGCATGTAACTGCTGACAGGATGGGGGTTCCTGGGAGTCCCCCCCCCATGGACACAATGCTTTCTGCACACAAGTGGGGGAAAAGTGGTCAGGGGGTGGGAGCGAAGTTTCTGGAACCCTGATCCAGGAGCTCCATGGGGAGTCCCAAAGTGGGCTTTGAATGGATGTGGAAACTGGAAATGTGCAGGTTGACAGGATTACAGGAGCAGTGGGGACAGACTAGAATGTTTCATAGGGCTTGATTGGAAGAGCTGGTGGCCGCTAGCACGTGTTTTGTGGGAACGGTTATTATGTCTCCCAGGGAGTGATTCCCCTGCCTGCCCATAGCTATAAATCCAAACCTGCTGGGGAGGCCCCAGTGAGGAGTGTAAGGGTAGGCGGGACGCAGGGGGAAGCTGGACAGGTACAGCCCCATTTGAATGGCGTTAGCAACAGTAGCTGCATCTCTCTCACTTGGACACATGATGGCAATGGATACTATCCCTCTCTGCGGACATTCCCCAACCCAGTGCTGTAATACAGGCTTGTAAATGGGAATCTGCCAAAGTCAATGGAGGCAGGCTACCTGGGAAGCATCAAGATGGCTGGAGCCCACACAGTGCAGACAGGGGCTGGGAGGCTGGCTGGGCTGATTTTGTGTTGTATTGGGTGTGGGGTGTCCTCCAGCAACAGTGCTGGGACTCTGGGCTGGGAGGGGAACTTCCACCGGAGGGTCAAGTTCTAACTGCTATAGGATAGTAAACAGAAGCACCTGAGTGACTGAAGGACATGAAATCATCTTGTAAGTGAAGTGCTCATAAGGTCTCAGAGGTCCCAAGGCTCAGGACTAGCTGTTAGAAGAACTTAAGACAACATGTGTCTTCCACTGGCCTTGTACACAGAAATCAAGGCTTGAATGCAAAAGTTTTATTTTTTAAATATCAAGTGACACACTCATACAAAAAGAGCTACATTGCTAAACTAGTGTCTAAAGTGCTTGAGTTCCAAGAGTATCACACACGCACTGCCTGGCACGCTTATGCCCTGAGCCAGTGGTAAGGGATGGGTTTCCTTCCGGGCAGTTTGCAGGAAGGTCCCCACTCGTGTGGGAGCCCATGGCTCGTGTATGGTTCATACTGCGTGTGGCTCACCAGTGCCTAACAGAAGCGGGGTCCTGACCTCTCCCGAAGCCTCCCCACAGGCGCCTTCTTGATTGAAGTACCACTGGCTGGAGGCTTCTAGGCCCTGGGCATCTTCCCAGACCTCCTGGTTGACTAAAGCCGCCTCTTTACTGGCCTCGGCAGAGAGTTCCAGCACCTGGGCGAAGCTCCTGCAGAAACGACAAGATGGCTGAAGCCTTTTCGCCCTTTGTGCCCGGGAGCCAGACAGAAACAGGATGTCTCAGGCTTTGGGGTGGTGATGTGGGGAAGACGGCTGCTTCCTGGGCACACATGGGAAAGCACGGACAAGTAAGAACAGAACAATCTGAATGGAACTCAGAGAGGCCTGCAAGAACGGGACGAGGCAGGCATGAGAGGAGATGCATTTATTCACCAAATATGTAGGGAACCCCCACACCGGGTCAGGAACCACACTGTGAATGAACGGGCAACCCTCACCCAGAGTAAATGGTGGTGGGGAAATACATACTAAAGGAGTGCATCTGAACCTGTGACCAGCTGAACCTGTGACCCTCTGATGCGTGTGGATTTCATTTTAGGGTACACTCACAGGAGGAGGAGATGTCATGATAGGTGGCAGCTTTTTTTTAGGAGTAACATTAAAATGTTTTAGATGTTTCGGGAAGCACGTTGAGCATTACAGAGTAAAATGACATGAGATTCTTTTAGGGAAGAGGAGGAGGAAAGCCCCACAGGAAAAAAAGAAATCCCTGGAGGGAAACCACAACAGTGAGGTAAAGGTGCCAAGGGAGTTTGATGGGGGAGCTGGGAATGGGGAGCACTGGGAGCTGGGGGCTGCTTCCACGTGGCACACAGTCACAAAACCCCTCAAACTACACTGCTATGACCCATACCTTTCCTATATGTATTTTATGCTTTCAATAATAAGTTCCAAGAAGATCACCCCAAGCCCTTACCCCCTTACCCCTTACGTTTAAAGCATGAACAGATTCATCCAAGAGCACCTAAGATGCTGTTACTCTGCAGAAGTAAAGGATGGGTGACACCGGTGTCCCCTTTCTATCGTGGCTGCTTGAGAACACACACGGGGCTCTGAGCTGAGTTGAAGGTGGTTTGCCCCTGCCCTCTCCCTGCCCTAGTGGACCCTGGCACCCCCGGCTTCTTCAAACACCTGCCCGCTCTCCAGAGCACAACATGCTGCTCCCATCTTAAAATCTTTTCTGAAATTTTACCTTCGGAGCTCCAGATCCTTCTTTTGGGTCATTTCCCTGATTTCACTCAGCAGGTCCAGGGCTTTCACGTTTTCTTCTAAACTGCTGATCCCAAGTTCTCCCAGCAGATGGCAGGTGGTCGTCAATTCTCGCTGCAAATCATCTGGAGGAGAAGGGGATGGTCAGCCAGGGGTTTCACAGTGCTCTGAGCAACGGATGCACAAGTGGGGTGGCTGGCTAGATTTTTCTTGTTCACTGGAATGCTGGAATTGGGAAGAGCTCAAAGGCAGAGAGGGTCATGGGGGACGACATTCATGTGCTGGTCCCACCTCTGTGCCCCTGTGCTGGAGATCACGATGGCCGGAAATCCAGGGACAGGCATGTCCACCAGCCTGGCAGCCACTGGAACAGACCTGGAAGGCCACTTTGACATCCCCAACAGAAACAGTGGAAAAGGCCAAGGAAATGTGTACTGCAAGCAAGCTAAAAACAAGCCCATAGTCCCCACTCCCCATTCCTGGCATCTCTGCATCCCTCGCCCCTAAGAGAGTGGCCTGCATATAAGGAAATCAGCCCCTCTCCACTTTTGGCCCACACCAGGCCTATACATGCTACATGTCACAACCAGACACTGTAATATTTTGAGAACGTTATTCAGATTCTTCCAAACACCCATCCTCTTATACTCCTCCCTGTGGTCTCAACTGCATCCTCCCAAAAAGAGGTGTTCAGGACCTAATCTCAAGCACCTGTGAACGTGACCTTACTAGAAACGGGAGTCTTTGTAGAGGTAACTGAGTTATAGTGAGCTCTCTACCCTGGCATCCTACTAACAAGAAGGAAATTCAGAAGTAGTGATGTTCAAGGGCAAGGCTGTGGAAGACACAGGCAGACTTGAGCAATGCCATCACCAGCCAAAGACTGCCAAGAATTGCGAACAACACTGGAAGTCAGGGGAGAGACACAGAATGCATTTTCCCTCAGAACCTCCAGAAAAGTCCAACTCTGCTGACACCCTGATTTTGGATTTCAGGACCCCTGCACCAAAGGGAATAAATTTCTGCTGTTTTAACCCATCCAGTCTGTCATTAATTCCAGGAGCTGCAGGACACTCCTACGCTCCCCAATCCCAACTCCTGGCAGCTCCCTATGCCACTTAGCAGAGATAGAGCCCAAGAATCACAGATGCGTAGCTAACTGCAGTCATTATAAAACTGGACACCTGCACGCAGATAATCATTCCACAAGGCTCATTCTGCAAGACTCCACGTGATTTGCTAATTGTTTCTTATTGGGAAAAGTTGAACTAAAAATCATCTCTGAGATTACCAATACAGCAACAACCTTTGTGGAAAGTCGGGGGGGGGGGGAGCCTTTGTGGGAAGTTCTGGAGGGAAAGTCCACCTGATTTTAGGTGGCGATCTTTTCCTACATCAGCCTCAAACAAATGTATTTAGATGGCTCATGAGCGCCATGCCTGGAAATAATGAGACTCTACGGGAGTTGAAAGGTTGCTTTGAGAAGATACTTGCTCTAAAGAGAATTTTAAGATCAACCATGCCTGCTGATTTCAAGTGAAGGATTATGTGGGAACCCTATGCAAGAGAGGGATCCCATAGCTCTGTATAGAAGGCAGAACGGGGGTGGGTGGGGTGGGGGGGTGGGTGACCTGGCTGACTTGGTCGGCGGAGCATGTGACTCTTGATCTTGAGCTTGTGACTTTGAGCACATACAGGGTGTAGAGATCACTTAAAAATAAAACCTTAACAAACAAACAAAAAGAAGACAGGACAGGGTGAGGATCCGCATCTCTGAAGAGACTCCCCGCCTCGGGAGATTGCAGCTGCTCCCCAGGAGTATCTTTCAGCAGGGCTGGTCCACAGACCTAGCTTCAAATCCCAGCACGGTCCTTACTCGGGGTGCGACCCTGGACAAACCACAGCTTTGCCGGCCCCTTTGCCCTCTGCCATTTGATGAGGGACACACCATCTACCTAAGAGGAGGCTGTGACAGGCCACAAATGGATAAAGGTGGCTGCACACAAGAAGCACCAACATGCACTGGCTGTTCACTGGATCTACCCTTTGCCCAGTAGCCACCCCGTTTCCTACCTAAGAACTGCTGCCCATTCCCGTCCAGGTGGACTGATTTTACGGGAAGCTCATGCCTTGTGGTATCCAGGGCCGTGGCGAATGTCTTGTACTGTTCCCTAAAGCGTTCGGCCACAGGCTCGTAGGGGCTGAGCATCTCAATCTGCGGGCAAGATGGAAAGATGCATATGAGACAAGACCCAGTTGGTCACACACAAGAAGTTCACAGTACATGAGTGGTAAAGATACAGCACTATTCTTTCAGGATTACTAAGGAATCCTCCAGGAGGCTTCTGTGGGTGTGGGAGGCTCTCTTCTTACTCTTGGCTGCCCTCCAACGGCCCAGCTGATAGCAAGGTGGCCCAGGCCTCCGCATTAGGAACATGGCTTCCAGAACATTCCAGGGCCATGCCCTCAACTGGGATCACACTGGACACAAGACAGCTGGGCCCTCCTGCTGCAGGGCATTGAGCTGAAATGCCTGCCCCCATAAGACCCCCTCCTTTTCCCTCATACACACTGTTAAGGTCTTCATGTGGGTTTGTAGGAACTTATTTGTTTACTTGTCTTTTCTTTTCCTTCTACTGTGAGTTCTATGAGGACAGAGACCCAATCTTAGCCTAGGGCCTGGCCACTGGGTGTCCCCCCACACACATACACACAGTATGATAGGCTGAATCATTGCCACCCCCCACCTTGCCCCAATTCCTCTGCTGATGTCCCAATTCCTAGCACTTCAGAATATGACCTGACTTGGAGACAAGGTCTTTACAGAGGTAAAGTAAGTTAAGGTAAAGTCATACAAGTCAGATCAGTATGACTGGTGTCCCCCTAAAAGGGGCTGGAGACAGACAAGCCCACAGGCAGAATGCCAAGTGCAGAGACACAGGGAGAAGGTGGCCCTCTACAAGCCAAGGATGGAGGCTGGGGACACATCCTTCTCTCTTGGCCCTGCTAAGGCAATGACCGTGCTGACCTCTTGGTCTCAGACATCCCACTTCCAGAACTGTGAGGAAACCTGGGCAGTCGTTTAAGCCATCCAATCTGGGGTACCTGGTATAGCAGCCCCAGTACACTCGTGCCCTGGAGGACTAGCCCCATCTCCCAACAGGCCCTTTTCGGGTGCCAGGGATTTGCTCATCCCAGTGCTGACCACACGGCACCAAGATGGCACCTCCCACCAGCACCCCAGCCTCGCAGGGAGGCGTGGATCACGTCATCGTTATCACCGAGCACAAGTCTCAGGGGCCTGAAGGATATGTACACATGTGCGTCGAAGGGACAGGTCCCTCTGGCTGGTTAGTACTTGACATTACAGCTTCGTCCTCTTATAAACTGTCACATGCCAACACTCAGTGGTGTCAAAAGCTGGCCACAGAGTTAGAGCCAGATGGCAGTGACACCCACTGTCAACACTCCCTCTGACTCCTCCCATAGGCCCACCCCGTCCATCCTCAGGACACAGCTCCGAGACCCACAGTGACCGCCAACCTGAGCGTCAAGGACATCTGCCAGTTCCCGCTTCCTCTGACAGAGAAGGAGTTTACGCTTTAGCTCGTGGGCCTTCTTCTGTAGCTTCTCCGTCTCTTTACACATTATTAACAAATTCCTCTCTGCCTTTTCTTCGAACTGAGCAAGACCATTCTCCATCTGTCAAGTGCACAGCAAGAGCTCAGGCCGGTGGGAACTCCATCCCCGGGGCCCACAGAGGCTGCCCTTCTCCCCACAGCGCACGTGAGCGAGGTTCTGTGGTCACCTTTACGGTCAGTAGAGTCAGAAGCAACGTTTGGGATTCCATCATTTCCATTGCCTCAGACAGGTCCTTGAGGAGGAGAAAAAGACACTTTTGGTTGACAATGAACTGGTATAAACCTAGCTCACTCTCCCGGGAGAGCAGAAGCCTAACTTTTACAAACCCTCCTTAATTCAGCAGTTTGATGTGTGTCAAGCTGCTGTTTCTATCTTCTCCTTTAGTCTTTTTGGGCGCTCTGCGAGAAGGAAGGGGATGGTCTGGCCCTGTCCTGTGGCTGGCTGGTTGAGGGCCAGGTAGGGGGCATGTATCCAATCAGCACCACACTAGAGGCAGGACTCAGGCCTCCCACTCTAGTGAGACCACAACCCCGGTGTCCTGGCCTGGCACCCAGGGCTTGGCCTAGTGTCTCCCCTAGCACAGCATTAGCAAACAAGGGCCCAAATCTCATTTTGCACATATCTCGCTTTTGTAACTATTCCTGTATGCATACTTGGGGCAACTCAAACTCTACGAATATTCTGAGATGTGTGGTCTTGGGGTTGTCCTAAAACGCATGGCTGGCTTGCTCCATCTCAGAGCTTCGGGATCTGGGATGGCATGTGCGCAGAATGGGAACTAGGACCAGACGTGTCTAATTCAGCAGCTTCCCTTTCGATTCACTTACTGGGCTCTTTCTCTGTGAAGCAGAAAATGACATGGATTCGGTTTTCTTCGACATCGTTTTTTCTAATTGCGGAGTCTTTCTAAGCATACTTTTGTCTAAGATTGAGAAGAGCATTTTGAAAGTGAGAAGAGCACATTTAGGAAGCCCCCTGAGATGCACCATGAGTTCTAGCTGGGGAAAGCAGGAGCAAGGTGAAGGACTTACCATTGATGGCCGAGAGGTCCAGGTCAGGGGGGGCCGTGCCGTGACCTTCCAGCAATGTGGACTGCAGGTCGCCCTTTCCAATTCCACTGCTGTCTGTGGGCCCAGTGAGAACCCCCGGGGTCAGCACAGTCTGCAAGGTATTGCGCGTCTATGCCAGGAAGTAGGCAACTTTTTGGTATACTACCACTTGTTTGCAAAAAGCCAGCATCTTGTGAGGCTAGCAGTACAGAAGAATGAAGTATCTCTGCAAATTCTGAGCCAGCAAGGTGAATATATTTCAGAGTAGAAGCAGAAAAGAGACACACGCTCTATAACCCAGGGATGTGAATACGCCTTGCTGCTCAGCTTCATAAAAAAACACTGTTCTGGATAGGAGTGTGACACCTGCCACACACTTGTTCTTCCTTATGCTTTTACCTTCTCTCTCCAGCAGCTTCTGGACTGTTCTTCCTTGGGGGTTCCCTTCATCTTTACCCTTTACTTAACAATGTGAAATTATGCCTTACATCGCCTAAAATGGGCAGTGGGGTACCACAGGCTTCTGCTAAGCCAGGGCTCCAGTGGGCCACAAATCAAACAAATGGCAAGCAAAATACTCTCTGTCGTGTTAATAACGAAATAGCAAGTGACTTAATGAGCACCCATGCAGCTGAGAAAATGAGTATGCGGAAATAAAGAGCATAGTAATGTGTAGGGCATAGTACCCTTTGTTAGAATTTCTGAAGACTTCCAGATACACAGAAGTCTGTTAACCTCCTGGAGAAGAGGGTGGAAACTTGAGATGGGAGACTGGACTTTTTATTGCTAGTGCTTTTACACTGGTTATATGTTTTGTCAAGCTAGTGTACAGCACATCCATTGAGAAAAGTAATTTCCTCTTGAGCTATACAATAGGACTCAGGCAAGCAGTCCCTGTCAATTCTCACAGTTACGTTTAAATTATGGTTTCTCAGCCTTAATGCTACTGACATTTGGGGCTGCACAATTCTCTGTGCTGGGGCTGTCCTGGGTGATGGAGGCTGTTGAGGAGCATCCCTGACCTTACCCATCAGACATAAGTGGTATATCTCCCCCATCAATCAAAACCACCAAGAGTTTCCAGCCATTTCTAAGCCTGAATCACCTGCAGGTGAGAACCCTGATTTTAAGATGTGGTTGACCCAATTTCTGACCCCTCTGAATTTTACAGCAGATTTCCTGGCCTGACACAGCCCTCAACCCAACTGCATGGGGAAAGACTACAAAGCCAGCTCCTGTTCCTTGTGCTGCTTCTCAGTCATGCCTGGGTCAAAGAACAGCACAGATGCTGAGCAAACATCCAAACCAGGACCAGCAATGTTCCAATCCCCAAAAACTTAACTACTAGTAGTCTGCTCTTGATTGGAGACCCTACTGATGACAAAAAGTCAATTAACACGTATTTTCCATGTTATGTATACTATAAACTGTATTCTTATCATAAAGCTAAAAAAAGGGGGAAGCATTAAGAAAATCATAGAGAAAATACATCTACAGTACTGTTAGAAAAAACCCCTATGTGAGTAGTCTCATGCAGTTCAGACCCATGTTGTCCAAGGATCAACTGGATTTCATTTTTCCCATGAGACTCACAGTTGTTGCCATCTTGAAGTGTTTCTTGTGAGCCAAGAAACAGTTTTGCTTTTTGTGAACTACTTTCTTGCAAAAGCGCTGCCCATTATTGCTGGAGAAGTGGGCATGTGAGGGGCCGGATGGAGTTCTACTCTGGGGGAGGGGCCTTGCCATACGTCTAGGATGAGCATATTGACTACGACTGGACACCAAATACACAGGAATGATCTGAATGGCAACCCGTGAGTAAGTTTCCACCCTCCTTGTCTACATTTCCATTTTTTGTTTTACAACGAACACATGTCTATGACCAGAAAAACTGCAGGTTTTTAGATATCACTTTGGTGACAGCTTCTAGAACCATTAAGGGTTAGAAGGAAGAACAATTAACCATTAGAAGGAAGACCTAACCCAAGGTAGTGAGAGGCAGGAAGACGAGGCCTCACATGCTCTTGGGAGTCCTGCCCTAGGAGTTCCACCCAGAAAACGGTCACATGATCAAGGAAGCTCCTTCTTCTGACATTTCCCCAAAATAAAGAGGGAGTTTTACCCTAACATACTTGAAAATAAAATTCACCACCACGTTCATCACTTACTGAGCTCCAGAGCTATTTCTCCCTCCCTCCACCTTTACACACCTCTACTCCTCTGGAGCAGGTGAACTTTCCTTCCACCTTCAGGCATCTTCCCAATGGTCTTCAGTGTATCTGCTGCAGAAGCCTGTTAGGGGAATACACGACCCTCAGGATTCAGGGGACAAGACCCCTCCCCTTTGTGTGGCCTGTGCAGTTTGCATCTACTATTACTTTGAGGTCAGGGACAGAGTTCAAGTTCTGACGTTTAGTTATATATATGAGGAATTAATCCAAAAAGACACCATCATATGCATAGAACGTAAGGAACCCGCAAATGTTTGCAAGTGATGATTTCTGACATGGTTCCAGGTGACTGATCTTCTGCATACTTTATGGTATTTGCAGAGAATGTTACTACTTTGGTCAAGAGAAAAAACAAAGTTTTTATAAGTATCAACCTTCAAAACTTATTTAAAAAAAACCAGCAATGCATGGAGCTAGCAAGCCATTACTATAACATATATGGAAAAAGAAAACCTTATAAAGAGTAAGAATATTTCGATGTGTAGGCACTACTACTATTTAACCACCTATTGGAGGTCTGAGTAAGAAATAGAAGGCAAACAGATTGAAAAGAAATAAAACTCTCTACTTACAGATATGGTTCACAAAGAAAATCCCAAATGCTACTAAAACTAGTAAGTAAGGGGTGACTGGGTGGCGCAGTTGGTTAAGTGCCTGACTCTTGATATTGGCTCAGATTATGGTTTTAGGGTCGTGAGATTGAGCCCTATGTGGGGCTCCAGACCCAGCACTGAGTTCACTTGAGATTCTCCCTCTCTCCTACACTTGCATGCATGTACTCTAATAAATAAAATCTTTAAAAAAACAAACTAGTGAGTTTAGTAAGATTGCCGGATACAGGGGTCAATATAAAAAGATCACATTTTGGCACACCTGGGTGGCTCAGATGATTAAGCATCTGTCTTCAGCTCAGATCATGATCTCAGGGACCTGGGATCAAACCCTGTGTCTGACTCCCTGCTCAATAGGGAATCTGCTTCTTCCTCTCCCTCTCCCCTCTGCTCATGCTGTCTTTCTCTGTCTCAAATGAATAAATAAAATCTTTTTTTTTAAATTTTATTTATTTACTCATGAGAGGCACAGAGAGAGAGAGAGAGAGGCAGAGACATAGGCAGAGGGAGAAGCAGGCTCTACGCAGGGAGCCCAACATGGGACTCGATCCTGACACTCCAGAATCACGCCCTGGGCCGAAGGCAGGCGCTAAACCACTGAGCCACCCAGGGGGCCCCATGAATAAATAAAATCTTAAAAAAAAAAAATCACATTTCTGGCAATGACTAACTCTGGAAAGTACAATTCAAAGACAGTATCATGTGCAATCTCTCAGCAAGAAAAAAACAAAACTATATATGGTGATAGGTGTTAACTAGACTTACTGTGGCAATCATTTTGCAACATATACAAATGCTGACTCACTATACTATATACAGTATACTATATACTATACTGTATACCTGAAACTAATATAATGTATGTCGATCATAAGTCAATTTAAAAAATTTCTTCATTTAAAAAGAAAGAAAAGACAGTATTATGTACAATAGCACTAAAAAACAGCAAATACTTAGGCATAAACCTAAGAAAATATAGGGAAGATCTACATGCTGGAAACTACAAAATGCTGATAGAAATCCAACATGATAAACTAAATGGATAGGGGTACCATGTTCAAACATGGAAAGGCTTGGTGTTTTTAGGATGTTTTTCTCCCTAAACTAATGCAAAGATTCAATACATTCTAAATCCCAGCAGAAATTTTGGTAGAAAATGGCAAGCTAAGTCTAAAACTTATGTAGAAAAGTAAAGGAACAGGGTGCTTGGGTGGCTCAGTTGGTTAAGCATTCGACTCTTGATTTCAACTCAGGTTATGATGTCAGGATCAGGAGATCAGGCCTCGCGTCAGGATCCTCAGGGTCAGGATCCTCAATGTCAGGATCCTCACTGAGCGTGTGGAGATTGCTTAAGATTCTCCTTCCTTGGGCAGCCTGGGTGGCTTAGCGTTTTAGCGCCGCCTTCAGCCCAGGGTGTGATCCTAGAGACCTGGGATCGAGTCCTGCATCAGGCATGGAGCCTGCTTCTCCCTCTGCCTTTGTCTCTGCCTCTCTGTTTCTTGAATAAATAAAATCTTTAAAAAAAAAAAAGATTCTCCTTCCTTCTCTTCCCTCTGTCCCTCCCCACTCACATGGTGTGAGCTCCCACTCTCACTCAAGAGAGGGGAGGGGAGGGGAGGGGAGGGGAACTAAGAGAGTCAGTTTTGGAAAAGAATAGAGTGGAAGAATTCATAAGACTATAAAGCTACAGTAATCTTGGCAGTGTGGAACTGTCCTAAGGACAGACACAGAGAATAATGGGAAAAAAATGGGAGTCCAGAAGTGATGCATACAAAAAAAGGTCAATTGCTTTTCAACAGAGGTGATGAGATAATATTATCAGGAAAGGAAATTCATTTCAACAAACAGTACTGGCACAAGAAGACATCCATACTCTTAAAAATGAACTTCAATTCCATCATCACACCAGATACAAAAATTGATGCAAAAGGGATCATAGATCTAAATGTAAATCTAAAATTATAAGAGTCATAGAAGAAAACATGGGAGAAAAATATCTGTGATCTTGGTTTAGGCAAAGATTTCTTAGATAAGACACCAAAAGCATAATCCATAAAAACAGAAATCTGTAAGGTGGACTTCATCAAAATTGAGAACTACTGCTTCTTACAAGACACTTAAAGGAAGAAAAAAAACAAGCTACACCACCAGGAGGAAATATTTTAATATCACCATAAATAGTTGGTATCCAAGTTATAGAAAGAGCTCTCAAAACTCAACAATGAGAAAACAAATAACCCAATAAAAAAATGGACAAAAGATTTGAAAGAACATATCACCAAAGATACAGGAATGGCCAATAAGCACATGAAAAGATACTCAATGGGCAGCCCAGGTGGCTCATCGGTTTAGCACCGCCTTCGGCCCAGGGCCTGATCCTGAGAACCCAGGATCCAGTCCGAGTCGGGCTTCCTGGGTGGGGCCTGCTTCTCCCTCTGCCTGTGTCTCTGCCTCTCTCTCTCTCTCTCTTATGAGTAAATAAATAAAATCTTAAAAAAAAAAAGAAAAAGAAAAGATACTCGAGATCATTAGTTGTTATGGAAATATAAATTAAAACCACAGCAAGATACCACTTCACATTTACTAGAATGGCTTCAATCTTTAAGTACCAACTGGAACTCTCCTCTCTGGCTGGAAGGAATGTAAAGAGCTGCAGCCACTTTGGGTAACAGTTGCAATTTCCTACAAAGTCAAAAATACACTTACCCTACAATTCCTCTCTTAGAAGAAATGAGAACATGTCCTCACAGAATCCCATGCAAGAATGTTTAAGTTGGCTTTGTTCACAATTGTCAAAATTGGGAATCAAACCAAATGTCCAGGGGCTCCTGGGTGGCTCAGTCTTCAGGTTAGCAGTGACCTTAGGCACGGGTCATGATCCCGGTGCTCCTGGGATGGAGCACCGTTGGGTTTCCTGTTTCTCTCTCTGCTTCTCCCCCCCCCCCCCCCCCGCGCCATGCTTGCTCTCTCTATTGCACGTGTGTCTCTCTAATAAATAAAATCTTTAAAAAAAAAAGTCCTTCACTGAGAAATGGCTAAGCACACTATGGCCCACTCACACTGTGGAATATTCTTCAGCCATCAGAAGGAACCAACACTGTGACAGGCAACCACAGGGAAGGACTTCTTTTCCTCTATGCGAAAGAAGCCAGATGCAAGAGTCTGCATCCTGTGTAACACCTTTTTAATGACGTTCTAGAAAAGGCAAGGCTATAGGGACAGAAATCAGATCATTGCTGGGAGGGGCTGGGGTCAGCTTCATTGGAGAACCAAGGGACCTTGGGGGTGACAGACTGTTCCAAATCCTGATTGTGGTGGGTCTGTGACAGGATGTGTTTGTTTTGCCGAACTGTATGCCCAAGGGTGCCACTTAGTAAATTCTACATCAAGAAATGTTAAAAAAAGAAAATGGACAAACTCTTAGAGATTGAAAATACTTAATGTGAAGACACACAGAGGTACAGTAAACAAGTATGCAAGGCAACACTAAAATTATGAAGCATGGACTGTGATCTTTTGTTGAAGATTACTTTAACGAAATAAATCACAGGCTCAGTAGGTTCATCAAATGTCAATGTGCACCTCTCTGGTTGGGTATGCTGACAGTGGGGGATGCTGTGTGTGTGGAGGGGGCAGGAATTATATGGGAAATCTCTGGACCTTCTGCTCAATTTCATTGTGAACCTACTCTACAAAAAATTAAGTCCAGAGCACTTGGGAGGACTCAGTCGGTTAAGCATCCAACTATTAATTTAGGTTCAGGTTATGATCTCAGGGTCATGAGATCAAGTCCCACATCAGACTCCACAATTAGCATGGAGTATGTTTGAGATTCTCTCTCTCCCTCTGCCTCCCCCACCCCCTGCTCACATGTGCTCTCTCGCTCTCTAAAAAACAAAAATAAGGGATCCCTGGGTGGCGCAGCGGTTTGGCGCCTGCCTTTGGCCCAGGGCGCGATCCTGGAGACCCGGGATCGAATCCCACATCGGGCTCCCAGTGCATGGAGCCTGCTTCTCCCTCTGCCTGTGTCTCTGCCTCTCTCTCTCTCTGTGTGACTATCATAAAAAAAAATAAATAAATAAATAAATAATAATAATAATAATTTAAAAATTCAAAAAATTAAGTCCCCTGGGGAAAAAAAATCACTCCTAAGAAGTGATATCAGTTTGTGTAAAGGTTTCCTTTTTCCTCAAGTTGGATCTTAAGTCGATTATTTTTAAAAATTTATTCATTTATTAAGTAATCTCTACACCCACTGCGGGGTTCAAACTCACGACCCAAGAGCAGCATGCTCTTCTGACTGAGCCAGCCAGGCGCCCCTTCAGTTAAACATATTATTAAGAACTTGCCATTCTGCCCTACCAGAGTAAAAGGGAGAGAGCAGAAATTAACTGTTCACTGAATTTTATCAAAAACCAAATTTGAGGGATCCCTGGGTGGCGCAGCAGTTTAGCACCTGCCTTTGGCCCAGGGCGCGATCCTGGAGACTCGGGATCGAATCCCATGTCGGGCTCCCGGTGCATGGAGCCTGCTTCTCTCCCTCTGCCTATGTCTCTGCCTCTCTCTCTCTCTGTGTGACTATCATAAAAAAATAAAAAATAAAAAAACAAATTTGAAGGCAGCCTGAGTGGCTCAGCGGTTTAGCGCCGCCTTCAGCCCAGGGTGTGATCCCGGAGACCCGGGATCGAGTCCCACGTCAGGCTCCCTGCTTCTCCCTCTGCCTGTATCTCTGCCCCTCTCTCTCTCTGTGTCCTTTTTTTTTTTTTTTTTTTTTTAATTTATGATAAAGAGAGAGAGAGAGACAGAGACATAGGCAGAGGGAGAAGCAGGCTCCATGCACCGGGAGCCCGACGTGGGATTCGATCCCGGATCTCCAGGATCGCGCCCTGGGCCAAAGGCAGGCGCTAAACCGCTGCGCCACCCAGGGATCCCTCTCTGTGTCTTTCATGAATAAATAATTAAAATCTTTAAAAACAAAAAACAAATTTGGAAAATGGAATAACCCTACCTCACCACATTCTCAGTACGTACACAATGAAACAAGATACATAACTGGGTCATCTACCGAGTGTTCCTGTGAAATGCTGCACAAGGCAGGTGCTCACGCTGTTAAGTGCTTCATCTCATCATTTTCAATGGCTGCATGATTTTCACGGTATGGCTACAGGGAGTTCACTAAACCCTGCCTCTAATCCTGGGTGATTCAGACCTACCATTCTTTTTCCTCCCATAGTCCTTCTTTCAAACCCCGGTGTTTTTCAAATGCCAGCCAAGGCCAGGGACTGTGTGCTGGGCAGCCGGCAGAACCGCTTCAGGACAGAATCCAAAGGAATTATCAAGTTGAAAGAAATAATTTCAGGTTTCAAGAGAGATTATGTCTTTGCAAAAGGCATTCGGGACCATGCTGCACTTGGCTCGTGTGACTCAGTGTCAGGATTCCAAATCTACAGAATTCCATTCAGAACATTCAAACAAGCGTTGTTACCTTTTTGGTGGTTTTCTTCTCGTACTGCAAGTAGCGGGACTCAACCACTCTTCCACCTGTGGGGAACACGCCGTTGCTTTCTAAAGAGACTGCAACAGTGGGGTGTGAGGCCCAGCACCCCCACCCTGCCATCAAGAGCCCGGTACTATGGGCCCTCCCTGATCAACAGTAGGAACACCGGAGCTGCTCTCAGATCCTGTCCTCCAGCGTCCTCGGGCACGTATGGGACACCTACTATATGCGAGAACGCATACGGGTTACCTATGGTTTATAAGTCCCTAGGCCAGAGACAGAGCCCCAGAATGCTGCAGGAGCTATGATTAAGGAACGTAAGGGAATATACACAAAGCAGAAAGTGGATTCAAGGAGCAGGGACAGGAAAAAAGACCCTTGCAGGGGGCACCTATTTGCCACCTGCTCCTCCTCCTTTCCCAACTCACTCCCTGTGGTCAGGACCCCAACTACCCCTTCCTTTACCTGAGTCTGCATATGCCCCACTCATGGTATGGGCCCTTCATACCTCTTTACCTCCCTACCTTACTCAGGACCTCTTGGGAGACGTGTTCAACACCAAGGTCGCATACCTTGGTGACAGCCCAGCCCCAGGTCTCCCTCACTCCATGCCTGCCTCATACTAAGGGGCTTTCTCACAATGGCCCCAGTGATCACCCACAGTTGTCTGCTCTGTTCCCCCACCCCTCTTCCCAGACCCTCCCTTGGACCTACCTTCTCTTCTCACTGCTCTCACATGGGGTCCATCCCTCCAGTTAGCTAGTGACCAGTAACTACTTCACTGGGGAGGCAGCAGAAGCAGCCCCAGGAGACCTCCCACCTCAGCATGTAGCAGTCAAATTCAGGGCCATATCCTGGCCCCCACCATGTAGAGGGACATTAGAGGAGAGCCCAGCCCTCACCCCTCTCCCTCTGCCCTAGCAAACCCCCACCCTCAGTTCCTGTCATCAATGGTCTTCTTGTTATTTCTCCCCCCACTACACCTGCATCCCCTACTTCTCCACTCTCCTTTACAATGCCGGCTCCTCTACCTCTACTCTCTCCTGAATTGCACTCGTCTGGACTGGCTCTCATGATCACCACCGTACCAAAGAAAAACTCCTTTCCACAAGACTGCTGAGGTCTCCCTGCTCCAAAGCCCACCAAACCATTCTCAGTACCCACTGTGAATACAGCACTTGCTGGCGCCCTCCTCCTTGAAATATCCTGTGTCCTCCAGGCTGGCTGCCCCGCTGGTGGCTGAGAATGGGCTGCCTTGCAGGTCCATTAGCTAGTGAAGCCTGAGCACCCCCACGTACCTCGCAGATCTCATACCCCTGAGGGATCCCCCCTCACCTCACTGCCCCCACTCCTTCTGTTCCAGCCACCATGACCACTTTTGCTGTTGCTCCAACCAGAGGGGATACTCCTGCACCTTGCCCTCCTTCCCAGCTCTGCTCAGTCCAGCATCTCCCTTGGACCAGGAAGTTATCCACGTCCTGCTGTTTTGCCCACATCATCCAACATACCCTGTGTCTCCTTAACTTCTCCATCTGATGCACTGCCTGTGTCTCAGTCCGCAAGCCCCCTGAGGGCCAGGACTTCTGTTTTGCTTGCAACTACAGCCCACCACCCAGCAGGGAGTAGGTGTTCAGCCATGCATCTAATGCATAGTTCTACATTTTTTCTAGGTACCTCCAGAGCTTAGGGCTCTTTTTAATGAAGAGACCCAGGAAGAGGCCATGGTTAATGTCATACAAATATCTTGACAATTTGGCTAAGTGACACGGTGATTTCAACTGGATCTTCATGCCCGGATTTCATCTTTTGCTGGGGGTGCGGTCACCATCCTGAGTGGAAAGGAGGTGCATCCATAGTTAATGGGCAGCATGAAGCTGGGAAAGGAGCTAGTGGTTGCTCTGAGCGAGCCCCAGGCAAGGAAGACCCAAGCCTGCTCAGTCAGCCTGTCTGAGTGGGCTCAGACAATAAAGCAGGAGGCACTTTACGGGTCAGGGCCAAGACCAAGTGGGTATCCAGGGGAGAAAATCAAGACCTACCAAGGGTGGGCCACTGGATGTCCAGCGAGGGATCAGGGCAAATAACATCTCCATTTCTAAGTACGGGAAGCCATCGTGCTTTTAGCCTGATACCATCAGCAAAGGGTTCCCTCCTCTAGAAGGATCAGAGGCCTGGGATTCCCTGGACAGTTGAAAAGCAGTTTCAAGTACATTCAAGAAACTAGAATGTACATATTTGTTTTAAACAGTAGTGGATTTTCCAGAGAAGCAATGTTATGATGAAGGATATAATTTGTGTTCAAGAACTAGACCACGTGTAAACATAATTGATGTTATAAGCAAGATCATCAAACAATGCTGTGACGGATGAACCTCCAGTCACTTGAACCAAAATGCTGCTCTAAGTTCTCTGAGACACGCACTGGCACGCAGCATACTTGAAGAAAAATAGTTCTTTGTGCCAGAGGCTTCAGCTCCAATGAAGGAGATCCTTGAGTCTACTGCCCAAAGTGGCACTGCCAAGAGTCAAGGGAGGTTGTTAACAGTGACTCCAGACCCATAGCGGGACACCAGGTGATGTGTGGGCACCCCTGAGGTACTGACAGAGAAGAAACCGAAGACTCTAATGTTTGCTAATGAATTCAGCTCCTGCTCTCCTCACCCATAGTTCCTAGTGGTTGGTCCTGAATACAGCCTGTGACCCCCACTGCCCTGGATGACCTTCGCCAGGTCCTCTTGCACCCCTGGCTGCATGGCTGGGTGACCAGACTCGAATCCCCCACGGTGTGACTAGAAGGAAATAAAGCCCTAGATCCCCTGCTCGGCCTGTTTTTCTCTTCTCCAACAGCACTTAACTGAAGCTGGATCGTAAACTCAAAATTTTGCTCACCTTGTGGTCTTCTGCCTTTCACCTTAGCGCCACCACCGGGAGTACTGGGACCCCCTGAGGAAGGCTTCCTAGAAGAGGGAGATGGAGAGTTAGTGTAGTTATGTAGTTGGCTAAGCTCAGGAAAGGCAGCGAGGAGCCTGGGCTTCCTAGGGACAACTCAGTCTCAGCATCCCCAACAGCCCCCCACCCCCACACTTATGTCTACAAGGCAGGGCCAACTTGACTGGAACAGACACAGAGAGCCTCTGCCCAGCTAAATCTGAGAAGGGCCCAGAGCAAGGAGAGCGAGAAGAGCAAGCAGGTTTGCCAAGCCTCAAAGATCTCAACTTAAGTCGGGGGGGTTCATTAATTCATCAGGCATTTATGTGCCTACCGTATGCTCCTGGTGATGCTGAGGGAACAAGACATAGAGCTCCTTACCTGAGAGGGAAAAGCAGCATCCTCCCGTCAGGCAGTGTGAAGAGTACCCCAGACACGTAAAGAGGTGAGGGGAGATGAGAGACAAAGCCCTGTTTGCTTGGGTACATGGGAAAGGGACAAGGGCAGAGGAGAATGTGGAACTAGGAACTGATCGGCCCTATGGCTTCACTGGAAACAGAGGAAGAGAGAAGGCGGCTGGGCTGGGCTGGGCTGGCAGGATTCAGACTTCCCAGCTTAGGGTTTAGGCCTGTCCTTCTAGCCTACCTACTGGCAATCTTTCCCTGTAAAGGGCCAGACAGCAAATATTTTCAGCTTTGTGGGCCATGTATTCCTGCCAAGAAATAACAAACCCTGAGTGTTATTCACCCCTGAAAAGAAGTAAAATATGGATACATGCTAAAGCAGATGAATTCAAAAATATTATCCTGGGATGGGGGCACCTGGGTGGCTCAGTTGTTTAAGTATCTGACTCTTGATTTCTGCCCAAGTCATGATCTCACGGTTGTGAGATAAAGCCTCAAGGCAGGCTCTGCCCTCGGAGTTGGCTTGAGATTCTCTCCCTTAACCCCTTCCCCTGCTCGTGCGTGCTCTCTCTCATAAATCAATCTTAAAAAAAAAAGAAAAAGAACCACTTAAATTAAAAAATATTATCCTGGGGGTACCTGGCTGGCTCCGTCCATGGGACATGCAACTCTTTTTTTTTTTTTTTTTAAAGATTTTATTTATTTATTCATGATAGTCACACAGAGGGAGACAGAGAGGCAGAGACACAGGCAGAGGGAGAAGCAGGCTCCATGCATCGGGAGCCCGACGTGGGATTCGATCCCGGGTCTCCAGGATCATGCCCCGGGCCAAAGGCAGGCGCCAAACCGCTGCGCCACCCAGGGATCCCGGGACATGCAACTCTTGATCTTGGGGTCATGAGTCTGAGCCCCACACTGGGGATAGCGTTTACTTAAATACATAAATAAAATCTCTTAAAAAAAAAAAACTATCTTGGGTGAAAGAAAACAGCTAAATAAGGCCACATATTGTACGATTCCACATATCTGAAATGTCCAGAACAGGCAAAGTGAGACAGAAAACAGATTGGTGATTGTCAGGAGCAGAGGGGTGGATGAAGAACAGGGAGTGACTTCAAATGGATACAAAGTTTCCTTCTGGGCTAATGAAAATGTTCTGGAACAAGCCAGAGTTGGTGGTTGCACAGTGTGACTGTCCTAAGGCCATTAGATCCCTCACTAAAATGACGTTATATTGGGATGCCTGGGTGGCTCAGTGGTTGAGTGTCTGCCTTTAGCTCAGGGCATGATCCTGGGGTCCAGGATCGAGTCCCACATTGGGTTCCTTGAGGGAGCCTCTTCTCCCTCTGCCTGTGTCTCTGTGTCTCTCATGAATAAATAAAATCTTTAAAAATAAAAAATAAATGACGTTATGTACATTTCACCCCTATTTAAGGAAAGAAAGAGCACAGACCAGTGCAATAGGAAAGAGGGAACCTTGAGGCAGGAAACTCGGGGATGCCTCCCAGGTGTCCAGTCTGAGCAACAGTGTCCCACCACCAACAGAGGCCAGCAACTCAGGAGGAGCAGACTAAGGGGCGGGGCAGGGGCCTGAGTGCTGTATCCCTTGCCAACATCAGGACCCAAGCTCCACTGGTCACAAAGCTGTGGTCCCCTTGCTCAGCGCACTGCAGCCATCTCCTGGGTAGCAGGTTCTGAGAACCCCAAGTGAGACCCAGGCAAGGAAGAGCAAGGCCTACCGGGTGAGTGGGCTCAGACAATCAGGCAGGTGCTGGGCCATAGTGGGGAGAGGCAACCAACCAAATAAAGGCTCACTGGGTGTCAGCAGCTCTGTTTCTTCACAGAACCCTCCCAATCCAACAAATAACCTCACTGTTGGCCTGCTTTACCCTCGTTTTCCAGACCAGGACCCAAGTGTTTGAACTGGTCACCCCTGGCAAGTCTCACCGCTGGCAAGGGACAGAACACGGATTCCCTATGGGGTCCGAGCCTGGGCTCTGGAGTCAAACCAGATGGGGGTGGTGGGTTCACTAACTACACCTGTACCAGCCTCAGGTACCTCCCCCCAAACCTCAAAGAGGCTAATGGCAATCTCACAGAGAGGGTAATTGACCCTGGAGAAAACACAAGTGATTTCACCTGGCCTATTAAACCTGTTTGTACTGGCACAATAAACACCAGCCGAGTGAGCAAATAAAACAAACCCGGCCCAGGAATCATGCCTGGCACCGGGTAAGTGGTCAAAGTCTGTCTGTCTTGGTCTTGCTGTGTGACCCTAGACAAATGACCTTCTTTCTCTCTTTGAGTCTCCATATCTCATTTTTAAAGGGGAAGCATAGAAAGGAGGGGTTGGCAGGATTAAAGGAGGTAACTTCAGTGGCCCAGCGCTCGTCCGCTATAAAATCGCTGCAATCGCGACAAATCACATTCAAGAGCCACGCACTGTTCTAAGGGCTCTGTAAGTTTCGCCGGCGCCTTACAAGGTTGAGCCGCGGCGACATTCGCCGGGTTTCGCGGTGGAGGAACGCGACGGCACAGAGAGGCTGAGCCGCGAGCCAGGGATCGCCCCGCACCCACACAGACCACTGGGGACTCGAGGTCTGGTTCCGCGCCCACGCTGCCGAGCATGCGCAGAGGCCGCCTCCCGCCCCCTAGAGCCCGGGCACCCTCGGTGGGTCCCGAAGGGGTCAGGTGCTCAGTCGCCAGCTCTGCCGTCCTTCTTCCTCCCCCAGTTCCCGGCCATGGCGCACTGGGCGGCACCTCCAAAATCCAGACCCGCGGGGCCCCAACTCACCCAGCGCCGCGCCCTGAGGAATCCGCCATTTCCCGCCTTTAACTCAAAGGCCGGCTCCTCAAGCCCAGGTCCCCGCCCCTTCGCCCCGGGCCGGGCCATCCTGCGCCGCCCTAGCAGGGGTGGCCGCGGGCCTCGGGAGCGTGCCTGCGGGTGCAGCGGGCGGCCCCTGCGCGCGCGCCTCCCTGTCTTCCCCTCCCGTTTGGTTTCACCCACCAGCGGGAGGAGGCGGCGTCCCGAGCCCGTTGGGAGTGGGCGGGTCTTCGCGGCGCCCCGCCCCGCGGCGCGCTGGCGTCACGCCCCCGCCCCGCCCCCCCGGAACCCGGAAGCGGGAGCGCGCGGGGGAGCGGCGGGCGCGGCGGGGCGGAGCGGCCCGACCAGCGGTGGGCGGTCGGGCGGGCGGGCGGCCGGGCAGGGACCCGGCCCGGGACCGGCGGCGCGCGGCGGCCGAGGCCCAGGTGAGTGGCGGCGTCCGCAGGGTTGGGGGCTCGATCTCGAGGCTCGCGTTGGCGGGTTGCCTGGTAGGGTACGGAGCTGAGGGCGAATACGGGGAGGCGCGAAGGCTGGGGTCGAGCGAGCGGGAACGAGCTGGGGGGTCGTGAAGCGGCTGCTGGAGACGGAGTGGGAGCGGGACGGTCTAGGGGAAGGGTGATGGAACGGGCCCGGCGAGGGAGTTCGCGGATGCAGAGGGAGCAGGTCTGTGGCTTTGAGCGGCTTCTCTGAAGAGGACGTGGCTTTAGTGGTAGTTGAGGGGTCGCAGGAAACGGGGCTGGGAGGGGGAGAGGCGAGGAGGCGGGGTTGAGAGGCCCAGCCGGGGGACGTGGGGCAAGGCCGGCGGGGGGTTAGCCGGGGTGCGCCTGGGGAAGGGGTGCAGGACCGCCCTCGGCTGAAGGGGTAGTGGAATAGTGCCTGGGGCGGGGGAGGCGCCTGGGATTCTGTGGGTGCTCAGATTCTATAGGTCTGAGCCCATTGGTGTGGTGGCCGGCGGAATGGGGAAGGGGGAGATGGGGGATGGGAGAGGAGGAGAAGCCTCGGCCACTGAGAGCCAGTTCAGAGGGGGCTGAGGAGGAGAGCAAGGGACAAGAGCAGCCCGGTACAAACGTTGGGGGGCAGCCCATGGGATTTGGGGGCCCTCCTTCCTCTGGATTCATGTTTTCCAACTTCACTCCCCCAACCGCTGGGTAACTGGGGTGAGTCCCAGTGCCCTCTGGGCTGGTATTCTGGTATTCCAGACTAGAAAACCACACCGCTCTCCTCCTAAGACAGGGCTCTCCGGAGCCCAGGGGTTCCAGGGAGCAAGGAAAGAGCCTCCAGACCTCACGGGGGCCGGAACTGGGTTTGAGAGGGGAGGGAGGGGGTGTGCACACATTCGCGTGTGCGAGGCTGTCACCACCTCCTCGGAGTTGCATCCTTGGACTTAAATGGGTAAAACGACATACAGGAAATCTGTCCCCCGGCGGCTGTGAGCTCAGCCGGGGAGAGGCAGGGCAGCCGGCAGCCACGGGGCAGCAAGCGGGTGTGCTCTCCCTTCTCCCCGCTCCAGGTGCCGGGTAGGCCAGGGGTCTTTCAGGGAAAGCCTCTCCTGCACCTCTTTGTCTGAGGTAGGAGCTGCTGGGGACATTGTGTCTTGCAGTTGGAGGGTCCCAGCTCCTACCTTCCTGAGGTGTATTCTGGTCTTGGAATCTGCAGACTCTTAAGGCATCCAGGAGCAGTGGGAGGCCTCTTGGGCAGCTGAGCTGGGAAGTTGTTCCATCCTCTGTTGGGCCCGGCTTTGGCAAGGGCCTTGCACTGGGCGGTTTTAATTGGCATTAATTTCTCTTCTTTCCTAACCGTGGGGATCCTTGTCCGGGATCTGCCAGAAGGGCCAGGGTGGGGACCTGCATTTGTAGCTTGTTCAGGAGATGAATCCGGATAGATTGAATGTAAAGAGGGCCACAGAGAGATAACTTCTCTCTTTACTTCCAGAATGTTCTGGCCTTTCTGGAAAGTGGCTTTTGGCCCTGCTTGCCCCAGGGCACATGATCAGAGCCTGAAATCATGCCTCCTACAGACATTGAGTGTGGGCTTGCCCAGGGCAGGACACCTCTACCCCCCCTCCAGTGAACAGGACTGGAATCTTCTGGGTGCATGGCCCTGGCCCTTGTCTCCCTGTACCAGGAGTGCAGCCAGGCAGGCTCTCTTGTCAGAGGTGCCCACCTCCGTCAAGTCTCTTTGTCTGTTTCTTCACCTGCTAAATAAATGGGTTGGCTTCAGTCAGCGTTTCTTAACCTTAGAACCCAAGCCCTCTTGAAAATCTTAGCATCTCTGGCACAGAGCTCCCTTGTATTTTATGTAGCCTCTGACCTGTGAATCCCTGCTGCAGGATCCTGCTTTTGTTCCCATTGTATAGTTTGTATCCAAAAATGACTTTCTTTTACCATTCCTCTGGTCCTCCGGTCCTTTATCTTCTACATGGAAAATTCCACAAATTCCATGTTTGCTTTTGCACGCTATACCTGTTCACAAAGGTTCAGCTACACCTTTCTGGTGAGAAATCCCTGAGTGAGACCCCTCGCCCTCCTCAGTTCCAGGCCTCTGGCTCAGAGAAGAGGGTAGCAACTTGGGCATGTCCCCTCTCAATTTGGCTGTGTGATCTATTTTCTTTCCCCAACAGAGGCTTGTTAATTTGCCACTTCCCTTTCCTCGTCTCCCCAAAGTTGTGCCTTGGGTGGGCTCAGGAGTTCAATAAAGCAAGGACTGATCCTTCCAGTACTGGGAGCTGGGCCCTGGGGACAGAGATGAGCCTTCATGCCCTGGAGGAGGAACATTCTAATGCTCTCACTGCCACAGGAATAATGAAATTCAGAGTGAGTGGTCAATGCAGCCTCAGAGGTGGTGCAGGAAGTTGTGAAGACAGAATCAAGGATGACCAGTGCAAGCTTCAGGGCTTGGGGGATTCTGACAGGTTCCCTTGGAAGAGGTGGCAAGGTCCATTCAGGCTTTGATGGATATGGAGGTGTTAAATCAAACCAGGAAGAGGGAATTGCACGAACAGATCCCTGCACAGCTCTGCCCTTTATTGAGCATCCTTTGTGATGGGTGCTTTTATACCCATCTCTTTTATTCTGCCAACCAGCAGCAAGCAGCCCTGGTTCTTTTTTCAGTATGGAAACTGAAGCTCAGGCAGGTGGTGCCTCCAGAGATGGCTCCCTGGGCTTTCCCGAAAGATGAAGGATCATCAGTAACCTCAAATTGGCAAAGACCAAATTGCCAGAGTGTAACTTCTCAACTGCAGCACCATCGACATTGGGGCTGGACTTTTTTTTTTTTGCTGTGGAAGCTGTCCCACACATTACAGGCCATCAAGCAGCATCCCGAGTCTCCACCCCCTAGACACCAAGAGAATACACCCCTTGAGTCGTGACCACCAAAAAATGTCTCCAGATGTGACTGTATGTCTCTTGGGGCATAAGAACCACTGCTCTGTAGTGAGATCTGGTCGTTGCCCAGGCTTACTTTTGCCTCAGTGGGTCTTTGGTGTTTGGTCAGTTCCCAGGGAACTGCTGCCAAGGGCAGGCATGGGGAAGAGCAGCTAGCAACTGAATACTGCCATCTGGTCAGTTCTTAATCTAGAGTTCTGATAAAAAGAAGGCACCATCAGGAAGGGATTGAGGGGGAGTTAGCATGCCCCAAGAATGGGCAGCAGCGGAGGAACAAGAGGTGAACCAAGGCCGTCTTTGCTCACGGGAACAGCAAATGCCATTGTCTTTCTCTTTGTATTACGACTGACCTGAATTTCTACAGGAACCGTCCCTTGTCTCAGAACAAACTGTTGCTTTTCTTCCGAGATTAGAGGTATTAGATTCTCCTCTCGAGAGCTACTTTGGAGGTGGCCCCAGATCTGTGTGGCTCTTGAAGCCACATTATCTTCTCCTGTTCGCCCTCTTGGCCCCAGACACTGGCCGGTCCTCAAGCACAGACTGTGTAACTTTGGCTCTTCACGCGTCCTCCTCTGCTTGTTCCCCAACGAAGACATTGCTGTTTTAACTCCGTGAGAGGAAACAGCACGTTCTGGGGCCGCCCGACCCCTTCTGGACATTGCCCTCCCCCCACAACCAGTCCCCATCCACCAGCCCTTTGTGTGTCCAGCGTCCCCAACCCACTGTGCCAGGCAGCCCCTGCTCGGCCTCCCCGCGGAGCAAGACAGGCCCTTCTCTCTGCCCTCATCCGGGACGGACGGAGTAGCAGAACAAAGGGCTCTGTCTGAGCGCCACTGGGTCCCCGGCAGGCCCTGTCACTTCACCTCTTTTCAGTTTTGCCCAGAAAGGGCCTCAGAGATTAGGCATGTTTCAGAAACACAGCCGGTGAGCTTGGGTTCTACTCATTTCCTCGGCGAGACTTTCTGAGCCCATGCCCGATGATAAATAAAGTAGTGATTCAAAGGTTGGGCCTGTGGGTTAGTCGAAGCAATGAATAAGCTGTCCGGGTCTGACTCACTCGTTTATGTCCCAGCTCTGCCCTGCTTCACGGGCTTATGTGTAAGAAGGGAGCCAGCTACAGGCATTTCATTACTGTCACTGCTGAGTGTAGGAGTTTCCCAGGGCCACTGGGATAAAGAACCACAGACAGTGCAGCTCAAGCAACAGAAATTTATTGTCTCATGGATCTGGAGGCCAGAAGCCCAAGATTAAGGTGTTGGCAGGGTCAGTTTCTTCTGAGGGGAGCATCTTTTCCAAGGCCTCTCTCCTTGGTGTTTAGTTGGCCGTCTTCTCCCTGTGTCTCCGGACCGTCTTCTTCTGCGTGTGTCTGTGTCCAACTCTCCTCTTGTCAGGACCCTAGTCCTGTTGAATCCAGCCCACCCTAGTAACTTCATTTTAACTCCATCACCTCTTTAACGATCCTATTTCCAAATACAGTCACATTCCACGGTGCTGGGAGGTTAGACTTCAACATAATGAATTGGGACGTGGGGGTGGGTGGGAGCCACTTCAGCCCATAACACTGGGTAAGGGACAAACTTCATTTTTATTAACAAAGAAGTTTTGGATAAACCGTTGCACCAACAGAGTTTGCTTTGTTGAGTCTTACTCATTTAAATAAACATCTTAAGGGAGGTAGGCAAGTTGGCCACATCAACTTCGGAAGCATCCCGTTAGGAATCTTCCAGATCTCGCACATGTCCTTACATTTGGGGTGCCTAGAGAAAGGTGATGACCCAGCTGGGGGAGGGGGTTGGGGGAGAGGATCTCGTGGGCCTTTATAAGGGGTGTATTTAGAGCCAGGCCTAGGAGACTGTGCCTGCCTGGGGGCTGGCTAAGATCTGTAATCTGGCGTACGGAGGTCTCGGTCCCAATGTTGCCATGGTCATGGGAGGGGGATCTAAAAGAACCTTGTTAATAAACCAAAATGACTTTGGGACCAGCTGTTGCCTTAGGTGTATGGACAAAAGAAGTTTCTGGAAGATCTGAAAATCATTCAGTGAAAAGTGTTAACGAGGCAGGTGCAGAGAGCTGGCTTTCAGGGTTACTGCGAGAACAGAATGGCCCTTGCCTCTTTGCCTGGAGTGCAGATGTCAGGAGTTGTGCCCACAGAGAGGCACGCAGCGCCAGGCGAGCTTGTGACCAATCAGGGCTTGTTGGTGGAGGAAAAGACACACGAGAGCTCTCCCAGCAAGCCCTGGTAAAGGTCATCTCCCTCAAAGGCTAATGCCACTGCATTAGTGGAGTGAATGCTACTCTCACAAGTGGAGTCTGAGTAGTATATCTGCGACAGGCCTGCTGGGGCTTTGCCCCAAATCTTCCCACTTGTTTCTCTGAGCATCTCCATCCCGTCCTAGAATGGGAGGAAAGGAGGGTCATGAGGGGTGATATTTGAAATGTTGCTTCTCCGGTCCCTGGGACGCCCCTGGGCCTTTTATTTCCTGGCAAGCAGGGTCTCTCACCACAGCTTGTGAAGAAGATCGCTGGGGTCCTCAACTGTCATGTGGAGCTGTTTATCAAGTGCTAGTGAGAGAGCAGGAGTCCCAAAGAAAGTGCCAGAGCTAAGCCCAGCCCATAGACCCTCAAAGAGCCAGTCTCTCCCCTTGGCGGTCCCATAGGAGTCTGCCTGCTGGCTTCTCAGGGAGCAGAGATGAAGATGGAAAAGCTCTTGCTCCCTCATTCTAAATGTTACACAGTCAGGTGAACTTGGGCTTGGAATCTTGCTGATGTCTCCTGTGTCTGGGAGGCCCTGGGGACACCCTCGAGTGTGTAAATGTCGCTTTTTTATTTATTTAAATCACAGATTGTCACCCTCAGCATTGGTGATGCCTGGGCCTGGGTCATCCTCTGTGATGGGGGTTGCCCTGTGTGTTGCAGTGCATTGAACAGCATTCCTGGTCTCCACCCACTAGATGCCAGGTGCCCTCCGCCCCCCCCCCAGTAGTGATAAGCCCAAAATGTCTCCAGATATCTCTTAAGTGTCCCCTTAGAGAAGAGTCAACCCTAGATTGAGAACTACTGATTTAGGGGTTCTGTGGGACCTAAGAGACTTTGTGTTCTATCATTATGTGGCTTGACTGAGATCCTAGGATGCCGCGCACACACATGTAAATGCACCACAAGTGGGGAGGGAGAGAGGAGATAATCCACAGATGCTGAGAGGGGTCACCCTGTTTTGTACCATTTAACTCATCTGGACTTTATTCTGATGTGTTTATAAATTAGGGACCTAAATAAAAAAATTTTTTTTCCAAATAATTAACCCAGTGTTTCTCGAATCTCAGCACTGCCAACATCTAGGGCCAGATCATTTTCTGTAAGGGGAACTATTCTCTGGGATAGGATACTGAGCAGCATTCCAGGTCTCTACATACCCAGATGAAAGTAGCTCCCCTTCCCCTAGTCAGAACAATTAAAACTGTCTCTAGTCATTGCCAGGTGTCCCCTGGGGCCACAGTTGGCCTGGGAGAGAAGGCGGGTATGAAAGAATGCTAAGCTCTAAGGCAAGAAGAGCTGGCTGAGACACTGTGTCAAGCCTGTGGCTGGCCCACGGGGACACCCCTGCCTCTGTGATGATGTCTGGATAGGCTGGAAGGGGAACCAGTTGGTGGCCGTCACCAAAGATGTTGTCAAGACAAAACCCTGGGCCGTGGACTGCCTGGGAGATCTCACTGGGTCCAAACATGGAACCAGATCATTATGGCAGAAACCAGGCCAGAGGGTAGGGTTTGTGGCCAGGAGGAGCCCTTCCTCAGGAGAAGACGGTGAGGCCCAGGATCACAGGTGGAGGAGAGGAGAGGACTCTGGGGGCTGAGTACCCCACCCTGTACCCAGAAGCGTTGGGAGGACAGAGTGCAGCCCATGACACAGGCAGTTCAATGGGAACGAAAAATGAGGATAGGCTCTATGGTCTCATTGGTGACTAAAGGACCCAGGTCTTTAGTGGGGTGGGAACATTCTAAGGTGGACGTGGTGGTGACAGCCCACATCTGTGACCACGGCACAGACCGGCTGCTGCCTAGTGCAGCGCGAACGTGGAAGCTGTGTGGTATGTGGATTCTACCTCAGTAAGTCCGAGTAAAAGGAAGGAAGAGTCTTATCAGACCAAAATGCCATCTTGACGTTAAAACCAGTGGGCCAAGGGGCCCCTGGGGGAGGTGAAGGGGATGTTGTTAAGGAAACCAGAATTAAGGGAGGCCCCCCTCTGGGAGGCGATGTGGATTTTGAGGTGATAACAGCTCATCTGCAGAGAGCCCAGGAATGGCCAAGGGAGGAGCTGCTTTGTTCCAGGTTCCGGCTATGAAGCAGGACTTGCTCCCCAAGCCGGGTGTCCCATGGACCCAAGTGGCCGACCCATGCTGGGCACTTAAGGAGTGGGTCCTCTCTGTCCCTTGTGGCCAGGCTGACACAGAAGCCTCCTTGGGGCCCCTCTAGAGGCCCATGAGGATCCACAACACCTTTAAAAACAGAATGGAGCTCCGGGGAACCCTTCCCTCATTTTCTAGGGGCCACTCAGCCAAGGTCTCAAGCAGGGCTTTTGTGTGCCGTCACTGTGGCCACCTGCAGTAGGTTCTCAAGGTGACTTTCCACCTGGGCATGATGACAGATGGGCTGTGTGATTTGGAAAGGGGTTCCCAAAGGGCTCTCTTCTGCCCATCTAGGCCCTCTTCGCTGGGAGACTTCTGAGTCTCCATTTAGGGAGCTTACCAGTCACCGGGGAAGGACCGGAAGCATAGGTCCCCACAAGGCCTTGCGAGTTTGCTTTGCCCCTGTAACCAGAACCATCCTATGTCCCACTGGCCTGAACACATCAGTCCCCTCCCTCCCTGTCCCAGACCCCTGCTGGAGCCGTGAACCAGCAGCCCTCCCCTCCCCCACCGTGGTCCACCTGCCTCACACACAGCCTGGTTGACCCCTTCCAGATGTCACTCTCGTCCTGGTTCTCACTGCTTCCAACCAGCCCAGCTCCCCATCATACTTGCATGAAAATTGAAACTCCATCCCACGTTCACAAGGCCCCCGCGGGATCTGACCTTCCTGACCTTGGCCCCTCCCCCTCCAGCCTCAGCCCTGCTGGCCACACTGGTCCCCTTGTTCTGAGGCCAGCTCCAGCTGCCCCTGCCCTTGGCGCTTGCCGCCCTCGCCTAGGCGGCCCTCCTCAAGAGCTCGGCCCGTCTGGCCCTTCTCACTGCACAGGCCTCAGCAATGGGCCCCTCGAACACTTCCCTGCCTCCTGGATCATCCAGGTCGGTTTCTGTCTCCATGGCAGCACTGCTGACGTTGGGGGCTGGATCATTCTCCATGGTGGGAGCCACCCTGTACGCTGTAGGGTGTCGAGCAGCATCCTCGGCTTCCACCCTCCAGAAGCTAGTGGTGGTACCTCCCCACTTCCCCAGCAGTGACCAGAATGTCTCCAGCCATAGGCAGGTGTCCACCGGGCAGTGCAGATGTGCCCTCGGGTGAGAACCACTAGTCGGATACTTTGCCAGATTTTTCTTTACACAAGTGCTGTGTCACTGTTGAAAATACCTCTCTGCTCATGGAGGGAGGTTTGGTTGCTCATGGTTGGTTTGTCATCGGGTTCCCTCAAAGCCAGACCCCTTTGGCCTCCTTCACTTCTACATACCCACACCCCTAGGCCTAGCGTGGGGTGTGCACTGGAGAAATATTTGTTGACCAGAGAGGCATTGAAAGAAGACAGCCTGTTCTGTTTCAGAGGAGGTAGGGGAGGTAGTCACAGACCCCAGGGAGAAAGATCAGCCTCTAGGCCTCCGAGAGCAGCTGAACAAATGGAACGTGCTGCCCCAGTACATACCTGAGGGAGGGGCTTTCTCTAGGGCTCAGACCTGTTGGGCCAGACTGAAAGGTTTGGAGGAAAGGACTTGGGGTGGGGGGCAGTCATGCTGGGGTGTTTGGGATGGGCTTCTCGGGGATATTCAAATAAAGCAGGAGAAAGGCAGTGGTCCTTCTCAATTGAGGCCTTGCTCAGAGCATCTGGTATCTTCAGCTCTGGACACCTGGATTAGCATCCTGGGGCTGCCATAAATGACTACCATAAACTCAGTGGCTTAAACTGTAGAAATTTATTCTCTCAAAGTTCTGGAGGCCAGAAGTCCAGAGAATCAAGGTAGCAATGGGGACTTGTTCCCTCCAAAGGATCCGGGGGTGGGAAGGGGTCCTTCCTTGCCTCTTCCAGCTTCTGGGGGCTCCAGGCGTTCCTCGGCTTGTGGCCACATCGCCCCAAGGTGAATGTTAAATTGCCCTCTAGCTCTGACCTGCCAAGCCTGAGAAACATGCTTAGCTTGTGGCTGTTTCTCAGCGTGTCCATCTTTACGATTCGTTTCACGTGATCGTTTCTTCTTAAAAAGTCTCCCCAGGCTCAAGGAAGCATGCATTGGAAAGTGGAAACGCGCAGAATCTTAAGTGGCGCTTCCTACATGATTCTGCTGTAATGCTGGCCTTCTCCTTTTAGCTTGAGAATGATTTCATCTGATAAACATGTGGCTTCAAATTATGGCCTTATATAAACGAAGCAGCTACACTACATTTTCTGGAGGCCCTGTCTGCCTTATTTTCCAGTAAATTCCGAATTATTCACCAGGCCGATAGGCAAAACCTTGCGTTTTTGAGCATAGGGCCTTGACCAGGCCTTGAGAGCAGCTCAGTCACATTTGTCTACTTACCCCCAGGGCTTAATTTTTGGTTGTGTTGTATGTATGTCCTCCCCCACCCCCCACTTTGTCTGCCCCTCCCTTCTCCAAGAACATAGGAGAAAAGCCCTGAATTTTCAAAGTGCAGAAAGTATATAAGTGTGGTGTCTGCAAAAGCTTTTAATTTTCCAGGGTTTAGGTCTTTCAGCAGGAATTTCTCTGACTATGGTAAAACGCACATAAGAATTAGCGTTAGTAACATCGAGTGGATTCACAAGGTTGTACAAACCCCACCTCTATCTAGTTGTGGAATCGTTCCATCCCCCAAAATGAAACAGCATCACCATGAGCAGACCTCCCCCAGCCCCTGGTAACTACTCATCTGGTTTCTATCCCTGCATGTTCTGGACGTTTCACATCCACAGAATCATATCCTGTGTGGCCATTTGCGTCTGGCTTCTCTCACTCGGCTCAGTGTTTTCAGAGTCCACTCACGTTGTAGTGGATGTCAGGCTTTGTTCCTTTTTATGGCTGAGTAATACTCCAGTGTATGGAGAGACCACATTTTATTTATGTGGGCATCCTCTGATGGGCATTTTGTTTCTGCCTCTTGGCTCTTTCAGTGGGCAGTTTTAGAGCCGGCCAGCTTGGTTTCCATTTGGTGACGAGGGCATAGTTCAATTCACCCATGAAGTTCTGGGTGGATAGATCCCGTCAGTCTGGAAATGGGTTTTGCTTCCTCTTCACACACTATGAGTGCTTCAGTGAGCATCACTGGTGGGAGGGTAGAACAGTGTTATGGTTCAGGGGAAGGATGAAGACACAGGTTTTCGGGACCTGCCGCCCCCAGCACAGCTGCAACCTGCCTGTGGTCACCAGTTGGCCGAGCTGTTCCCCGTCCAGGGACCTGCCAACCCCTAGTTCCTCAGCCCCAAACCTACTTCCTTTCACTCTGGGCACAGCATGGGGATTCTTGGGGCCTAAGTTTCATATCCACTTGTGACCAGGGCCTTGAAGACACAGTGTGACCAACTTCCAAGTCTCAGGCTCCATTAAGACTCAACGAGAAAGGCATACTTGGAAGCCAGAGAAAACAGCCTGGTACCTCCAAGAGAGATGTCACTGTTGAAGAACGTCCCCTGAAGCTGTGATAATTAGCAGTATGGCACCACACAGGCACCAACAGCCCAGAAGCAGACCCACTGTGTAAAATAACATAATATACTGTATTTAACAAACTGAGCAGACTCCCCGATCAGGAGAGGGGAGAAGAGTCTTTAATGAAAGAGATCATCTGGATCCCCATTTTACCTCCCACACTCTACTGGGTTGACTGGCGTCTTCTCCAAATTCATGTCTGCCTAGAACCTCAGAATGTGACCTTGGAGATATGATAAGTGAAAGATCTCAAAATGAACTTATCCTGAATCTTGTAACTGGTGTCTTGTAAGGAGACACAGAAACAGAAAAGGACACTCTGTGATGATGGACGAAGAGGTTGGAGTGACACATTTACAAGCCAAGGAACACAGGGTTGCCAGAAGCTGGGGGATGCATGGGACAGATTCTCTCTAAGAACCTTCAGAAGGAGCCAGTCCTGCCTGCCAACACCTTGATTTTGGACTCATCCAGAAATGTGAGACAACAAATTTCTGTTGTTTTAAGCCACCTAGTTTATAGTACTTAATTACAGTGGTCTTAGGAAACTTCCTATACCACCAAAATAATTTCCAGATGGTTAAGAGTTTAAATGTAAAAGAATAAATGCAGGGAAGCAGAGGGATGCAAACCAAAAGTATTAGCTCCATGTTCATCAGACCTGGGAGAGGAATGAGCAGCAGACATGAAAGACATCACCCATGGATCCAACTGCCTGGAAAATCCAGTATTTGTATCCAAAACTACTGTAAGTAAAAGCAAATTGCCCTTAACCCTGACAAACCATTAATACCCTTCCTATACAAAGAGCTGTTCCAAAACCATAAGCAGAAGGGAAAAAATGGGCAAAGGACACGAACAACTTAACAGAAACAGAAAAATCATTGCTTGAGACACTCAACCTTTTTAAAAGCCCCACCTGACAGTCAAAGGAATGTAAATGACAAGATGCTCTTTTGTGCCCACTAATGGCTGTGGGTTGAGAAAAATATTGACGCTTGGTGCCAGTGAGGAAGCTGGGAGGCAGGTACTCTAATACCACTCCAGACGGACCCCTCACTTGCGCGGGTCTCTCAGGAAGACACTTTGGCAGAATGGATGGGGATAGGGGAAGCTTCACAGTGAGAATGCAGAGGGAATCGATCAGCCCAGTGTTGTAGTGGAAATGCTGCCACCTGTGGAACCAGGGAACTCTGGGTCTCTGCTTCTGCTGTCGGGGACCGACCATGCCCTGTGAGATTTTGCATTGAAAGTAGGGCTGTCCTGGAGCTGGTGGAGGGGCTCAAGGGGCATTCTGACCTGAGGGAACAAGAACATCACCCCAGGGAAGCAGCAGGGTGGGGTGGGCCCCTCATCTGGGGTGCGAATGAGGGAAAAGGAAGGAGGGGTGCCTTGGAGTAGGTGGGTGGCCAACCCTCCAGGCCTGTGGTAAAGGCCTGGGAGGTGTCTCACAGGGATACAGCCCAGTCCAGAAGGACTAGGCTTTCTCCAATGGGTCAGGGGCTTTGGACAGCTTCTTTCTCATTGGCCTGGAGAAGCCTGCAAGGTCTGATCTTTGATCCCTGGCCTGGTTGGGGAGTGCCTGGAGCATTTCCAGTGAGTCAGCATAAAAACCAAGAGATAGCCATGCTTAATCGGGGCCAATGGCCAGGGACTCTTGTGGGCTGGCCATGGGGTGCCCTTGAGGGGCTCTGTGCTGGGACATATGTGTCTAGAGCAGTGCTTCCAGGGGCTCCCCTGCAGCAGCCCAGAGAATAGAGGCAAGGGGTTCTACCTGGGGCCCTCCTCATTGGCTAGTAAGAAGAGAGGGCAGCTCTGGGGACACAGCAATCAGGATGTGGTCAGGGAGGATGTGGGAGGGGGAGCAGGGAACCAGCCTTCTGGGTATTTGGGGCTGGGAGAGGTAGCTGCAGTAGGCTGGAGGTGGAGTGTGGCCCCTGGGAGTGTACAGAAGAGTGGATAGGCCTCGGCAGAGTCTTGGGGCAGGGGGGAGGTCCTTGCATAAGAGCAGTTCCAGGTGATGCCTCCATCCCAAGGACTGCAGAGCAAGTGAGCAGAACCAGGAAAGGCCAGTGGTAGCAGATGTGACTGGTGAGAGCTTGGTGGCAGCTTTGGGGAGAGGCATAGTGGTTTTTATGGTGTGTGGGGGGGAGATTGGATTGATGGGCAAGTGGGAGTGGGAAGGGCTGGCTCCAAATCATATGGAAGGGAGGAGGGAACCAGGCTTTACCATAGACTGGAAAAGGGTTTATTAGTGTCTTTGGCTTTAAATCACACAAACTCTTTTTTTTTTTTAAGATTTTATTTATTTATTCACGAGAGACACACAGAGAAGGCAGAGACATAGGCAGAAGGAGAAGTAGGCTCCCCACAGGGAGCCTGATGTAGGGCTTGATCCCAGGACCCTAGGATCATGACCCGAGCCAAAGGCAGGTGCTCAACCACTGGGCCACCCAGGTGCCCCCATGTGAACTTTTTCAGTGGGAGGATCCTCCTTCAGATGAACCATTCAGGCAGCAGGGAAAGGAGAGTGTGGCACCCTGGGGAGAATGGCCAAGTAGAGGACAGGGAGAGCCCCGAGACAGATCCGAGGCAGATGAATTTCCCAGGATACAGAGGTGGTAGATGTAGTGGACCCTCTGGGTACTCCTGCAGGGGACCCCAAATGCTGTCCATCCTACCCGCCCCTGCTCTTTGGTTATCCCCCCTCCTCACAGCCCTGGTGGTCAGCAGTCACTCTGAGCCAGTCTTTTCTCCTTCTTCCTGGCCTGGAGGATGGGGCATGCATCAGCTGGTCCTATGACTGCCCACATGGCCCCCTAGTCTGTGAGCACGGGAAGGTGGGGGAAGTCTCTGGAGCCCGGAACAAGATCACATTGGTGGGCTCTGATGGCTTCTCACTCAGGTCAGTGTCTCCTGGGAGGAGGAAGCAGGCACGGCTGTGTGACCTTTCTACTACCCACATTCCTGCATTTGGATGTGAGAGTCCAGAACCCCGAGTCCATGAGCCGGATTTCACCTCCAGAAGTTGGGGTGCACTACAAGTGCACCGTCACACGTGTCTCTACAAGTGCAAGTCACAGAAGGGGCCGGCTCTGCCTGGAGCCCCAGCTCTGTGCATGCGTGTGTATACATATTCGTATTAAAGTGCTGCGTGTCCCTGTTTGTGCACATGCATGTGTTCTGTGAGTACGCACACGTGTGTGTGTTTGTATGAAACTGCATGTACATGCATCCTGGTTTGTGCATGTGCTTTAGGATAAGTGTGTGTGCGCACGCGCATGAGTGGGTGTATTCATATAAAAGCGTACATGTTCACATGTGTCCGTGTCTGCACGTGTTGAGTGCCCATGAGCCACGTGTGTGCATTTGTGTGGCTATGATGAAGTTGCATATCTATAGTTTGGGTTCTTGCATTCCTCACCTGGCTTGGAAGCAACTAAACTACCCACCTTCCACACCGTGTGGTGTGTCCATGAAAGTTCAGTGATCATCTCCAGTTATGTCAGGGCACAGCCAGGTGGATGGCATCACCTGGAATCTCTGAACACCTGACACAGCTTCCCAATGGTTTCTTCGCTGTGGTGTCCAGGGAACTCAATCCCTGGGCTCAAGGGTTGGATATTTTGAGAAGAGAGCAAGGAGTCTTAAAAAGATGTTCAGGGGGATTCCTGGGTGGCTCAGTGGTTTGGCGCCTGCCTTTGGCCAAGGGCGCCATCCTGGAGTTCTGGGATTGAGTCCCGCATTAGGCTCCCGGCATGGAGCCTGCTTCTCCCTCTGCCTGTGTCTCTACCTCTATCTCTCTATGTCTATCATGAATGAATGAATGAATGAATGAATGAATGAATAAATAAATAAATAAATAAATAAATAAATAAATAAATAAATCTTTTAAAAAAATAAAAAGATATTCACCTGGGGGACCGGGTGGTTTCATGATCCACTTAATTTTTTATTTTTATTTTATTTTTTTTTTTTTTAAAACACTTAATTTTTTTAAAAAGCTTTATTAATTGTCACTGAAACATTATAAACACTTCTTTCAAGTGTGTGATTTGTAGCACATGCAAACACTCGTGAACCCACGACTGAGATAGTAAATACATTTGTCACTGGAAAAGTCTCCCCCGGCTCCTTTGTCAGCCCAAGCGGCCATTATCAACTTTCTGTCTCCATATGCTGCATTTTCAAGGATTACATATAAATGCAATCATACACTGTATACTCTTTTTGAAACTCTTTTGAGCTCAAGGCCACCTGGCTGGGTTGGGTTAGAAGAGCATACAACTTGATTTTGGGATCATGAGTTTGAGTCCCACAGTGGGCGTAGAGATTATTTAAACGTAAGTAAATAAACTTAAAACTTTACTGAGGTGAAATTCACACAACGCAGAATTCACCATTTTAAAGTATGCAATTCAGTGATGGTTTGTACATTGTCAGTGTTGTACAACCTCTACCTCTATGAAGCCACAGAATAATGTTATCCTCTACAGGGAACCCCCATCGCTGTTAGCAGTCACTTCCTATTACCTCCACCCCCTCCCCCAGCCATTGGCAACCACGATCTGCTTTTGTCTCTATGGATTTGCTTGTTCTGGACATTTCATTTAAGTGGGATCCTACACCGTGTGGCCTTTTGTGTCTGGCTGCTTTTATACAACACAATGTTTTTGGGGTTCATCCATATCGTAGTGTATATCAGAGCTTGGTTCCTTTTTATGGCTGAGTAATATTCCATTGCATGGAAGGACCACAGTCTTCATCAGCTGATGGATACTTAGGTTGTTTCCACCTTTTGGCTGTTGTGAATTGTGCTGCTGTGAATGTGCATGTACAAGGATTTCTTTTTTTTTTATTTTTTTATTTTTTAATTTTTATTTATTCATGATAGGCACACAGTGAGAGAGAGAGAGGCAGAGACACAGGCAGAGGGAGAAGCAGGCTCCATGCACTGGGAGCCTGACGTGGGACTCGATCCTGGATCTCCAGGATCGCACCCTGGGCCAAAGGCAGGCACCAAACCGCTGCGCCACCCAGGGATCCCCAAGGATTTCTTTAAACACCTATTTTCACTTCTTTTAGGTCTATACCTAGAAATGGAATTGCTGTACCCCCCCCCTTTTTTTTTTTTTTGTCTTTCACTCAGCACACAGATTCTGAGATTGTTGTGTTGTTCCATACTGTTGCAAGGATCAGAGATTGCTCCCCTCTCCTGGCTGAGCAGTGTTCCATTGTGTGGCCAGTTTGTTCATCCATTTGCAGATTGATACACATTTGAGTTGTTTCCAGCCTGGAGCTCTTAGAAACAAATGCCATAGAACATTTGTGTACAGTCCCCTATAGGGACATCTGCTTCATTTTTCTTGAGTAATTCCTAGGAGGGGAACTGCTGGATCATGTGCTAGTTGTATAACTTCTAAAGAAATTGCCAGTCATGTCCAAAGTATATGAGCCATGTAATCTAATACTGTTCATGTGTCGTATCCTATGGCTGTTTGAAGACATTTAGCAACATTCATATCTGTTTATCTGCTAATCCTGCTTAAATGAATCAATGCCAAGGAAATGGTCAGAGCAGTGCATAAAGATGTGTGTCCACAAAATCAGAAACCAACTGCCCATCTATAGCAAAAGGATCACATGCTTTACAATTTCTCTGTGTATAGTGACATGCTGAGAAGACATTAAAAATCATGTTTCAGTATGTATTTTATGACATGGGGAAACATTCAGAAGTGCCAACATATCACATAACAATCCAAGTTTCAGTTATATATATATATATATATATATATATATATATATATATATATATAACATATGTTAAACTAGAAGAAAATACCCCAAAATTACTTGATTTAGGAGAAAGTTTAAAAAAATAAATATTCCCACTTCCCCCGACCTTCCTACCTGTTGCCGCTACCTACAGCTGGCCACATGAACTTTTAATAACAGCTTTATAATGTGTAGTTGTGTTTAGCCTCGCCCTCCGCTGTCCTCCTAATTCTGCTGTAGGACTTGGTCTCCCAGAGTCCAAATCACCTCAGCCTCTATCTGGCAGCTCCTCACACTCCTGGTGCTGTCTACAAGCATGTCTAGTCAGCAAACTTTTTCTTTCCTTGTTTTTCTTTTCTTCAGCAAACTTTTTCTGTAAAGGATTGGAAAATAAGTACATTTGGCTTTTCTAGGCCTTTAGGTTACAGTCTGTCATAACTGTTCAGATATGGTGTTAAAACAAGCAACCAGGGATGATATGTAAATGAATGGGCTACACACCAATAAAACTTTATTTACAAAAACAAGGAGTGGGCCTTATGTACCCTTTTCCTACCTTTTACCTTCCTGTTGAACGAACTTCTCTTCACCCTTCAGAACTCCTCTTAGATGTTGGCCACTCTCCTAAAGCATTCTGTGGCTCTCAAGGGGAATAACTTCTTCATTTACGTGGTTGATACACTTTCACATTTGTTTGCATATCAGCTACTCCTGCTCGGCTTTGAACCAAAGTCTGGTTCATCTTTGTATCCTCAGCTGTGCTTAGGTGGCACCCACTGAGCCCATACAGGACCCACACTGCGTTTGTGTCTCTTACTCCAAGACACAAAATGAACTGCTGGCAGCATTGGCTTCATTTTCTCTTTTTCCTGCAATGTCTTAAGAAGCAAATGCTTTTTTTTTCAAATAAACTTTTTATTTCAGAGTCATTTTAGATCTACAGAAAAATTGTAAAGACAGCATAGAGTCTCCTGTACCCTTACCGTAGCTTCCTCAAATCCTTTATTTTTTTAAGCTTTTATTTATTTACTCATAAGAGACAGAGAGAGAGAGAGAGTGAGAACGAGAGAGAGAGAGAGAAGCAGACTCCCTGCAGGGAGCCCAATGCGGAACTCAATCCCAACCACTGAGCCATTCAGATGCCCCTGGCTTCCCCAAATCTTACGTTATCTTACAAACATCTTACGTTATAGGACCATGTTTGTACAACTAAAAGATGGACATTGGTACACTGCTGTGAATCAATCTCCTGATGTTATGTGGATGTCACCAGTTCTTCCATTCATGACCTCTCTCTGGTCGAGATTCTGTCCAAGGAGCCCCATTGTATTTAGTCACCATGCCTTTTCAGTCTCCTGTCTGGATGGTTCCTCAGTCTGTCTGTGTTGTTTAAGACCTTGGCAGTCTCAGGACACCTGGGTGGCTCAGTGGTAGAGCATCTGCCTTCGGCTTAGGTCATGATCCTGGGGTCCTGGGATCAGATCAAGTCCTGTATCAGGCTCTCTTCAGGGAGCCTGCTTCTCCCTCTGCCTGTGTCTCTGCCTCTCTCTCTGTCTCTCATGAATTAATAAATAAAATTTTAAAAAAAAGGAAGAAGAAGAAGACCTTGGCAGTCTCAGGGAAGAGTGGCCAGGTGTACAGCAGGATGCCCCTGATCTGGGTCTGTCTGATGGTCTTGTCATGATTAGACTGAAATGTGGGTTCTAGAAGCAAATGCACTCTGAACAACTCTCCCAAATGAGTTTTGGGGGGCTCTCCTTTAGTCTTCCATGGAGTTTCAGAATCCCTGAGTTTCAGGGCAGGTTCAATCTTGCTCAACCCAACATACCTCCTGCTGCCCCTTGTGTGTTTTGGGGACATAACCAAGGCCCAAAAGGGAGCTTGGGGAGCCCCTGGGGGAGGTTTTGTCAGAGAGGGGAGGCCAGGAAGGATGTGGGTTGGGAAGGGCTTAACCAAGAGATGGTCATGGCCATTGGACTTGCAAGCCTAAGAGGCTGACTGGCAGGTAGGGGGGGAGCAGGAACTGGGGCTGGGAAGGAGCACATTCCAGGGGAAGAGTCTGATCTTGGGAGGGGAAGGAGATCTGGTGAAGTCACTCTGCAACAGTCACAAACCTTAGGTTTGGTCACATTTAAGGACAGATGGAGGCTCTTTTGCCCTTCTGGCTTTTGGAGAGAGCTCTGTTAGGGGCAGGGGATTTCCTTCTGGCCGAGGGGTGGTGTCAGTGTCTCCTCCCCACCATCACTACCACTACCACCACTCTGACTGTGTCACCCCCTCCCTTCCAGCTCCAGGACGCACGCCCCGAGCCCGGGAGGCATGCTGAGGCCAGGCTACCGGCAGGATGAGTGTGAACGAGGCAGGCAGCTCCGGCCGCGGGGGGCAGGCAGCCTACCACCTGCACATCTACCCGCAGCTGGCCACCAGCCAGAGCCGGGCCTCATGCCGTGTGACCGCCACCAAGGACAGCACCACTTCCGATGTCATCCAGGATGCCATCGCCAGCCTGCAGCTGGATGGCACCAAGTGCTATGTGCTGGTGGAGGTGAAGGAGACAGGTGGGGAGGAGTGGGTGCTGGATGCCAACGACTCCCCTGTGCACCGCGTGCTGTTGTGGCCACGGCGGGCGCAGGACGAGCACCCGCAGGAGGACGGCTACTACTTCCTGCTGCAGGAGCGCAACGCCGATGGCACCATCAAGTACGTGCACATGCAGCTGGTGTCCCAGGCCACAGCCACCCGGCGTCTGGTGGAGCGCGGCCTCCTGCCCCGACAGGAGGCGGATTTTGATGATCTCTGCAACCTCCCTGAGCTGACTGAGGGGAATCTCTTGAAGAACCTCAAGCACCGCTTCCTGCAACAGAAGATCTACACGTACGCGGGGAGCATCCTGGTGGCCGTCAATCCCTTCAAGTTTCTCCCCATCTACAACCCCAAGTACGTGAAGATGTATGAGAATCAGCAGCTGGGCAAGCTGGAGCCGCACGTGTTCGCGCTTGCCGACGTGGCCTACTATGCCATGCTCCGAAAGCGTGTCAACCAGTGTATTGTGATCTCAGGCGAGAGTGGCTCAGGCAAGACACAGAGCACCAACTTCCTGATCCACTGCCTCACCGCCCTGAGCCAGAAGGGCTATGCCAGCGGCGTTGAGAGGACCATCCTGGGCGCTGGCCCCGTGCTGGAGGTGAGCCAGGCCGCCGGCGGGAGGGGCCCTCTGCCTTAATGTGTGGGTTTTATTCTTGTTCAGGTATAGAGACACCTCTGCCCTCGAGATAGTTGGTTATACTCACAGTTTTCTAGAAACAGCAGGAGGCTCGGGGGTGCTCAGCAAGCTACACAGGGCCATGCTTGGGAAGCACCAGGGCTAGCGTGGAGGCAGGTAGACTAGAGAAAAGGTGGGCAGAGTCTCTGTTGTGGTTCTCGTGGGAAGGAATGGGGAAACCAGTGTGTGCAGGCTTAGGATTGGCTAGATCAAATAATTCTGGGGATCTGGGACATAGGGGCTGCGCTGGTTGACTGGTACCTGGCCCTGGGGTGATCAGGGCAGGAGTTAGTGGCCCAGAGTGTGAGAGCCTGATAACGGAAGTGGTGGGGCTGTGGGCTCTGGAATGGTTGGTTTGCTTGCATGTGCAAGGCACACTCATAGGCGAGTTCTTTGCTCCCAGTGATTAGGTAGGTAGCCCTGGGAGGGGCAGTCCTTTCAAGGTCAGCCAGGTCCCCCTATATCAAAGCATAAGAATATAGGGGGAGAAAAAGGCCTGATTAATACACTCTTAATGTCTAGGAGGACAGCAATCTATACTCCCAATTCCGAGAAAGGAGAGTGGTGAGTCCAAACTGAGCAGTGGAGCCTGTAGTACAGAAGGGAGCCAGCAAAGCAGAGTGTAGCCCTGGGGGCTAAGCAGCAGTGATGCTGAGGGAGGGGGCCTCCTAGCATCACCATAAAGGCAGTGGGGGAGGAGGTGCTCTCCACCCTCTGTCCAGTGTCTCCATCAGCCAAACTCCACAGAAGTCATCAATGCATCACCGTGGCTGAGCCTTCTGGATGCAGGGGCCCTGATGGTGACCACACAGCATCCCTTACTCTTGGGGGCATGGGACCAGATACATCCACGTCTCAGAACATGGTCTAATTGTCATCACCTGGTGAGGGCTAGGATGATGCAGGGGCCTGGGGAATTGGTGCCTATGGGTTTGGAGTCCAGGGCTCCACTCTTTTTTTTCTTCTAATTAGAATTTAGGGATAATTAAATATTTCTAAATAGTTGAGTTTTATTAAATATAATAATATAAGTCACTATTATTTCTTAGAATATTTTAGATGTATAGAGATATGGAGTAGACAATACAGAGAGTTCCCTCCCACTCCCAACTCCCCATACTTTCTCCAATATGAACGTCTTGCATCAACAATTAGTGTGGTACATTTGTTACAATCGAAGCCATTATTGACACATTATTAACTGAAGTCCATGATTTACACTGGGATTCACCCTGGATGTTGTATATTCTGTGGGTCTGGACAAAGGCGCAGTGTCACAAATGTACCATTATGCTGTCATACAGAGTAATGACACTGTCCTCAAGTCCTGGGTACCTCCTCTTCCTCCCTCCCTGGAGCCCTGGCAGCCACGCATCATTTGACCGGCTCCATAGTTTTGTCTTTTCCCGAATGGCATAGAGTTGGATTCATCCTGGCTATAGCCTTTTTGGACCAGCTTCATTCACTTAGTAAATGTACATTTAAGTTCCTTAGTGGCATGAGAGCTCATTTTTTCAGATTGCTGGGTAACACTGCATCATCTGGGTGTGCTGCATCTGTCCATCCACAGGACCCCAGACCATCCCTTCCATGGGGCAGTGAGGAGACCTATCCCCACCTCCAAGGTGAAGGCCTGACACAGCTACCTTGCTGTCATGCAAATTCACTGAAAGCCTATCTAGGCTATGCCTGCTGAGTACATTTCAGTTCCTCTTTCTCTCTGATGATCTGTGAGATCATCAGCAAGAAATTAATTGGGGTTGTGCAGTCTGGCCCTGTGCCACCATGTATAGCCAGCCTATTTCTCCTATATACATATAGTCGTCCTTTTTTTCTTTTTTTTGTACAAACGTTTAAAAAACTTCAGAGTAATCAGCCACAGAGTGTGTTTTCCTCTTTAATGTTGTGTACCTACATATCTTGCCTCCTTGGTTTTGATCACCTGTTACTTCTGCAAATATTCCGTGTGCACAGCTACCATGTGCCAGGCACCATCCTGGGCCCCGCGCTCTGTGGTGGCCCAAATCTCACAAAGGCCTGCTCTGGCAGAGCAGTTGCCCCAGGGACGAGGAGGCAGGCAGCAAAATAAACACCAGGCCTCAAATGCAAGCTCAGTGCCAATAAAAACAGCAGGCATGCCCAAGGAAGAAAGTTGAAGGGAGCAGGAGGTGAGAGGTGTTGCTGAGCTGGGCCCAGAAGAGGTCAGGAGGACCATGCAGTGTCTAGAAGGAGGGCACAGCCAATGGAGAGCCTGGGAGGCTAGGCTGTGCCTGGAGTGTTAGAAGAAAGGTGGGGGGCCTGGAGGCCTCCAAATGGGGCCAGAGCAGAGTAAGCAACGGCCAGAACAAGAGGCAGTGGGGACAGCGAGGTGATAAGGAAGTGATGGCAGATCACTTGGGACCTTGTGAGCTCTGAGTTTTGTGTGATATGGGAGCTACAGATGATGTCCATAGGGTGATCCAACTCCGTCCCAGCTCTAGAAGTAGCCTCAATGAAGCTGCCTTGAAGCACCAATCAGAGGCCGTGGCAGGTGCTCCAGGCCAAAGCACTACAGTCCCAGATGAGATGGAGCAGGCCGTCAGTGACGGCAGAAGTTAAGTAAGTGAACAAGAGGGCAGATCCGGCCTTTACCAAATCAGGTGTTTTGCCAAGTGGAGCTTTTGCCCCCCACCAAACCAGGTAGCTATGCCCATGCTTCATGTGGACTCTGAGCCCAGATGTCCGATCACAGCACGGTGCAGAGGCAGGTTTGGCACCATGGTGCTGTTTCCTTTTCTGGCTAAGGACCATCCATGGCACCGGGATGAGGTCTGATGGTTCCCGTAACAAATTACCACAGAGTGGCTTCAAACAACAGAAACCTATTCTGTCAGAGAGGTCAGTTCAGGGTGTCAACAGGGCCATGGTCCCTCTGAAGGCTCTGGGGGAGGATCCTTCCTCACCTCTTCTTCCAGCTTCCAGAGGCTCTAGCATTCCTTGGCTCTGCCCCATCATTCCAATCTCTGCCTCTGGTCACATGGCCTTCTCTTATAAAGATATCAATCACTGGGTTTAGGGCCCACCCTATCCAGGATGACCTCATCCTAACTAACTACATCAGCGAAGACCCCATTTCCAAATAAGGCCACGTTCATAGGCGTCAGAATGTGGACAGTTTTTGGTGGCAAGTCAACCCTCAGCAAGCCTCTGTTGAGTGAGAGCTGGCGGCATCGATGCCTTCTTCCCTGAGGGCTGCCCCTGCTCAGTAGTTGTCCTGGGAGCTCCTCCGCTGAAGCTGCCCCAAGGGATTCTGGCACATTCTTCGAGGGCCATTAGTCACCCTTCTTGCCTAGTGTCTGCACCTCGTGAGTCAGATGCCTCAAACCCCGCCTGGCTGCCTCCCTCTAGCTCCGTGGTGTGAGCTGGCAAGGCCAGATTTCCCCAGCAGTGAGGAGCTGCTGGAGGGCGGTGCCCACGCTGGCTTCCAAAGCAGGCTAGAGCCAAATCCACGTCATGGCCATAAACGTGCTTCCTGGGGCAACCGCTTGGAAAGGGAGGAGACTTTTATTTTAGAGCTGGGCTGCTCAGCCAGAGCCCCCACTGGTGTCTGGGCCCAGGCCATTTCCTGGTGGAGCCACCCCATGGACTGCATGGTCCTGAGTCCTGGCCTCCACCCACCACATGCCAGTAGCATCACCTCCCCCCAGATGTGACAACCAAAAATGTCCCCAGGTATCACTAAGTGTTCCCTGGGGGTAGATTATTCCCCAGGTGAGAACCACTGTCTTAGAGTCATAGCTCTGGATCTCATGAGACCAAGTCCTCTTTCCAGCGATGACCGTGTAGAAATTTTGCACCAAATTCCAGCCATTTCTGAGCTAAGCCAAGAGTCACTTTCTAATAACCAGAATAATTTGTTATTGTGCCTTCGGGTACAGATCCGTCAACATCGTTACAACATCTCTGCCCATTTTAAAGACAAGGGAAGAGGGTCCCAAAGAGGCACGCTAGTGTGCAAGTGTCCTGGGGCTGCCGTCATAAAGGACCACAAACAAGGGCAGGGGGGTGGGGGCGTGCTTAAAACAAACAGGAATTGATTCTGTCACAGTCCCAGAGGGCAGAAGTCTGAAATCAGGTTGTGGGCAGGGTAGGTTCCTTCTGGAGGCTCTAAGGGAGCATCTGTCCCAGGCCCCTCTCCTGGCTTCTGGTGGCCACCGACAGCCCTTCGGTGTTCCTCGGCTTGTGGTAGCATCTCTCCGATCTCTGCCTCTACCTGCACATGGGCCTCTTCGCTTTGTGTCTCTGTGTGTCTAGTTTCCTTCCTCATCTAAGGACATTTGTCACAGGATTTAGGGCCCACTGTAAATCCAGGATGATCTCACCTCAGGATCCTTATATTAATTGCATCCACAGAAACCTTATTTCCAAATGAGATCTCGTTCACAGGTTCCAAGGATCAGGACTTGGGCATATCTTTTGAAGGGACACAAGTCGACCTACTACAACCCAGGTTCCCCAGGCCACACTACAGGCAGCTGTGGCTGGACCATGGTGGGAACCTGGCCTGGGTCTGAGCCTGAGTTCATGGTACCTCTGTACATCTTCATGAAAGATTTCTTCCCTTAAAAAAAAAAAAAAAGGGCACCTGGGTGGCTCAGCGGTTGAGCACCTGCCTTTGGCTCAGGTCATGATCCTGGGGTCCTGGGATCAAGTCCCATATCCGGCTCCCCACAGGGAGCCTGCTTCTCCCTCTGCCTATGTCTGCCTCTCTCTGTGTCTCTCATGAATAAATAAATAAAATCTTTAAAAAAAAAAAAAAGTAAAGAAAAGAGATTTCCTCCCTTACCTTGGCTAGGGCCACAGGAGGCCAAAGATCGACATATCTTGTTAGCCTTTGGGACTTTTTCTCAGTTCCCTGAAAGGAGAAGTTGAATTGTTTTGAGGTTTGGGTGTCGCCAGGCTGCCCCCCCCCCTTCCTTGTGGGTTGCAGCCTCGCTGTGCAATTCTGACCAAAAAACAGGAAGGGGGCACTGTGGAAGCTAGTTCCAATCAGCTGATCTGCCTGCCCCTACAGTTAACTGTTACTGTCACTTATTGTCACCGCTTCTCATGATGTTACTCAGCCCTGCTCTGCCATCCTGCAGCTTGGCCTCCAGACTGCCTTTAGACACGTGAGGTTTATTCGAGACTGTTGTTTTAGTAACAGAACACTGAAGGTGCACAAGGCAGGCTCCCCAGGGCGGTGAGCGGCCTGGGGTCCTCCCTCCTGTGTGCTAGGGTCCACTGCCCATCCCGGAGGCCCTCAGAGAACCTGGTGACTCTAGATGCAGTGACCGAGGCATCTGGGCTGGCCACAGAGCATGCCTCCTCTCTGGGGGCCCGCAGACCTCAGTATCAGGGCTGATAGTGTGGGCCTCAAGGTTGGGGTTCTCTTTCCTGAACTGCGACAGTTGCCATCAGCAATTGCTGATGCGCACAGGGTTTTAATTTCGAAAGCAGAAATGAAACGAGGATGCTTGCTGGCCAGGCCATTTTCCCAAGCAGCCAAAGGCTGCTGTGTGCTGGGGTTCTGGACCTTTGCATAGCCACCATGGCCTGGCCTGTGCAGAGACAGGAGGCTGAGAGATTGTGACACCCTGAGCCACCTGCCACACACCTACAAGAGGCGAGTGACCTGGGATAGCGAGATAGGGGACCAAGAGGAATCCTGGAGCTCGCTGCTGCCCCTGACTGCCTCTAGAGGTCCAGAAGGAGCCAGTCCTGGGCCTGGCATCTATGCCAACCTCAGTCCCGAGCACCAGGCCCCTAGGACCAACAAATCCAGTCTCGTGTGACCCTAGACAGCTCCCAGCCCCCCTCCACCCAGAACTACATGCCATTATCCACTTTGCCTTTATTCTCAGGAACACCTGCCCAGGCCATATCCTTCATTCCCACAACTGCATGAATCAGCCAGCCTCTGCCTGGCCAAGTGAAACCACTTGGCCAGGGTGATTAAGGTTCCAGAAGCAGCGGTTTGCCTCTGCACTTCAAATTTCTATAGAAGGGCTTTTTTTGAGATATAATCCACCCATTTGAAGTATACAATTCAGTAGTATTCAGTGGATTCACATTGGTGTACAACCCTTACTTCTGTCTAGTTCCAGAATGTTCCCATCCCCTAAGGAAGAAATACCATGGGCAGTTGCTCTCTGCTCCCCTCCCCCCAGCCCCTGGCAATCCCCAGTCTGCTTGCTGTGTCTGTGGATTTGCCCATTCTGGACACTTGATGTCAGTGAGATCCTATGCTGTGTGGCCTTTTGTGCCTGGCTTCTCTCTCTCAGCACAATGTTTTTGAGGTTCACACACGTTGTAGCATGAATCACAGCTTCATTCCTTTCTATGGTTGAGTAATATTCCATCCTGTGTGTAAGACTGCACTTTGTTTCTCTTCACCAGTTGTCCCAGGACTTGGTTCCTTTGTATGGCCGAGTCTGCAGTTGGGTTTTCTCCCAAGCCATGGCCCCCTCCCTGCCCTGGCCAGGCCAGTGCTTTCCTGCCCCCCCTTGGTGCCTTCCTGCCCCTCATCAGTGACAAGAGAATGGAGACAATGGGCACATGCGGAGTTGATTCCACTGGAGATTCTCAGGGTTGTCCTGAGCCATGCCGATAGGGAAGCAAAGTCTGGCCAGCAACCCACTTTGGATGTATGGGCCCTCCTGGGTGTGTCAAGGGCAGGGTGGGGCCAGTAGACACACCTAGGTCGGTCTGTCTTGTCACCCACCTGTGTGTGCCTGCTGCACCTGCTAACAGGCTAGCATGCTGGTGCTCAGGAGCAGGGCCTCCAGAAGCCGGTGGGAGCATTTGCATATGCTGTTAGGCTCCTACCCACGCCAAGGTGTCTGAGTGGGACAAGGTCAGAGGCGGCTGCACAGTGCCACCTGGAGCTACTTCTGGCTGCTGATGCGGACTGCTGTCATGGAGGGGGGTAGGGGGGAGCTCAGCAGAGGCAGCACAAAGACCCCCTTGACCCCAGGGCATGTTGGTCCTGAGAGGTTGTCCAGTCATGTGACCTAGCAGGCTACACAGGCAGAGGGGCCAGAAGCAGGTGGCCAACTGGTGGTTGCCTCCTGGCTGGGCCCTCCTCCCTGCCTGTTGTGTAGTTAGCCAAGGAGGGAAATTAGGCTTGCTAGGAGGCACGAGGGTTGAGAGAGGGAAAGGTAGCCAAGGACAGGCCTCCAGGGGTCCACTTCAGGGCATGGACCATGCAACAGGGAGGAGGCTCAGGATGGGGAGGAAGGAGGACAGTGGCTGGTGTCACCCTCCCACGAAGGAGAGCCAGCGCGTTCACAGCAGAAGTGTTTGGGCCAGGAGTCTTTATCCAATACCTATCCATTCCCCAGATCTGAGGACCCCAAAAGCCGAGTTGCATCTGCTCTACATGAATGCAGAGGTGTTTTGAAGCAAGAGTCCTAAGTGCTTGTTCCTTTAGTCTGTTGAGGGGAAGGTTGGCAGCTCATAAGGGGTGGGGCCTGAGAGGGTCTAGGGCAGCAGCATGGGACACACGAGAGACATAGGCTGACCAGACAAGTCCAGGGCTGAGTCTGGCTGCACAGGCTGCCCTGGGCCTCAGGCTGGAGTCACCAGATGCTCCTGAGTTAGGGGTGACCTGGAGTGGGCGTGCAGCTTGGGGTGGAGGTTGGGGGTGGCGTGGGAGAGACTTAGAGCTCCCGAAAAGCATCCCCCACACCCTAGCTAACAGTCAGGACTTGAGCTATTCTGGGCCATCCTTGAGGCCGAGTGGCTGGAAGGTCACTGATGTGAACATCAGTGGGTCAGCCAGCCATCAATAGGGGAGGGAAAAGGAGAGCCAGGGATAGAATCCTGGGCAGATGGGCATCATAGGGAGATTTGGTGGTGCAGGAATGGGAGAGAAGGTGCTGGAGGCCAAGCTACTGAGAGCCCATGAGGGAGACAGGCCCCCCTCGGGTGGCTGCATAGAGCAAGGACTCAAATCTCTGGCTGCTTCTGTCCCCAGTGTGGCCTCCCCAGCATATCTGGGGGAGTGGTTTGAAGGGCCCCGGATTGGCAGAGCAGCCTGAAGGAAGGGAGGAGCTGAAGTCAGATGATGGAACAAAAGGGGGACAGGACACAGCAAATCACACAGGGAGCAAGTGTGTGAATAAGGCCTGTGAGGGGTAGGCTTCAGACCTTGCAGGCAGAAACGTAGAGATGAGGGCCACCGACGCAGGCCGGATCACCCTCTGTAGTAAGGGCCATCCTGTCCACTGTAGGATGTTGAGCAGCATCCCTGGCCTTGACCCACCCCAAGCCAGTAGCAGCCCGTACCCCAAATCAGGACAACCCATACCGTGGCCAGGCAGCACCACGTGAGGCAGAATCACCCCCATTGAGAATAAGCTTTAGGTTGCCTGCCTGCAAGGAACAACTTCAGTATTACAGATGCTTTGTGCCTAAATAGCTTCAGAGGGTTTTTTGTTTGTTTTTTTGGTAACATTATGCCATTGTACTTCCACATCAACCCAGCTATGTTCAGCACGGACACCCAGGGTGGCTGGCAGGCAGGGATGCAATCTCGGGCTGACTTTCTCCTCCCAGAAAGAGGAGGCCCATGCTGCTTCTTGCCCTGCCGGCAGTCAGAGCCAGGCAAACGGTCACGGCCCCCACCCCACCCCAAGACCAGAAATCCCCTTACGTGTTTATTGCCGCCCCAGCACACTTGGGTTTGGCCTTCCAGGCGGACTTTGAGCAATATCTCAAAATGACATTTTAAGAGCTGCTTGTCGATAACCAAAAAATGCAGTTGCCCAACTCGAAGTCCCCCCAGAGCCGAGTTTACTTGCTTCCTGCAGGTGTTCTTGCAGAGGAACTTAGAGCATGCGAGTGGGTTCCTGATGCAGTTAGTGCTGCTTCCTAAGCGCTGGAATCTTGTCATCCCTCCACCCGTTTGCCTGGTGTGACTTTCTGAACACAACGCAGGTGGTTTGGCCATGGTTTGACTCATGTCTCCTTTAAGTGGCTCCCTGACAGGAAGCACACCAGGGCCACCGTTGTGGTTTTTGCTGCTGGGGAGCACACATGGTTATCTGCCCCACTTCGGCAATGTCATGACACATTTTATTATTACTTTTGGTTCTACCCTGATGCTTTTCTTTGCTTTTTTCATATAATGCTGTGGGTATTTTATGTTTTGGGTTTTTTTTTTTTTAAGTATCTTTTTCCTTATTTGAAGTATAATTTCTTTTTGTACATACCAGGGATTTGGCAAACTACAGCCCACAGGTTAAATCTACCATGGCCTGTTTCTATAAATAAAGTTTCATTGACACAAAGCCATGCCCCTTCATTTACGTATCTTCTGTGGTGGCTTTCACCCTGCGTTTCCATTTTTTTTTAAAGACTTTATATATATTTATTTGAGAGAAAGTGAGAGACAGAGAGAGAGAGATCACAAGTAGGGGGGAAGGGCAGAGGGAGAAGGAGACTCCCCACTGAGCCAGAAGCCGGATGCAGGACTTGATTCCCAGGACCCTGTGATCATGACCTGAGCTGAAGGCAGACATCCAACCGACTGAGCCACCCAGGCGCTCCACCCTGCCTTTCACAAAGGCTGAACAGAGCCTTTGCAACAGAGGCCCTTTATCACCTGACCGTTTATAGGAACGGTTAGCTGACTTCTCATACCTGTACATTCACATAGAACATTCTGGAACTTTCCACAATTAACTTTCTTCATGCTCTCTTCTCACCTTTTGCTCAGCTCCCCATACTTAGATATAGGAAACCAGATTCCCACCCTCATTCCAGAGACTGCTATTGCCAACTGAAATCTTTCTACATTTTGTATCTATGCCAGGTGTAGATAGATACATGTGTTCATAAACATCTACCCACAGTGGAGTCTGTGGTATTGTGATTTATAATAAGAAATATGTATTTGGTTTAACTTCTGTTCCTGGCACAGAACCCTAAAACTCTTAGAATTTCCTAACTGATGAGAATAATGGAGTTGTTATACTGCATTATATTAATGATGATGATTTTTGGAACACACCTAAGGATGGGGGCTGGTTGCCAGGGGAACCCACCATGTGATTAAAGGGTTGGAAGTTTCAGCCCCATGCCCCTGACCTCTGGGGAACCAAAGGTTGAAATCAGTCACCAATGGCCAATGATGTAATCAGCCATGCCTATGTTATGAAGCCTCCATAGGAACACAAAAGGAGGGAGTCCGGTGAGCAAGCTTCTGCGCTGCTGAGCATGTGGAGGTGCTGGGAGGGTGGCGTACTCCGAGAGAGCATGGAGCTACCCACATACCCTGCCCTATCCATCTCCTCCATCTGGCTATTCCTGAGCTATATATATAGCCTTTGACAAGAAGCCAGAAATGGAGTGAGTAAACTGGTTTCCCAAGTTCTGTGAATCGCTCTTGCAAATTAATCAAACCCAAAGACGGGATTGTAGGAAGCTCTGGCTGATAACCATTTCGCATGGATAACAACCTTTCAGTTGGCATCTAAAGCAGGGACTGTGCAGCCTTTGTGGAACTGAGCTTTTAACCTGTGCGATCTGGTACTATCTTGGGAGATAGTGTCAGAATTGAGTTGAATCGTAGGACACCCACCTGGTGTTGGAGGAGAGCTTGGTGTGGGGGGATAAAAACCCCACACATCCAAATTGGAGTCAGAATCCTAGAATCTTACAGTGATTTGGAGGGGTCAGGAAAGGAGGACTAGGATGAAGATGTTCCAGAAAGTTCAGCAGGGCCAGCTCTTCCCTGGGGCTCTGTGAGGGCTTCTTGCTGTCCTACTCACCCACTCTGTCCCCCATGGGCAACTGGGAGTGATTTGGGTTTTTTGTTTGTTTGTTTGTTTGTTTGTTTGTTTGTTTTTTCAGATTTTATTTATTTATTTAAGAGAGACATGTGCGTATGATCAGAGAGGAGAGGTAGAGGGAGAAGCAAACTCCCCACTGAGCAGGAAGCCCTACGTGGGGCTCAGTCTCAGGACCCCAAGATCATGACCTGAGCCAAAGGCAGAAAGCCAGTCAACTGAGCCACCCAGGCACCCCTGGGAGTGTTTTTATAGCCAGCATGTCTGAGCTCTGGCTGAGGGTGGCAGGGTGCTAGGGGGCCTCTGCCCAGCCTTGTATCTTCATACAGGGCCCTCAGAGGGTTTCCAACCATACCCTGGATGCTGAGACCTCCTGCACCCTGCCTGGAGGGCAACACCATCTGCCAGGGTTGTAGTGGGATGAGGACACAGAGTGAGACCCCAGTGCCACCTGGGCCACCAGCACCAGCAATCCCTGCATCCTCCAGGAGATGCTCAGGGAAGCAGCATAAAGGTGCTAGAGCTGATGGGGCCAGGCTGGAAGTGTGCACCCCATGCTAAGGCACCACTGGAGGAAGCTTACTAGAATCTGAAGTGTCAGATATGTGTCCAGGCAGACTCAGTGGGACTCACAGCTGGGGGATGACTCAGCCAGAGAGAGGAGCATGAGGACGAATTTCTTGCTGCCCAGGGCGGGGTCTGGCGGTGTTCCCAGCCCCAGGGCTTAATGCAAACCACCAGGTATGGGTATTCCCACGTCACTACGAGGATGTCCCAAGACACAGAAAATGGGGAGCAGCTACCAGGAGCCACTTAGATCAGAGACAGGGAAGAGAGACAGTATTAGACAGTCAGGAGACTCAGCCCAGCTACAAAGTGGGAGGGGCTGCAGAAAGAAGAGAGGGTGTCTGGGGGGGAGGTACAGAGAGCATAGGAGTGCCCTATGGCCATGGGTATCAGGGGAAGTGCCAGGGAAGGGGTGGCTGTCTGGAAGGTAGGGTTCACTGGCGCTCTCTGCCCCTTCTGTGCCCTGCAGACCTGGGGCTCTCTTTCTGGTGTGCAGCATAAAAAAAGTGCAGAGTCCTGACACTGAGGGTATTTTAGACAAAAGGGGAACTTATATTTTTGGGAACGCTGTGTCTAAGAGAAAAGTGAAATTATGGGGTGTATTTTAAGCACCCAGAAAGGCCTCCTTGGAACTTACAGGAAAAGTTGATTAAAAGGCAAAGCATAGCTCAGGCCTGGGACACCCCTACCACAGCCACCGCCCTTTCTGAAAGTTCTGGATACCGTTGCACCAGGACTAGAGAGGGCTGGGGAATGTCTGCCCATCTGTCCTCTGTATCCACCTTGCTATTTGGGGCAGGAACACAGCTGGACCAGGAGCAACCACACAACCTGGCAGCCAATTTGTTTCCTAGCAATTATTCAGGATGGAGGGACTCGGTGCTCCATCCCCAGTGTCACTGGGAAGCTGCCCTCTCAAATTTCCTCTGTGTCAGTCAGCTACCAGCTGGCCACATCCAACTCCCAAGGCCAGGCCCAGAGTCCTCCATGAGGTGGACCCTTAGGGGATGCTATGTGATATCACCCCCATAAGGTAAATAACCCTTGAGAATGTACAGAGTTCATTTAGCCTTCTCTGCACAGAGGTCTCCAGGGCAGCTGATTTTTTAATAGAGTTTAAGGCTCCGTTCTCAGCCGGGGTGATTCTACCCTGAGGGCACGTTTGACCACATCTACAAACTGACATCTAATGAGTAGAAGCCAGGGATGCTGCTCAGCATCCCCCAGTGCACAGGACAGCCCCCTCCACAAAAAAGGATCTAGCGCCAAAATGCCAGCAGTGCCAAGGCCAAGCAATCTGCTGTAGTTCTGAAGCCTCCCAGATACACAGTTAAAAATCTAGCTTGGGGCTCTGGAGCCATCACCTGGACAGAGCTGCTTGTCAGGGTTGCAAACGTTGATTAGATGGTAAGCAGCAGGGAAGAGAGATGACAAGGACACACATGTCCACTGCGGGAACATCTTCAGTTGTGCCAAAGTGGCTGGACCAGTCCTTGCATTTCACCATGTAACTGTGTCCCCTTCCACCAGAATTGACCACTTGTGAAACTTCAGGGCCTGGAGCTGCCCTTGCCGAGACAACAGGAGCAGGACCAGGCAGCCAGCTCAGCTTGCACACACATGCTGTGTGACCTGTAGCAAGTCTACCTCTCTGTTCTGCCTCCTGATCTCTAACCCCAAGACCTTTGCATGTGCTACACCCTCCATCTAGAATGCTCTTGCCCCTGGTAATCTAGCTAAGTCCCACCCCCAGGGCCTTCTGGGAGAATCAAAGGTCCAGAATGTCATGTGGCCAGCAGAGTCATGCCGCAGAACCAGCACAGTGTGGCTGCTGCCACCCGACATCCTGAGGCTCTGAGGGGCCATTTGGTGTTCAAAGGGCCACTTGTTTGTAATAGCAAGCAGGTCTAGTTCAGCAGCGCTGAGTGTCAGCTCTGGAAGAGCAAGGAGTAAATGTGTGCTGAGATGAGGTCACAGTGACCCCAAGGTGGGGAGGAAGCCTTGTGGGGAGCCAAGGACAGCTCTCTGGTGCATGGGCAAGCTTCCACATCCATTCCAGAGTTGGGCCCATAAAGAAGATGGGAGATCCCAGGGAGGGAGCTTCAGGAGAAGCAAAGGCTAGAAGCAGGCCTGTGATGGAAAGTCAAAGAGAGGATTGTGCCCACCTGAAAAAGAGGTGGCTGGAGCACTTGACCTCCCTGAGTGCTGGGGCCTTCAGATCCAGTGGTCCTCCTGGACGTGGGACAGCATCAGTCATGGTTTCCCCAGGCCCCAATGAAGATTAAGTGACCCACCAAGGCAGGTCAGGATGTTGCTACTACGTTCCCCCCCCCCCCTTTTTTAAGATTTTATTTATTTATTCATGAGAGACACAGAGAGAAAGAGAGGCAGAGACACAGGCAGAGGAAGAAGCTGGCTCCTCACAAGGAGCCTCATGTGGGACTCGATTCCTGGTCTCCAGGGTCACGCCCTGGGCTGAAGGCGGCGCTAAACTGCTGAGCCACCAGGGCTGCCCATACTGCCCCTTTTCAAGGCAGAGTGGATACATTGGAGATTACTCAGTACAAAAAGGAATTCATCACTGACACATGCTGTAATGTGGACTAACCAGGAAAACACCATGCTGGGTGAAAAAAGCCAGACATAAAAGGCCACATAATCTGTGATCCCGTCCATGTCCCAAACAGGCAAGTCCATAGAGACAGAAAGATTAAGCAATTGCCAGGACTGAGGGAGGGGAATGACTGCTCATGGGGTGATGAAATGTTCTGAAACTAGATGGAGGCAACAGTTACACAACATGGGGAACATACCAAATGCCACTGAACTGCACATTAGAAGGGTTAACATGGTGAATTTTGTGTTACATGAACTTTACAGTGAGATAATGCAGAGGGGAAAAAAAAAGAAAGAAATGCAGAGGGGCAGCCCCGGTGGCACAGCAGTTTAGCGCCTCCTGCAGCCCAGGGTGTGATACTGGAGACCCGGGATCGAGTCCCATATCGGGCTCCCTGCGTGGAGCCTGCTTCTCCCTCTGCCTGTGTCTCTGCCTCTCTCTCTCTCTGTGTCTCATGAATAAATAAAATATTTAAAGAAGGAAGGTGGGAGGGAGGGAGGGAAGGAAGGAAGGAGAGGGAGGGAGGGAGGGAGGAAGGAAGGGAATGCAGAGTGGTCTGTACATATGTGGAACCCTGCCCACAGAGACCTGCCACATTGCCCTCTCTGATTCCCTCCTATAGGCCTTGCATCTTGCCACCATCAGTAACTAGAGCAGCGAGGGTTATAATGAGTACAAGTCCCAGACCAAATTCTACAGACACAATCTCTCAGCAGACAGGAGCCCAGACCTCCTAGAGCCTGGAGTTTGGTTGGCTATGGCCTCTTTGGTGGCTTCATGTACACCTGAGTGTCCCCATCTCCCTGAGCCCCATCCCTAAAGAACAGGCCACAGGACCCTTAGTTGGACTTTCTCAAAGAAGGGAGACAAATTTCTCAAAAAGATTTTTATCCAGCCTACTTTTCCATCCATAGAAGCCCACTTTGGCTTTTTTTGAGATTGTATTTATTTACTCATGAGAGAGGCAGAGACACTGGCAGAGGGAGAAGCAGGCTCCCCACAGGGAGCCCAGTGTGAGATTCGATCCTGGACCTCTGGATCATACTCTGAGCCAAAGGCAGATGCTCAACCACTAAGCCACTCAGGTGCCCCATAGAAGCCCACTTTGAACATTCATGATGATAATTGCTGAAACTCCAGATGCTGAGTGATGGTAAAATTGGCCAGAGTGGGTTGGCACTGGCCACTCCGGAGAATGTATTCTGGATTAGGCCACTGCCCTGCCTTGATAGACAGTTCTGCAAGCTGATTCTACCAGGGGCCCCATAGTCAACATTTCCAGATTTTTGGACCATGCAGTCTGTGTCTCAACTACTTTACCTTGCCCTCCTAAAGCAAAAGCAGACACAGATAATACATAAATGAATGGGTAGATCCATGTGCCAGTAAAACTGTTTACAAAAACAAGTAGTGAGGGAGAAGCATCAGACAAACCCAAATGGAAGAACCTTCTGCAAAGTACCCAACCAGTCCTCCTCACAACTGTCCAGGTTTCGAAAACAAGGAAAGTCTGAGAAACTTGTTGTGGAGACGCCAAGGAGACAGGATGACTGAGTGTGATAGAGGATCCTGGATGGGATCCTGGAACAGAAAGGGACATTGGGGAAAAACTGAGGACATCCGAATAAAATGTGGACCTAGTTACTAATAACTTATCAATCAGTATCGGTTTGTTCGTTGTGTCAAAGGTAATGTTAATAGGGGAAACTGGGGCACCTGGGTGGCTCGGCTCATTTGTTAAGTGTCTGACTCTTGGTTTCGTCTTATGTTGTGATCTCAGGGTCCTCAGATTGAGCCCCACAGAGTCATGCTCAGCGCAGAGTCTGCTTGTGCCTCTACCTCTCTTTCAGCTCCTCCCCCACTCTTTCTCTTTGTCTGTCTCTGGAATAAATAAATAAAATCTTTTTTAAAAAAAATAGGGGAAACTGAATATGAGGTACACAGGAGTTTGCTGAAATAGTCTTGTAACTTTTGGTAAATCTAAAACTATTCTAAAATGGAAAGTTTATATTTTTCATAAAAAGACAGCCAGATTTGGCCTGTAGGGCATAGTTTGCAGACCTTGGGGCTTAAATAAGTTCCCACCACCTTGACAAGATGTTCACAGTAAATCTCAGGCAGGTAAGATCCTGGCAAATTAGACTTGGACCTCACACACCTCCACTAGACATACTTCAATCTTAAAACAAACCCTAAAGCCACAGTTCTCATCCTTCCTTGAATCAGAAGAACCCCCTGGTTTAAGAATTTAGATTCCTTGGCCTTTCCAGAAATTCTGCAGATCTGGGATGGGGCCCAAGATTCTGTATCTTTGACAAGCCCCTACAGCTCATATTTGGGGTCTCAACCCTCTCTCTCCCTCTCTCCAACCCACCAGAGTGGCATGGTTGTGGTGACCTGGTGTGGGGGAAGTGGGCACTGAAGTCTTGGTAACTCTGACTGGTTCCCTGCTACTGTAAGCAGGGAGCCTCAAGATTACAGGTTTGTCCACCCTAGGCATGGGGGGGTTGGGCTTAAAGGCAACCCCTTCCCCAGGGATGTGGAGAGAGTCTATAGTGTCTGCATAAGAGTGGAGAGAAATGTTCTGGAGACCCTCCATCCCACCCCTGGGAGTTCACATTTCCTCGTGCATGCAAATGCTTGATTTCACTGCATAGAAAGTACCAAAAGCCCTTGCTATTCTCATCACTGGCACCAGAGTCCATGCAGTTTGGGAATTGGGTGGGGAGGCAGTCGTCCCCCCAAGGTGAAACTTTCCATAATGAACTGCCCACTTACAGAATGAGTCCCCTCCTCACACTGTCCTCTCAGCTCAGCAGCCCTGGAGCGTGCTGTCTCCCAGGGGCATCCTACCACATAAACACCACGCAAATCAGTTGCATAGTGTGGCTGAAAAGTCTTGCAAAAGGTGCAGGATTTCAGGAAGTCATCAAGTGACCCGGAGAATTGCTCTGACTCCCGTCACTCAGTCACACCCACAAGCAGCAGGTGAGGAAGAGAGCTAATGATGTCAGCCTGAGCTTCAGAATGAGACTGTCGCACTGCTAAATGTAAACGGGTGCAATCAGCTTTGTGAAGCAAGCTGAGTTCGACCCTGTGCTTTATGAACAAGACACACTTAAACCAGAGCAGGCCAGGGAGCTAAAGATGAAAAGACAGGCCCAGGTGTGGCGGGCAGATAGAAACAAGAGCAAACAGACCTGCCTGTCCCGTGGACACAGCGAAGGCAGAGATCAGAGCTCTGAGTGCTGCATGTGACAAAGATGATTTATCATAATACCAAAAGCAGGGATCCCTGGGTGGCGCAGCGGTTTGGCGCCTGCCTTTGGCCCAGGGCGCGATCCTGGAGACCCGGGATCGAATCCCACGTCGGGCTCCCTGCATGGAGCCTGCTTCTCCCTCTGCCTATGTCTCTGCCTCTCTCTCTCTCTCTGTGACTATCATAAATAAATAAAAATTTAAAAAAAAAATACCAAAAGCATTAATTTACACTTAAGGTATAGTAGTTGGCAATATGCATGCACCAAACAGCACAGCTGCTGCCTTTACAAAGTGGAAATTATAGAAGATACTGGGAGAAACAGACATAAACATGTACCACAAGGCTGGTTGAGTAGACAGCAAATTGGCAAGCGTGTAATATGTCCAGATCTGTGTGTTGAGACAGATCTATGGCCATATCATAAACCCTTCACTTTGATGTAAAACTAAATCTTAAGTATTCATGGAGCATTCATAAGACTCATTTCCTCTATCAGGTCATGGGGAAAGCATCTAGAACTTCCAAAAGTAGAACTATTACAAGCAACACTCTTAATTCAATGAAACTAGAAATTAATTTTTTTAAAGATTTATTTATTTATTTATTTATTTACTTATTTATTTAGTCATGAGAGAGAGAGAGAGGCAGAGACACAGGCAGAGGGAGAAGCGGGCTCCATGCCGGGGCCTGACGCAGAACTCGATCCTGGGACTCCAGGATCGTGCCCTGGGCCAAAGACAGGCGCCAAACCGCTGAGCCACCCAGGGATCCCCGAAATTAATTTTTTTAAAGACCCTTCTGTATGGAAATTATCTTTCAAGAAGAAAATGTAAATCTCCGATAAACAATTCTTGGATGAAGGGCTATCTGTAAACCAAAATTACAGATTTTCTTTTTTTTATTTTTTTTTATTTTTTATTTTTTTTTAATTTATTTATGATAGTCACACAAAGAGAGAGAGAGAGAGGCAGAGACATAGGCAGAGGGAGAAGCAGGCTCCATGCCGGGAGCCTGACGTGGGATTCGATCCCGGGTCTCCAGGATCGCGCCCTGGGCCAAAGGCAGGCGCTAAACCGCTGCACCACCCAGGGATCCCAATTACAGATTTTCTAAACATCAGTGACCAAAACTGTATGTTATGAGAATCCATAGGACTATGTAAAGCATGGGCAGCCTGGGTGGCTCAGCGGTTTAGTGCTGCCTTCAGCCCAGGGTGTGATCCTGGAGACCTGGGATCAAGTCCCACATCTGGCTCCCTGCATGGAGCCCACTTCTCCCTCTGCCTGTCTCTGCCTCTCTCTCTGTGTCTCTCATGAATAAATAAATAAAATCTTTTTTTTTAATAAATAAAATCTTAAAAAGAAAAGAACTATGTAAAGCAGTACCAAGAGGACAATTCGTAGGCATAAGCACTTTGTATTCATAAATATGAATGAATGAAAGTGGATGAATTAATTTCCCAGCTCAAAAACCTGAGAAAAAGAACCAAGTAAATCCCAAAGAGAATGAGTTGGCTGTCAAAATGGATAAGATTAGCCCTTGGGGATCTTGATAAATTCCTCAAATATTTTTGATGCAGTGAGAACCAAGTAAGGCCTTCCCCCATCAAAGCTTGATCTGTTCTCTACTCTCTATGATCTGGCACATGGTTTCATTATAACCTAAACAAAAATTTAGTGAAATATCAGATACAATAAGTTGTTTCATACTTGGTTTCTTTTTCATCTTCCCCTTTTTTTTTTTTTTAAGATTCCCCGATCCCACGCCCCACGCCCCAGCACAGTTTGCTTGAAACTTTGGCTCTTGGGAAGAATCAGTCCGTTTCAAAGAGCCTGTTCAGGTCCCAGGACTGAAACCTTGCTGGTTTTCAGTGTTTCTGTCTGAGTCTGTGGCTAATCATTGGTGTCAGTCCAGTTAGAGTGATAGAGCCCGTTATAAACTGGGGGCATGGAGATAGGGTAAGCATCCCATCCCATCATCACTTGGCTCTCTACAGATGCCTGCTGTCCATTCACCTGTCCATCTAACAACTGGCTGTTGAGACCCTGCTGGGTGCCCCTAAGCCCCATGGGCAACAGGAAGCAAACAATCCAGGCAGAGGCCAGGTGTTAGCAGGGCCCTGGAAAGCCTCCACTTCCTCATCTAAGAATTGGGAGCTCTGAGGTTGGATGTGACCCCTCCACTTCCTGCCCCACACCCACAGGCCAACTGAATCTGTCTTCCCTCCTGAGCAGGCTTCCAGTGGAGGTGGGTAGTAGGAGGGTCCTGTCTGCCACCCTACAGCCACCTCCTCTCATCACCACCCCCTTCCATCATCATCCTTGTCCTCACCTGCCATCTTCCCTCCCTAGAACTGACCACCCTGTCCACTGCTTCCTGTGTGGCAGTTCTCTGGAAAGCACTTTAGCTATACTTTTCACTTCCCCACCTTCTGCGACCTTGCTGGCCCATCCAGCCCTCTCCTCTGTGCTTTGAGGTTCCGCTTCTCTGGGTCCCCGCTGTGCCCTGGGAGACCAGCCAGTCCAGATGACACACCCTCTTCTGTTCACCCGCCCTATGTCTGAGTGTCAGAGTCTCCTCCTACACGTGTAACTGGGAGCCCCTAGAATGGTGACAGCACGCTTGTCCTGTAAAGGACCCCGGGGTCGGTATTTTCAGCTCTGCTGCTGTAGTCTGAGAGCAAGCAGAGACAACATATAAATAGAGGTGGGTATACACCACGCAGAACTTTATTTGTGAACTGAATTCACGAAGGTTGAATTGCATATTCAATGCGTGTGTTGTGAAATATTCTTTCAAGTTTTCTTTTTTCGAGAGTTTAAAAATGTAAAAACCATTCTTAACCCGTGGACCCTACAGAAACAGGTTGCGGGCTGTAATTGGCCAACCTCGGTAGAGCCCAGAGCCCAAGCCTGCCCTACCCCACCAGGTGTCAGAAGGGTGTCTCCCACACAGCCAGGTTCCGTTCACGTACAGATTTTCTGTCCCTGCTTCAGGCTCCGAAGGCAGAATCGAGTCATTTTGACAAAACCCCAAATATTTATTATGTGGTTCTTCACGGGACAAGCTGACCAGCCCCTGGCTTCCATGGTCTCACTTCATCTTTAAACAACCTGGGAAGCCAGAAGTTCTCTCCCTCATTTTACAGGAGAGGAATCTGAAACCCAGGAGCACTGAACACATCTGCTTTGGTCGGCCCTCCTGCAGGTCACCAGGACCCACTGGAATCCCCTGCAGACAGCCGGTTTCCAGGGCTCCTTGCTAGAAGCAGCCCTCCACCCCATGCAGGGTTATTTTTCTAGCATTTCCACCACAGGAAAGCCCCAGGTTTGAATGGAGGCCCCAGGGCTGTTTGCTCAACACAGGGCAAAGCAGACAGTCCCGGCACCTTGGTCCCTGGACCACATGGGCAGAGACCCTGGCTGGGGAGCTTCTGTGTTCCCATCAGGCCCATGAGACACTTCTCAGGATGCCTCCTGCCCTGTCTGTCACCTGTGTTACCCATGGGCATAGCCTGTTTGTGGGTACAGACCAAGTGCTGTTTCACATAGGAAAGTATCCTTGAAACGTGGAGAATACTCTGGAGAAAAATCAGGCTGGTTCCAGCATGCTGATGCCAACTTCACTTGCTCCCAGTGTTGTGTTCTCCCCACCACCTCCCATGACTAGAATGAGCCAGCTCCTGTAGGCCAGCAACCATTGGCCTTGCAATGCTTGGCCAACAACCATTTGGCCCCATCTTTAAGCTCCATTGCTGCCTAATTTATACTAATGTTCTTTTTCCAATGGCAGCCCGTCCCTGCAACACCAGTCACTCCCCCATCTCCATATACCCAGTCTGGGCTTGGACGCGAGTGATCTGGAAGTCCCATGTGGTATGTGGTATGTGGTCTGAGGCAGGGGCAGAGGTTTCACCCAGAGGTGGCATTGCAGAGGAAGGGGCAGCATCAAGGCCCCAGAAGATGGTGGGCAACCTACCCTGCTTGGGCCAACTGGAGGGCTCCTAGTGGTGGTGACACTCGATCCATGGCCAAGGAGATCCCCTGGGATGCAGGGCCTCCCCTTCAGAGTCCCACCATGCAGGGGGCTCTCTGAGGCTACAACAGTGCCAGGCACACAGCAGCCAAAAAGTAAATTGTTGTCAAGTGGATGGATGGATGGATGGATGGATGGATGGATGGACGGACGGACAGATAGATGGACAATGGCCAAATGATTGAGTGAATAAGACCACATGCACCAAAGCCTCACAAACGCTTGGGAAGTGGGGTCCCTATGGCTATGAGGTCAGGAAAACAGAGAAGGCTGAACCTGCAAACAAGACAGAGCCATTAGAATGACCAGAACCTCCTTCTGAGAAAGGATAGCCACAGGTAAATCTGGGGGCAACGGAATTATCTTGGATTAGGCCACCACTTCAGCCTGGCTGGAAGGACAGCCATCTGGGGCGGTGAGGCTGGGGCACTTCTCCATAGGGGAATCCCAACTTGGGGCTCACCTGTCAACTTGAGAGTTAGGCAAGTGCATTTGCCTTTGTGAGCCCATCCCGTGGGGCTTTCAGGGTCTGAAATCTGAAAGCAAAACAGTTTGCCTGATGCAGTCCATCAAGGCTTGTTTGGTTTTTGTGGGGGATGCACAAGACAGCCGATGTGAGCTCAGAAAGGGCGCAGGAGTAGTCCATCTATCTGCCTGGTCGCCGGGCCCAAGGTGAACAGCCTGAGCCAGGGCAGGCACCCCGAAAGATCCCAGGCCCACTTGCCTGAGTCCAGGCACTGAGAACAGGTCTGAAGAAGGAGCCCAGGCAGTGGGGACTGAGGAGCCAATGCATGGAGAAGGGCTGGGAGCAAGGACACTGGGTTCAGACGCAGTCATATCAACTGCTTGCCTGCTGTCAGACTTTAAGGAAGTCAGTGGGCTTCTCTGTGCCTCAGTTTCCCCATATGAAATGGGAATAACACTCCTGTCTCTCAGAGGAGTAGAAGCAAAAAAACAAATTAAAAAAAAACAAAAACAAAAAGCAAGTCAGAAGCCCCATCACACCTGGTCATTCTGTGATGATGCTACCACCATTTTTCCTAAAATGTTTACTGTGCATTTCAGCCAAGATCAGAGGCATCCTGTTGAGACAGAAAATGCATCTTCTAAAATTTCTGGCCAAGTAAGATGCTCAACCTCAATTTCTCTAAATTGAGAGAACTTTTTGAATTTCCCAAAAGAAAAGCCTCAAAGACAAGGACAGTTGGAAGAAAGTCCGAGGTCCCCCAGCTCTTGTCATCCTTGGCAGAATGGGGGGGCCATGCATCATCTGCCCCATCAGAGGAAGAGCAGGTGTGTTGTTTCTTCGTTTAGTTTTATCTAGAAACCTTGCCTGGAGAAGTTTGAACTAGAGTTGTCTCTTTATGGTTGTTTTTTTTTCTCTTATATCATGATTTTTTTTTTTTCAAATTGGGCAACCTATGTCAGAAATGTGTACTTTATGTTATATAAGAAGAGAAAAGTGTTTCCAAGAAAGTAAAGGCCTCTCTCATTGCATTTTGCCAGTGCTGTGGGTTTTCTGGCCTAGTGGGAAGACAGCATTAACATGTGGCCTCTGCAGCTCCAATGCCAGATTACATCGCATCATGGCTGGCGCCTGGATCCCGCTTCCTCCTCCTGTCCACCCCTGGCCCCACATGATCACTGGGCACACCATCCTCCCTTGTGCTCTCATGTTCTCCGAGGCCATGCATGTACCCATCCAGCCCCAGGAGCAGCTACATAATAGCTCCCCTGGCTGTGAGCGCCAGGCCAGCATTTCCTCCTCCTGGACATATAATAGCAGCAACCGGATATTTTTAGACTGGCTTTGAAAAGTCGCAGTGTGCTGAAACCGCATACCAGACGCATGAGGTCACTGCCCCCCCCCCCAAAGCCCAGGCTGCATGAGGCTGGTGGGCCCTCACATCCTGAAGACTTTCCCTCTTTTGGTCCCCAGGACACTAGCCCTGACTGTTTCCTTAGAAATCCCACAGAGACTTGTCCCGAGTTCAGAAGGGGGACTGCTGTGGGTCTTTGGGATGTGTGTGCACATTGCTGGGGGGCCTCTGCAAACCTGGATGCTGCAAAGGCCCCAGCACAGAAAGAGGCCTGTTCCCTGGGGAAGGAGCCCACACAGGCTCCGGCATCACTTCACCATCTGCTCATAGTTAGGCAGGCGGGCTTGCTCTCGGGGTTTATTTTAGTTTGGAGCAGGGGGAGGGCCTGGGCCTGTCCTCAGCTCAGATGGCACCCTGCAGGGTCTCGTGAGCCTTGTAGGAAAGGAGGAAATGGACCTGTTGCCTGCCGATCCCAGAGCAGAACTTCAAGAGTCCATGGGCTTTACTCTAAATAAAAAAAAAAAAAAAAAAAAAAAAAACGTTCCAAGGCTGAACTTAGGGGAAAACAGAGATTAAACCTAGAAAGGGGGATCCCTGGGTGGCGCAGCGGTTTGGCGCCTGCCTTTGGCCCAGGGCGCGATCCTGGAGACCCGGGATCGAATCCCACATCGGGCTCCCGGTGCATGGAGCCTGCTTCTCCCTCTGCCTGTGTCTCTGCGCCTCTCTCTCTCTCTCTCTCTGTGACTATCATAAATAAATAAAAATTAAAAAAAAAAAAAAGTTTAAATCTAGAAAGACAGTTTTCTTCCTCCCAGGACTCCTCAGGCCTATTGTGCACATGGGGGTCCTCACAATAGGATGAAGGGCCTGCAGAGCCCTTGACCACCCAACCCTGCAAACCCCTTTACCCCTTTTGCCTCCGTCTGTAGATAGCAGTGCTTTTCAGCAATGCAGTCGGCTCTGGAAACATTTCTGGCTGTCACACGCCGCTGGCCTCTGGCAGGTGAGCCCAGGGACGCTGCTCAGTACCCCACAGGGCCCAGAACGGCCCCAGCACAGAAATTGATCCAGCCCCTAGGATCAGCAGTGCCAAAGCTGGGGATCCAGCGCTGGGTTCTATAGGCACTTGGGAGAACAGGCAGGCCCAGGCCTAGCCCCCAACTCTTGTCACCCAGCCACTGGCCAGTAGCTCAGTCACACACATCAGGATGTGGCCGTTCCCACTGGCAGAGGAGCCCCTGTGTTTAATCCAACTCTCCAAAGTCTTTCAAAACCTGGCAGTGCACAGGTCCTAAGGAAGTATTCGTGAAGAAGAGAAGGGGGCTCCGTGGCCACCGTCTGACTCGGGAACACTTCTCCTCAGACTGGGTTCTGCCCCATGAGGCCACACAGAGCCCACTCCCCACCAAAAGTACCCAGCCACCACCCTGCCCAAGCAGGTTTCCCCCCACTTTGTGCCACCAGGCCAAGTTGCCTCAGATCCTTCAGTGGGACCCATTCCTGGGGTCTGGAGCCCCTGGGGAGTGGGGCAGGAAGTTGCTTGTCCTGTGACCCCTTCCGCCAGCTAGAGGCCACTGTCCTGGTCCCGAGCTCTGCTGAATGGAGCCGTTTCAGAGGAAGTTTGAGGAAAAACCCCAGCAGAAGATTTTTTTATGGGGCTTCTCCCTTCCGATGGCCATACCAGAACCTCCGATCAGTGATCACCTGCATTCATTACCCTGTGGAATGAAGCCGTTAAGAAAATCCTGATCCCTTTCTGTGTCCATACATCTCCTGGTTCCTGAATCCCCTGCCAGCCTGGCCATCTCTCCCCTCCTTGCCGTCATCCCTCTGCCCCATCGGATCCTCAGACACCCACATGAAGCCCCCAACCCCCTACAAACCTTGACAGTGCCACTTCCTCTCCATTACCCTCTCCATTACCCTCATGCCTCCCACACAGCCTCCCACTCAGCTCAGCCTTCTCAAACTGGAACATTATTGGCCCTTCTTGTGGCTACCAAGCTTCCCTTTCTGTGTGTGAGTGGGTTATCACCCCCTTCCCCTGCCATGTCACTCCTTCTTCAGCCCCTGGAGCCCCAGGGGCTTGGACAGCTGAGCACCAGGCTCTGTGACTAGTTCTGTATTTTCTCCCCACACCTGTCCAGCACCAGCACTCCCACCTCTGCCAGCATCTTTCTCCAGCACCTTCCCTGCCCTGCATTTCCCCAGGGCTTTATCATACCTTCTCCCTGTCTGTTCACCCCTCAGTGGTGTTGGGTACCTCATGGAGAAGGGACACCCCAGGAACCTGGGCAAGAAGTGTTCTTTGTCTTAATCTGGGTGGTGGGCACATAGGCCCCAGGGGGGACCCCAGAGTCACAGACTCCATGTATGGAAATGGAGTATTGGAAATAAAGCCCTGATTCATGCTGCAATGAGGATGAACCCCAAAAGCATCCTGCTGAGTGAAGGAAGCAAGACAGAAGGCCACATCATGTATGCTCCCACTTTGGTGAAATATCCCAAACTGGCAAATCCATAGCAACAGAAAGCTGCCAGTAGCTGGGGGAGGCAAGAGGGAGTATGGGGAGTGATAGCTAATGGGGATGGGGTCTCCTTTTGGGGTGATAGAAATGTTCTGGAACTAGACAGAGGAGATGGTTCCACAACACTGTGAAGGTACTAAATGCCCCTGAATTGTTTATTTCTAAATGATTAACTTTATGTCATGCCAGTTTTACCCCAATGAAAAAAATTGGCAGTGAACTGGCTTGTCATCCCACAGAATTGCAGGACCCCTCTAGGATGGAATCTGTCTTCACATCTTCTCCCTCCCAACCAGCCTCAGATTCTTTGGGGGCCCAGAGCCCACAGCAGCCCAAGGCTCAGCAAAACACTTCTGGAAAGGGCCAGATAGTAAATATTTTCAGCCTTGTAAGCCAGAATGTCTCTATCATGGCTACTCTGCTGTTGGCAGTATAAAAGCAGCCATGGAAGATCCATAAATGAACAGGCCTGGCTGTGTGCCAGTAAAACTTCATTTATGGACACTGAGATGTGAATAGAATTTTCATGTGTCAGGAAATATTACTCCTTTTGTTTTTTTGTGTGTGTATTTTTTTTTTTAACAATTTACAAATGTGAAAACCACTCTTGGCTCGCCAGCAGTACAAAAATAAGCAGTGGACTGGATTTAGCCCATGGGCCAGAGTTCACCATATAAACAATTATAACTGAAAATGAATGCTGTTGATTAGCCTTTTTCATGTCTGAGACTTAAAACTTGAACCCTCACACAACCCAAACACGGAGGTAAAGAGTAAGTATGTTGGAACACACATGGGCTACACTAAGCTCTGTGTTTATCAGTCTCATCAGGGTCACTGCCTGACTTCAGGCAAGTGAATGCCCATGATGCCCAGAGGGACATGTGAGGCCCCGGGCTGCGGTGTGTAGAAATTTCATCCTCACCATCTGAAAATCTGCTTTTGCTTTTCTCACAGGCTTTCGGAAATGCCAAAACGGCCCACAACAACAATTCCAGCCGATTTGGGAAGTTCATCCAGGTCAACTACCTGGAGAGTGGCATCGTGAGAGGGTGAGTTGGTGCCACTGGCCTCAGGCTAGGGTCCTGGGCATCCCTGTGAGGAGGAGTCAGCCTGGGAGCTCAGTGTGGAAATGTGGCTCTGCAGGCACTTGTGAGCCGTACAGGGAAGCAAGTGTGGTTTTATTTTAAGTCATTGATGTGAAGATCTGAGCTGTGGGTCAAAGTGGGAAGCATAGGTGTGGGAGGAGCGGGACTTCTGTCCCCAGGTCATCGAGCGTGGGCCGAGGTGCCCAAGAAGCAAGTACCACAACTGAAGATGCATGGTGGAGCTTTCCAAGAACAGGCAAGGACACACCAACCTATGTCTTGGACTTGATGAGGTTTCAAATTCAGTGGATCTGGGGATGCCATAGGCAGAGCTGATATAGACTGTGGCATTTGCCAAACATGTGCCTCTGTAGTTAGGGAAAGACGTAATACTGGGTAGCAAATTAAAGTGGTTGTCCAGGGAAGTACTGAAGGAAGGTGGGTAGGTGGGAAGAAGGTGGGTAGGTGGATAGGAAGGAGGGAGGAAGGATGGGTTGATAGATGGATGGTTGGATGTATGCATTCATTGGCTAGATGGGTGGATGGATGGATAGATTCATGAAGTAGGTAGGTGGACAGATGGATAGATTCATAGGTTAAGTGGGTGGGTGGGTGGGTGGCTGGATAAATGGATGGATTCGTGAGTGGATGGATGGATGAATTCATGGGTGGGTGGGTAGATGGATGGATTTGTGGGTGGGTAGGTACATAGATGAATAAATTTAATGGATCGGGTGGGTGGGTGAATGGATAGATTCGTTGCTAGGTGGGAAAATTCATAGATGGATGAATTTGTAGATTGATGAATTCATGGATGGGTGGATGGATGAATGGATTAGGTAGATGGGTGGATGGAAAGGTGGTAACTGAATTGTGAAGTTGATTGTCTGGTGAAAGTTAAAACAGATCAACATTTTTGTGGCAGAAATGTAATTTCCTTAGGTGGAAGCACAATTACTTCAACTAAATATATAACGTTCAAATTGTTTTCATCACTCTGCGCAGTGATTATGCTTATGAATGTCTGGCAGCTTTGTGCAATAAACTAATGTTTTCAGGAATTATCTATTTTGTCATAGTATTTAAGTCATAAGGTCATATCAGAATTCGGTGCTATAGCATTTCTTTCTCTTTAAAAAAAATATTTTTTCAGGATGCCTGGGTGCCTCAGAGGTTGAGTGCCTGCCTTCGACCCAGGGCGTGATCCTAGAGTCCCAGGATCAAGTCCCACATCAGGCTTTCTGCATGGAGCCTGCTTCTTTCTCTGCCTATGTCTCTGCCCCTCTCTCTCTCTCTCTCTCTCTCTCTCATAAATAAATAAAATATATTTTTAAGGATTTTTAAAAATAAATTATTATTTATTTATTTATTTATTTATTTATTTATTATTTAGAGAGAGAGAGAGGCAGAGACACAGGCAGAGGGAGAAGCAGGCTCCATGCAGGGAGCCTGACGTGGGACTCAATCCTGGGTCTCCAGGACCACAGCCCAGGCTGCAGGCGGCGCTAAACAGCTGCTCCACCAGGGCTGCCCCAAAATATTTTTTTTTTAAGTATATATTCTGAGTAGTTACAGTTGGTTAAAAAATGTAATTGTGATTTAATACTGCATAATGTTTTGGGTATTTTTGGGGGGTACTTTTTTTTAATAATCAGAAATCTTATGAATCAATAAAACTCTTTCACAGTTAAAAAAAAAAAAAAAAGGCACCTTGGCACAGTCCAAGGTTACTCAAGGGGATGATCCCTGCCTCTACATTCTGGTGCAAGGGTTTGCCGTGGCAGCAGGATTTACACCGGTTCCAGGTGATGCTCTGAGTAGCCCAAATGTTCCATGTGGGGAGACCCGAGCAACAGAGCCTGGAGAAGGCTCGGGCATTTCAGGAATGGAGAAGTCCTTGAGTGGCAGGAGATTGAATCCAGAGTATGTAGGTCTTCTGTTCATCTAACCTGACTCATGATCATTTCAAATGACAATGTATATTCAAGACACAAATAGGAATGTTGTTTCTCTCGAATCAGGATATTATTTTCTTGAACCCTCAGGCCTCTCTGCCCAGGCTCCAGCGGGCGGTGGTATGAGTGAGAAATCCCCAATAAATGGCAATTGTGCTTTGTCCCCTCAGCCCATAGACCATCCAGTGATCCCCCCCATCACTCAGTGCTGCTGGGCATCTGCATAGACATGGCCACCGCCTACCCCTGTTGCAGGGCGTCTGACCAGCAGGAGTTGCCCAGAGTACCTTCTTGGGCAGATGACACAGAATCATACCCCATCTACAATCCTGGAAACTCCCTCATGGGAGCAGAGATGCCAGGAGGCTACTTCATGTTTTCCCGGGTCCAGGGATGGCTCTGCAGCCATGGGTCAGACTGGAGCTTTGCTCCCAGCTTGCTCCTCTGTGTGGTCTCTGGTGTCCTATGGCTTCCATAAAAAAGTGCCACAAACTGGGGGGCTCAAGGCAGGAGGAATTTCTTGTCTCACAGCATTGAAGGTTGAAAGCCTGAAATCAATATGTAGGGAGGACAGCATTCCTTCCACAGCCTCCAAGAGAGGATTCTTTGTGCCCTCTGGCAGCTTCTGGTGACTCCAGGCCTTCCTTGGCTTATGGCCACATCACCCCAATCTCAGCTTCCATCATCACGTGGTCTTCTCTGCATCACTCAGTGTTCTTCTTCTTAGGACTTTGTCCCTGGATTTAGGGTCCACTCTGATCATGGAAGATGTTCGTATCTCCAGAGCCTTCCCTTAATTACATCTACAAAGACTCTTTTGCCATATAAAGTCAAACTCACAGCTTCCAAGTGGGCATACCTTCTGGGGGCCACCATGTGACCCAGTGTACCAGCAAGTGTTGGCCTTCAGCTAACTGGTCCAGCCTGTTCTGCCTGCCTCAGGCTCCCATCAAGCTCAGGGCCAGAGGTCCCGGGTGATTGTGTCTTACAGACCAACTTTTGAAAGTCCTGTCTGTGGCCTTGGATTCAGGAAAGGAAGTCCCACCTCAGCCCATGACCATGTGGCCTGCCCACGCTCGATGAGGAGGTACACTTCCTGTCCAGGGAGTGGTCACAGCCAGCTGGGGAAGAGCAGGCCCAGACCCAGTTCTGCTTTTGGGGAGGTGACACTTCTCAATGCCATTTCCTGTGGAGGCCAAGGGTCAGGGGCAGTCCAAGTCTTCCTCCAGTTCCCCAATTTGCAAGACCTCGTCTTCCTGTGGGTTCAGTGGCTCAGTACCGGGGGATCCCTGGCCCCCTACAAACCCCAGTAGGGTCCTGGCATTAAGAATGATCAGGGAAGGGAAGGGGCTGTCATTGTCACATGACAGCTCAATGCCAGTAAGGGGTCGCTGTCCTCTCCACTATGCCGACACAGCGCAGGGAATTGGCCACAGGTGGAGCTTCCAGCAGGAGTCTGATTCTAGAACCAGATATGGCTTCCCTCCCTAGGAGAACAAACCACCAACAACTAAAATAGTTACTAGCTGGGGGAAGGAATAGAAAAAAAAACATGGGTTTGAAAGATGAGAGGACACAGTCCGAGTCCATGGAAACCCGCCCGTGCATGTTTTGTTTGCATGTGTCCCAGGCAAGTCTGCAGACAGGCGACTGCTGTCCTGGAGAGAGAGGCAGGTGGTGTCTAGCAAGCCCTGGACCAGGGGCCCAGGGATGTCGCCCAGGCCTACCCACCTCTACCCCTACCCCCGGGTACCAGCTGCCTTTCCTATAAAACAGGATGGGCTCAGGTGAAGGGAGCCTGCAGAGCTATCCAGCTCCCACACGTGGTGGTGGTATAACCCATGAATGACCAGCCCCTCCAGCCCCACTGGGTGGGGTCCCTGCTAGGCTACTTCCCTCCTGGGGGGTCCTAGGCAGCAGGTGGCAGGTGGCCTCTTCAATTTTAGGATCTCATCTTTCAGTTGGAGCCACAGTGTCCACCCCCAGGGTGAAAGGATTCAGGGCATTTAATCCCTACAAAACAGTGCTGAGAATAGTCCTTACTACTGCTAACATTGAGAGTATAGCTGTAGAGGTCCCTGGGCCCTGCCCCAGAGCCCACACAGCCTCATGGACGCCTGACCATCAAATGTCCGTCAGCTAATGAATGGGTAACACATTGTGGCGTGAAGCTCTGATACATGCTGCAATGGGGCTGAATCTCAGAGTCACTGGGCTGAGTGACAAGGCAGACACAATATATATATACCGAAGGATTGTATTTCTTTAAAATTCTAGACAATGCAAACTAATCTATGGTGGGGCTAATCAGTGGCTGCTTGGGGTTGAGAGGCAGGGAGGGTTGACTAAGGGCCCAGGAAACTGGGTCATGGTGGTAGGTACACAGGTGCCTGCATGTGTCACAACTCATCAGTTCACACACTTCTAGCTTACTGTGCATCAGTGACAGCTTGTAAAGCTGGTGGAACAAAATAGGAAAGTACCCAGTCAAGACTCACCACGTGGGCAGCCCAGTGACCCAACGGTTTGGCGCTGCCTTCAGCCCAGGGCCTGATCCTGGAGACCCGGGATCGAGTCTCACATCAGGCTCCCTACATGGAGCCTGCTTCTCCCTCTGCCTGTGTCTGCCTCTCTCTCTCTGTGTCTGTCATGAATAAATAAATAAAATCTTAAAAAAAAAAAAAAAGACTCACCACGTTGCCTATATTAAATATGTGCAGTTTATATCAATAAAGAAGTTATAAAAAAAATAGAGGGGTGCCTGGATGCCCTAGTTGGTTAAGTGCCTTCTTCAGCTCAGATCTTGATCCCAGGGTCCTGGGATCAGCCCCCATGTTGGCCTCCCTGCTCAGCAGGGAGACCTCTCCTTCTGTCCTCCCACCCCCAAAGCTCACTTGGTCTCCCTCTCAAATAAATAAATAAAATCTTTAAAAAAAATAAAAAATGAACCTATTATCTTGGATTTTTAACGGGAAAAGCATTTAAAGGCTGAGGAGGTGGTGAATGCAGAGGGCGACCTTCCCCTGTTGTCCGTGAACACATGGGTACAGTTGCCCCAGTTCCCGCTGCCTGAGGGGGGTACCCCAGGGTGCTTCTTAAGCTTCTGAACAGTGATCAACTCGTATCTGGTCTGGCGAGCAGAAGTGGCCAATCCAGGTTCCTTTTCTTTTTTTTTTTAATTTTTATTTATTTATGATAGTCACAGAGAGAGAGAGAGAGAGAGAGAGGCAGAGACATAGGCAGAGGGAGAAGCAGGCTCCATGCACCGGGAGCCCGACGTGGGATTCGACCCCGGGTCTCCAGGATCGCGCCCTGGGCCAAAGGCAGGTGCTAAACCGCTGCGCCACCCAGGGATCCCCTCCAGGTTCCTTATTTTTATGGATGGCAGTCATAAGACAAGGCGACACTTGGGGGTGATTGATTATATACATGACATTTAGGGTAGTTATATTTATGACCACTTAGATTGATTATATTTGCCACATTTAGATTGACTGTGATATTTAGGATGATTTTTTTTTTTTTTAAGATTTTAGTTATTTATTTGAGACAGAAAGTGAGAGAGAGAGAGCATGAGAGGGAGGGGCAGAAGCAGACTCCTTGCTGAGCAGGGAGCCTGGCGCGGGGCTCCATCCCAGGCCAGCATGAGCCAAAGGCAGATGCTTAACCAACGAGCCACCCAGGTGCCCCAGGATGATTGTATTTCTAAAGGGTGATTTAGGTACCTGTGTTTACCTTGTGTCAAAGGAAATTAATCCTCAGCTGGCTTTATTGTGACAAATTACTCTGTTCTAGAAAACTATCAAAATGTAACATTTTACTCATCTTCCTTTTAATAACAGGGCTGTTGTTGAAAAATACCTGCTTGAAAAGTCTCGCCTCGTCTCTCAAGAGAAGGATGAGAGGTAGGAGGAAATTTCCTCAGTGACCCACCACATCTGCCTTCTTCCCCACAAAGGAGTGAAGCAGGTGTCCTAGCCCTATGGGAGATGGTGGCCAATCTCCCAGGAGCAAGGCTGCTCTGTGGCTGCAAGCTTTGCAACTCATACCTCCTAAACCACCTTCTTGTGCTTATTTTTGTGCCTACCCAGGCTTTTACCCAGAGTAATACCCCTCATCCCCAGACATCTCCTCACCGGAGAAGCTCACGGTTTAGTTTTCCTTTTAAGACATCATAAGAATCAACTTATTGTCTCAAATTGGTACATATTTGAGGTGTGTGGTTTTTTTTTTCCTCCCTGGTGTGGTCCCCAAAGCAATATTAGTAGTGGTTTGAAGAGTAGCCGTTGCTTGGCCTCCAAAAATGAATTTTTTCTCCTCCTTTTGACCCACAGGAACTACCACGTGTTTTATTATTTGTTACTTGGCGTCAGCGAGGAAGAGCGTCAAGAATTTCAGCTCAAGCAGCCTGAAGATTATTTCTACCTCAACCAGGTAAACAGCCCCGAGCCGCGGCCACAAACGCTGCCTCTGTTCCCCATGGGCTGTTTACACGCCAGGAGGTCAGAGGCTGTCTGCCTGGGCCCTCTCTGGCCCCCAGACCGACTCCAAGGAGGCGGCATAAAGGGGCCCATTCATTCCCTGTGTCCTGAGCCCTGCCCCACCAGTCCCAGCCAAAATCACTCTTGCACGCCACCCTTGCTGGCCCAGAAACGCCCAGAGTGCTCCCAACTTTGTTTTTCAGCATAACTTGAAGATCGAAGATGGAGAAGACCTGAAGCATGACTTTGAGAGACTCAAGCAGGCCATGGAGATGGTGGGCTTCCTCCCTGCCACCAAGAAGCAGTAAGTAGGCAGCCCAGCCCTCCTGCCTTCTCCCGTGTGGACACCCCTACCCCTCCCCATCTTTACCTAAGGCTACTCCCTGAGACCTGGCTAACACCCCAGAGGGAACCCAGATACTAATAAGGGCAGCCCGATGGCAGCTAGCATGTGGAAAGGGACTCGTCATTAGTCACTGGGAGATGTAAAACCCCAGGGCTTTTACCCAGCAGTGCAGATGTCCTTAATACCTGAAAATGGTTACAATGGTAAATTTTACATGATGTGTGTTTTACCACAATTAAAAATTTTTTTAATTTTTTGGAAAGCCACCCCAGGGAACTTGCCACACCTGCCCGATGAGTTCAGTATACCCAGAGGGAACCACTGCCCACTTCTGGGAGGGCACAGATCAGGCCAGCCCCCTTGGAACACTGTTGGCAGTTTCTACTAGACCTTTATGTGCCCAAAGCAATGTGTGCTTGTGCTGACTTGAAGACTTGCACACGGCAGCCTTGTTATTAACAGCCTCAAAAAGTTGGAATACCCCCCCCCCCCGCAAGACAAATGCTCACCAGCAGGAATTCAATAACTAAACATCTATATATCATGCAGAGATTGGCAAACTTTCTGTGAAGGGCCAGATAGTAAAATCTTCCGCGTGGAGGGCCAAACGGTCATTGTTCCGTGGTCTGTGTTTTTTTGTTTTGTTTTGTTTTGTTTTTTAACTACCCTCTAAAAACTGAAGAGCCATTCTTAGCAAAGACACTATACAAGAATGGACTGTAGATTGCCATTCACTGGACTCCACACATAGCAGTGGTGCTCACCTGGGGCCAGCTCTAACCCCACGGGGCCGCTGGCCACGTCGAGAGACATTTTTGATGATCACACTGCGTGAGGGGGAGGAAGGACACTGCTTCTGGCAGCTAGTTGGCAGGGGCCAGGGATAGTGTCCCCTAGTGCACTGGACAGCCCTCCACAGCAAAAAATGATCCAGCCCCATGTGTCAGCAGGGCTGAGGCTAAGAAATGCTGGACTATATAGCATTGAGTATGACCAAATTGGACAATACATAGTAACACGCATAGCACCCCCATATCACGGTCTTCCAGTACTAGGCCAGATACAAGTACATATGATTTCATGGACATCAAATTCTCAGATAGCATTAGGACATGAGGACAGCCATTCCTCTGCAGGAGCTGGGGTGGCTTCCAGTGCCTGGAATGTTCTGTCTCTTGCTCTAAGTGCTAGTTACAAGGAGGTGTATATTTTGTGACAATTTATCAAACTCCACACTTAAGAATTTTTTGCTTGCTTTCTTTTTTTTTTTTTTTTTTTTTGCCTGTGGTTTTTTTTTTTTTTTTTTTAAGATTTATTTATTTATTTATTCAGAGAGAGAGAGGGAGAGGGAGGCAGAGACACAGGCAGAGGGAGAAGCAGGCTCCATGCAGGGAGCCTGACGTGGGACTCGATCCCAGGTCTCCAGTATCACACCACAGGCTGCAGGCGGCGCTAAACCGCTGCGCCACTAGGGCTCCCCTTTTTGCCTGTTTTTTATGCATGGTTGGGGGATTTTTTTTTTTTCACACACATTAGACTTCCATAAAAAAATATTTAAGCACCCACACCCCACCAAATAAATAAACAAACAAACAACCCCCAGGTGAGCCATTGGTCTACAAAGTCACATTCCACAGAGGGTCTGCAACAGTGAGATTGGACCTTTTTTAAATTTCATGTGTCCGACTGAACTTGGCTGGTTGTACAAATTCAGCCCAACTGGCTGGAAGATTCTGTTGCCTTATGACTCTGGAAACCACTCCAACCTAGGCTCCTTTGCTCTCACAGGATTTTTTCCGTCCTCTCAGCCATCCTGTACTTGGGCAACGTCACGTACAAGAAGAGAGCTACAGGCCGAGACGAAGGCCTGGAGGTCGGGCCCCCCGAGGTGCTGGACACGCTGTCACAGCTCCTGAAGGTACTGCCCTTTGCACCCAGCCTCCGTGGCCAGCAAGGACCCAGAACCTCCTGCCTTGGCCGCACTTCAATAAACCAGGGCCTTTCTGCCTGCTTCCACACTGCTGCCCCACCCTACCCCACCACCACCATCTGTGCAACACCTCTTCCTTGTTTCTCTTTTTCTGTCTTTTCTTTAAATTGAGGTATAATTGTCATACAGTATTATGTTTCAACATTACAACATAACAATCCGGTATTCGTATGTATTGCAAAATGATGACTACAGTAAGTCCCGTTAACATCTGTCACCACACATGATTACAGAATCAGTTTTTTCTAGTGAAGAGAACTTTAAAGATCTACCCTCTTAGTGACTTTCGTTTATGCCACACAGTATTCTTAACTAAAGTTCCCCTGCTAGACATTACGTTTTCAGGACTTCTTTATTTTATAACTGGAAGTCCATTCCTTCTGAACCTCTTTATTACCCACCTTACCAATCCCTGTCTCCTGACCCTGGCAACCACCAATTTGTTCTCTGTATCTGTCAAGCTTAGTTTAGTTTGGGGGGTTTTGGGTTTTTTTTCTAGGTGGATTTTTTTGGGGGGTTTTTTGTTGTTTTTTTTTTTTTTTTTTTTTTTTTTTTTTTTCAGATTCCACATACAAGTGAGATCATACAGTATTTGTTTTACTCTGTCTTACTCTTGTCTGATTTATTTCACTTAGCGTAATGCCCTCAGGGCATCCCATCCCTTCCTCATTTCTGAAGGACTCCTTCCTGAGCATGGCTGCCTCCCCTCTCAGCCCCTCATGTGAAAGGCCCTTCAAAACCATACTTTGAAAAAAATAAAAATAAAAAAACAAAAAACAAAACCATACTTTGATCAGCGAGGTCATTTGCTCATTGAACCTGCCATCCCCTTATCCACTGGCACTTAACCCCTAGGGGCACTGGGCAGTGTCTGGAGGCATTTGTGGCTTGTCACAACTCCGAGGGGCTACTGTCCTCTAGTGCATGAGGCCAGGGATTCTGCTTAACCTCATATAATGCACCGAACAGCTTCCCCATAGCAAAGAATGATCCAGCCCCCAGTGGTGCCATATCTGAAAAGTCCTGCCCTCGTCTTTTTTTTTTTTTTAAGGTTTTATTTATTTATTCATGAGAGACACAGAGAGGCAGAGACACAGGCAGAGGGAGAAGCAGACTCCCTGCGGGGAGCCCTGATGCAGGACTTGAGGACCCTGGGATCACAACATGAGCCAAAGCCAGATGCTCAACCACTGAGCCAGCCACTCAAGAGCCCTCATCTTTCTGTTTCCTAAGTTTACATTGCATCTATGGCTTTTCTTAAGGAATATGTGCCTGGTTGCAAGAGTCCAGCTTCTGTTGTGTTCATGTGGATGAGTATACACATCTGCCAGGAGTTTGGGGCAGCTTCCCCTGCCCCTACTCTGACTACCTGTAGCTTGTGGAGGGGGCTTGGCAGTTAGGAAGAAACAGGCCAGGAACCTACTCTAACAGCATCATCCATAAAGGCAGGCAGCACATAGACCCACAGTGACACCCAGTTCTATGTGGCCATACTCCCAGGCCATTGACCGAGCCAGTGGGTATGATCATTGGGAAACATACTGAGCATAACACTCATCACAGGGTGAGCTTTAGGCCCATATCCTGGTGCAGCTGCTGGAGGTCCTCTTCTCACCTTCCTCAGGCTTCAGGCCTTAGCTCAGTGACGTAAGGACCCCCCCACCAGTAACCCTTCTCTCCCCTCCCCCCTTTCTCTCCCTCCTTGACCTTGACACAGGTGAAGCGAGAAATCTTGGTGGAGGTCCTGACCAAAAGAAAAACGGTGACAGCCAATGACAAACTCATCCTTCCCTACAGTCTCAGTGAGGTGAGTACTGCCCTAGGCTCTTTCAGGGCACGGGGTGGGGTGGGGGCTCCAGAAGCAGCCGGCCTGGATAGTCTTCTTCCTGTCCTTTTTTTTTTTTTTTTTTTTTTTTAATTTATTTATGATAGTCACAGAGAGAGAGAAGGAGGGAGGCAGAAACATACGCAGAGGGAGAAGCAGGCTCCATGCTCTGGGAGCCCGACGTGGGATTCGATCCCAGGTCTCCAGGATCGCGCCCTGGGCCAAAGGCAGGCGCTAAACCGCTGCGCCACCCAGGGATCCCCTTCTTCCTGTCTTTAAAGAACTGTGACAGTATCTCTTGTCTTCACATGAGCTCAGGCACAGCACAGAGCAGCTCTTACAACACACTTGAGCCCTAGGGCCAGAACTTGAGGCCACATGTGTTTCCATGCCAGTTGTCATTAGCAGAGGACGGCCACTTGCAGCCCACAGGCCAAATCCAGCCCTACTGCCTGCTTTTGTAAATAAAGTTTTATTGACATACAGCCACACTCTTTTTTTTTTTTTTTTTTTTTTTTTTTAATATTGTGGGTTTCCTACTGTATTGGCAGAACCAAGCCAGGATGCCAAAGACCATCTGGCCCTTCAAGTTTGTTGACCCCCCCCAGGCTAGAGTACGACCTTTACAACCATTAAGTGGGTCCCTGAATCTTGATAAGTTGCTTCTCTCTGGCCCCAGCCTGGATGTTTTCCTTGTGATGTGTTTTTCTTGCGTTTCTACATCTCAAGAGCAATGTGACTTGCAGCTGGCAACTTCGATGGCCTCAGGAAAATACCTAGCCATGGGCTGGGTGGGGATTTATGGAATTTTAGTTAGTGGTAGAAGCTGCTTGGGTATCTTAAACAAGTACCATGGACATTCTGAGCTCCCACAGGCAAAGGTCCCCTGAAATGTTCTGTAAAGTTGCCACAGGATACCTGAAACCCCAACAGCCTGGCTATCCCTTAGGGGCGTGATGCCGAGGGAAAGATACCAGGTGTGGGGCTTTATATCCCTTGCGGCCCCATTTCCACAACCTCCCGGGAAAGGCAAAACCAGAAGATGTGTTCTAGATCTTAATTATAGCCAAGTGCATCTGTCACAATAGATCTGAGGACATAAAAACAATTTATTATATGTAAATTAACCTCTATAAGCCTTTTTTTTTTTTTTAGGTTTTATTATTTCTTTATTTGAGAGAGAGTGAGAGAGCACAAAGCAGGCAGGAGGGGAAGAGGGAGAAGCAGAGTCCTCTTGATCCCAGGACCCTGGGATCATGCCTGAGCCGAAGGCAGATGCTTAACCAGCTGAGCCACCCAGGTGCCCCCGTTTTTGTTTTGTTTTGTTTGTTTAAGATTTTACTTATTCACAAGAGACACAGAGAGAGAGAGAGGTAGAGACATAGGCAGAGGGAGAAGCTGGCTCCCAGCGGGAAGCCTGACTGGGACTCGATCCAGGACTCCAGGATCATGCCCTGAAGTGAAGGCAGATGCTCAACCACTGAGCCACTCAGGGATCCCCTTTTTTGTTTGTTTAATTTAAAAGCTGTTACTGCTTTTATGTACATGATGGCATCTCCACAATGTTCCCAGAACCGTAAGGGACCTGGCTTTCAACCTAGTTTGTCCTCCTGGCTAGTTCTCCCCATGGGCTGACCGGTGCCCTCTCTAAACCCGTGTTCCATCCTCAATGGTCCCCATGTTGCTCTGAGGAGCAGGCTGGCTGGTGAGAAAGACTTTGCTAACCTTAGGCTGCCAAGTCCTGGCTGCATAGTTCATGCTCCGATGTGTCGGGGCATTCCAAGCTGAAGGTGATGTGCAGAGTGAGAGCGGCCGTGTCCAATGAGCTGGGGGTTTAAACACACCCTCGAATTTCCCGTGAGTACAGACCTCTGGGTACTGCAGCACACCTTGCCAAGGTGTGACGCTCCCCATCCTATGCCCACAGGCTATCACTGCCCGTGACTCCATGGCCAAGTCACTGTACAGTGCTCTCTTCGACTGGATCGTGCTGCGGATCAACCACGCCCTCCTCAACAAGAAAGACATGGAAGAGTCTGTCTCGGTGAGAGCCCCTACCCCTGCCTGCTCCACCAAGCAGAGCTGGGGAAGACCAGGCCCTTAGTGTCACACGTCCTTGGCAGGTGGCCTGTGACGTCGGGAGCCAAGGTGGCTGTGGTTGGTGTCAGCAAAGAGGCCAGTTTCTCCAAGGCCCAGGGAACAGGATGGGGTGTAGTTAACACCCCATCCTGTGCGTAGTGAACACACAGCACCCCTCATTCACATATTATAGATTCCAAGGTAGTGGCAGCAGAGCGTTCAGCAGAGCACAGAGCCCTCACAACCAAACGGCTCACTTCCACGGAAGGACCCACCAATGATAACTGTTTTCTCCGTATTCCCAGTGCTTGTCCATTGGGGTCCTCGACATATTCGGATTTGAAGACTTCGAGCGGAACAGTTTTGAGCAGTTCTGCATCAACTATGCCAACGAGCAGCTTCAGTATTATTTCAACCAGCACATTTTCAAACTAGAACAGGTAAGGAAATGCCATCTTGTTGCCCATGCACCCTGAGAGGGTATGGAATGACCCCAACCCTGGACTCTTTCTCTATGGAAGAGAAAGTCTGGGAAACCTCTGCCCGGCCTTGGATGGGCAAACACTAGGCATATTTTTGTCCACGGGTCAATCTTGTACCTTCTTTCTGCTCAAATGTGAAAATCCATCCGATGGGAGAGAAATGGAGCTGCCTCATAAGGATTTGCTTTGGCAAACCGTTTTAATAATCTATCTCCTGTGTCTCTTCACTACGCACTCAGCCATCTTTACCCATGTGTTATTCTTCACATTGATGATCTAGGCAGAAAAAAAATGATAGGCTTATATAAATATCTAGCTGATTTTACTATTAAACTTTCCTTCTGGCTGCTGAGTAACTCAGTGCGGACCGCATTGAGTTACTGTGACAGTGGTGAGACACAGCAGATGACACACATCGTGCAAAAGGGAAAGAATATAAAATGCCTCATTGATAATTTTTTTTTATTGATCATACATTGACAAGATCCTATTTTGAATATATTAGGTTAAATTAAGTCTTTTATTAAAGTTAATTTCACTTGTTTCTTTTTACCTTTTTAACTGACTGAAAATTTGGAGTTAGGCAGGTCGCTCGCACTACATGGCATTATATCACACATTATTGGACATTGCAGTTCTAGAGCAGGGGACGGCAGATGGCAGCTCACAGGTCCAATCCCACCCCACAACCTGTTTTTGTAAATAAACCTTTAGTGGCACATGGCCACGCCCACTTGCCTACATATCATCTGCGGCCTCTTTCCTGCTATGACAGCAGAATCATGAGAAGACTCTTTCTAGCTCATAAAGCTTAATGTATTTATTATCTGGCCCTTGACAGAGAAAGTTTGCTGGCCCCCGGGACATGTTAAGTGTGGTTTTAAGCATCTCGTGTGACAGATATTTAAGCATGTACATTCTTGTTTCTTGTTATTAATAATTTTATGTAATTATGAATATATTTCCACTGATACATCAATATGTATTGGTATTTACAGATGCATGTATAAATATGTATGTACATACATAAATATGTTTATACAGACACGTGGTATGTAAATATTAGCATAGCCCTGAGGTAGTGAAATTACCAGCTAACCCCCAAACCCTGCAGGAGGAGTACCAGAGCGAAGGGATCTCGTGGCACAACATTGACTACATAGATAATGTCGGCTGCATCCATCTCATCAGCAAGAAGCCCACCGGGCTCTTCTATCTGCTGGACGAAGAGAGCAAGTGAGTGTCCGCGGCCCAGTGCCCCCCACAAACCTGATTCCCCAGCCCCCAGAGCCTCACCCTGAAGCCACACCATCCCCAAGAACTTCTGAGTTTGTCACGCTCATTTGGCCACTAATCCTGACCTCACATTAGCAAAGTGCATGTAGCATTTATCAAGGAGATATTAACACGTGCGATAAATCTGGATCATGCATACCTTGGAGCTGTTAAGAAAGGGACATGGGGCCCAAGTCTCGAAACTAGGCATGAGGTTGGTGCATCCTTGCAAAGGGCAACACATGGAATCAGAGACCCAGACACCAGACTTCCTGCTAAGCCTGGCACCCCTCGTCCATAGGACACCGTGAAGGCTAGAAGAGGTGTTGCTAAAGTGCCTCATGCTTGGCCACCCTGCGGCAGTCACTGAAATTCACTCACCAAATTTATTTCCTGTGGCTCCTGTAATAAATGACCACAAAGCACAGGTAGCTTAAAATAACAAATGTATTCTCTCATGGTCCTAGAGGCCCAAAGTGGAAAATCAGTATCACTAGGCTGAAATCAAAGTGTGGGCAGAGCTGCACTCCCTCTAGAGGATGATCCTTCCTTGCGTCTTCCAGCTGCTGGGGGACCCTAGCATTCCATGGCATGTGGCTACATCACCCCAGTCTCTGCCTTCTGTGTGCACATCACCATCTCTTCTGTCTCTGTCTCATCTCCTCTTATAAAGATTCCAATCCACTGGATCAGTGTCTACCCCCCAACTCCATAACCTCATCTTTACTAATTATATTCATTAAGACCCTATTTCTGAATCCGGTCACTTTCACTGGTTCTCAGGATCAGCACACGGACACCTCTTTCTATCAACAACCTTTTTTCAGCCCCTTGTCTGCTTCTAAAGTCCCGGGAGGGGGCTGGGTTGAATCAGGCTCACCTCCTGCCTCAGACCCAGGCCCATGGACACATCCGTTCGTAGCTGGGATCCAGGGAGAGAATGTTCAGATAAGAGAACGATCAGGGTGCTAGGAAGGACTAAATCATCACTTCTAGGAAACCCAGAGCTGGATCCTGAGGAGGAATGTGAGGCATGGCCAGGCTGAGCAGGGTTGGATCTGTCTTTTTTTAAAATCTTGCTATTTTGGTTCTTTGTAGATTTTTTTTTTAATTTGCATCGATTTGGATTTTCTAAAATAGCACATTAAAATGGTATTTATCCCAATGACTGAATGAGCAGGTTCCTCGTTCCACACCCTTTCCCCAGCCCTGGAAAGAGCATGCTTCGTAGCTACAGCTTCTGCCCTCCACCCCACACCCCATCCCCATTAAGCTGTAGAGCCTGGCATTGGGATTCAGAGGCAAATTGCTCTGTGTGTATTGGTGGTGAGGCTGGGCAGAGAGGCAGGGTATGCCAAAGCCAACTGCAGCATTTCCTTCCTGGGAGGCAGAAATAGCCAGGTACAACGGGTCCCTTATTCGGCCCTCCCTGCCCCATCCTCATCTCCCGGTCCCTCCCTGTAACAGGGGAGCAAGGGCAAGACCCCCTCCAAGACACAGCGTCCAGATACACACAGACCTGAGTCATGCCTTCCTGGGATTATTCCTGGGAGCTGCCCACAGTGGGCCCCGGGCCCAGTCTTGCCCGTGCCAGATGTTTGCATTGGCCACGAGGGCCCGGGCTTCATCCACCAAGGGCCTGTGACCAGATGCTGAGCAAGTGGTCGCCGCTGTTCCTGCAGCTAAAAGTTCCAAACCCTCTTCCCCAGCTTCCCCCATGCCACAAGCCAGACCCTGCTGGCCAAGTTCAAGCAGCAGCACGAAGACAACAGGTACTTCCTCGGCACCCCCGTCATGGAGCCAGCATTCATCATTCAGCACTTTGCAGGGAAAGTGAAATATCAGATCAAGGTATGTGTGTCCGTTGCCATCATCAGTCCAGGGTGGGAGGCAGGAAAGGCAGGAAAGGTAGATGCCCCCAAGGCCCCTTACCTCCGGCCATCCCTTTTACTAATAGCCCTCAGACCCAGCCCTACATCTCTGGCTCTTACTATCAAAGACCCTAGGGATGGGACCCCCCTCTGTGTTGTTGAGATGGGTCCCACCCCACCAGCAACCAGTTGCATGCTGGCTCCCAGGACCTTGGCAGTCACTGGCAAGTGACCACCCACCTCCGTTCCCCCACCAGGACTTCCGAGAAAAGAACATGGACTACATGCGGCCAGACATCGTGGCCCTCCTGCGGGGCAGCGACAGCTCCTATGTGCGGGAGCTCATTGGCATGGATCCTGTGGCCGTGTTCCGCTGGGCTGTGCTCCGGGCCGCCATCCGGGCCATGGCCGTGCTCCGGGAGGCCGGGCAACTGCGGGCCGAGAGGGCCGAGAAGGCTGCAGGTATGGGGCCCACTTGTCACCGTCAAGGGGGAATACTCAGTCCACTTCAAAGCGTATATTTCTGTGGCGTTTAGCACCTTCACCGTGTCACGTAACCACCACCTGTCTCACAGAACTTTGATCATCCCAAACAGAATTTCTGTACCAGGGTATATAATATACTCTCCTCATCCTCACAAGGCAGAAAGACATGCTCCTGTGTTTCTATAAAGATAGCCTGAGAGCAGCTGCAGTGGCTTAGCGGTTTAGCACCGCCTTCGGCCCAGGGCCTGATCCTGGAGCCCTGGGACTGAGTCCGCGTGGGCTCCCTGCTTGGAGCCTGCTTCTCCCTCTACCTGTGTCTCTGCCCCTCTCTCTCTCTCACTATCTCTCTCTCTCTCTCTGTCTCTCATTAATAAATAAATAAAATCTTAAAAAAAAAAAAAAAAGATAGCCTGAGGCCCAGAACAGCTGAGTGACTGTCCACAGGAGCTTGGCTCCAGATACCAGCTACGGGGCTCCATTTTACCAAGGGCCTTCATTAAAAGCAGGACCAAGGAGATAAAGCCTTCATGAAAAGTAGGAATAAATAATGCTGCTTAGGGAGGAATCGAACACTTCACAGTTCCCGGCTGTGTCCAAATTTGAGCATCAGACTTTTTGTGTGTGTTTTTTTAATGAGTTCAAGTCAGGATCAAAGCCAAAGCCTCTGTGGCAAAGACAAAGCCTCCAAGACCCCAGGCAACCCTCGCCTCCAACTCCATGTGCTCTGTGTCCACAGCCGGTATGGGCAGCCCTGGCACCCACGGTCACCTAGGAGACCTGCAGAGAGGAGCCAGCACCCCATCGGAAAAACTGTACCGGTGAGCGAGACCTTGATTTGTCCAAACCAAGGCTGGTAGACAGCAGTATTGTTTAAAACAATGCCAGAAATCCTACACCCTCGAACCAGGTTGGGGTTGACCTGAATAAGGAACCCGGCAACCACTTGAATCCAAAGGACCCAGAAACAAATGGCATCTGGTTGCCGCTTTTCTGCACACAGAAGGCAGGCCTCGGTGCATCATCTGCTTTAGGGAGATGCTGGACGGCTCACTTTACAAAAGATTCTTTTCAGGGCCATTGGCAGGTGAGGCCAAGGAGCCACTAACTAGTTGCACCGAGCAACAGGCTTAATTTAAGAGCACTTTCTCCCTTAGCCTGGGCAGAGTGGTCGAGAGCAGATAGGCTGAGTTACTTTATTTGCTGTCGGAGATAAAATATGCCTCATTGCACACAATATGATGAGGGTATTTTGTGGCCACCCTGGCAATGACCGAGGGCCTTCTACATATCCCTGTTTGCCCTGGGTATGAAAGTGGGCAGCATGTGCCACACTGGACAGACATCCAAGGCAGTGACAAAGCTAGAGGAGGGACACTTCTGATATCTTGAGAGGGCCAGACAGGCTGTATTAAAAAGGGACCAGCTGAGACAGACAGGCCAGGAGAGGTGTGTTCACAGTTGGGGAGGCACATGCCAATGCTCTGTGGCAGCCAAGTTCCCAGCTTCTTCCTCAGTACCCCAGATTCCCAAGGAGCAAGTTAGTAAATATTTAAACTTGAAAAGGTCATTTTATTTTTGAGCCCTTCATAGTAAAAACTTCAAGAGATTCATAAACATTGTATACATGGCGGTATAGTGTTAGCACCTAGGTAAGTGACCATCCATAAGTGATTTCATGTGTCGTTTCCCTGTTTTTTAAGAGGTACATTTTTTTTTTAATCTGCTTTTTCACCCAAAAGGGGGCAAGAGAAAAAGAAAGCATCTCTTGATTTGCTTGTGTATTCCCACCCTACAAGGACTGAATGTGGACCTGGGGCCACATTGGCTGGAGTGATGTCAGTCTCCCCAGGGCCTGGCCCCTAGGCTGCGGGTCCCACTCCAGGAGCGTGTTTAGTTTATACAGATTCTCCCTTTCAGCTGCTCAATGCTAGATTTCTCATTTGACGGCTCTGAGGAGTTCGATATTAACGCTTTTGAGGACATCATTGCTTTCTATGAAAGCAAGAAGTAAGTAGAAGCAAGGGCCTTCGAACCCAAGACCAGGGAGGCACATCAAGAGGAGCTGCCATCCCCAGGCGCTCAGCGTGGCGTCCAGGGCCAGGAGCGGGAGCGGCAGGCTGGGGATACCAGGGCCCACTGGGCCAGGGGCGGTGGGTGTGTGTTGAAGTCATAGGCCTTGTTCAGAGCTCCAGCCACTGTGCTGACCGCTCAGGGTATGGAGGTGAAACATGACCCTTCTGTTGTCTTTGCTCTGTGCCTCCCTGGAGGGCGAGGGAGCAGAGGTAAGTGAGGGTCTCCAGGCCCTGGGCATGGTGCATGGACACAGATGAGGGGCTGCCGATCGGGGTCTTTCCAGGCCACCTGCCCTGAGCTTAAACATGTATTTGAAATAATAGGAATGAGGGGTTTTTAAAAAGAAACACACAAACCAGAACCTCGTGTCTCACCCTACAGTCCCTGCTGCCTCAATTCCAGAAGTTCCATAAGGACATTTGTCATCTAGACATCCTTCATGAATAGTCCCTTCCATAGCATCTGATTTTTATCTCTGATCCATTCTTGTTCTCGCGCTTTAGTGCCAAAGTTTGGGCTTAGAGCGTATGCTCAGCCATGGGACCCACAGTGATCGAACAAAAGGCAGTGAAGGAGACTGAATTATTTGGGGTAAAGCTCTCCTTCCATAAGGTCTCCTACCCTCACTGCTGAGCTAGGTCACCCTCTGTGTGAGCATCCCTCATGCTGTAGGGTGTTGAGCAGCATCCTATTCTCACCCCACCCGATGCCAGTAGCACCCTCCCCACCCAGTAATGACAACCAAAAATGTATCCAGACATCACCTGGAGGGTAGCATCATCCTGGTTGAGGACCACTGTGTGAATTCCCATCCATTCCTCCTGAGGCCTTTCTTGAAGCCAACAAGGAGATGGACACGTGGCCACAGAATCAACCAGAAAAACTGATGAGCTACACCCACATGTACCCTCGGGTCTAGCCCTCGATGCTTGTTATAATAGAGTCCAGAAGGCTGTTCTATATGAGGCCTTTTTGGTGATCTGAGATGCTGTGTTGCAAACCCCATTCTGCAGAAGCATCCCTGGCCCTCCCTGAGAAAAGGGGAGCCTCCGTGGGGTGGTCAGTCACTCTTGGCTGAACCCCCTCTCAGTCCAGAAGGGAGAGACAGCAGGCGTGCAGACTCTCCAGCTGCATGTTTTGGCTCCAGTGGCCTGGGGATGGTCCCGACCGTGCTGGGGACCCCAAGGTGGCGGGCCTGCTGCTCTAACTTGGTCTTCTCCCTGTCACTGCACCCCCTACCCCACCCCACTCTCAGCGATTTGCATGACCAAATCATCAAGACCATCAAAGGATTGCCCTGGCAGGGTGAGGACCCCCGTAGGCTTCTCCAGTCCCTCAGTCGGCTCCAGAAACCCCGCACCTTCATCCTGTGAGTCCCCCCAAGGCTGTGGCACCTCCCCCCAACCCCCCCGCAACAAGTGCAACGACCGCCTCCCCGGCTCCCAGGACCCTGGCTGCGGGCTTCCCGTAATGCTGAATTGGCCGCTACAAACGTGCTGTCTTGTGGTTCCATTCTTATGCCAACCTTTGCTAAATGGCCCTCGTAACACTCCTGCCCCAGTGTCTACCCTGTGGCCCAAATCCTTGCCAGCTCCCCAGTGGCCAGCACGGCTTCACAGGAACGCTCCTTCCACAAAGCATCTCTTTTTCTTTCCCTAAACATGCAGAGCAAGGCTTGCTTCACCACTACCACCCCTACTCCTTGCCACCGTGAGCTTATAAAGAAGCTGTCGAAAGTAGGGCATCCAATTTCTTGCACATCCATGGCCCTGCTTTGTGTGGACGGCAGTGCGATATGGTGGGAAGGGCCCAGAAGCCACACAAACCAGGTTTGGACCTGGTCTCACTCTCGCTAACTAACTTATCATGTGGCCTGAGTGCTCTGAGCTTTCCAGCTTCTGTCTGCAAAGCGAGGGTGATGACTTGCATCGCACCCAGTGGGCAGCAGCCTCGGCCGATGGGGGCACTCGTAGCCACTCAGGGCTCAGGCCGGCCAAGAGCAAAGCTTGCGTCCACAAGAGAACGGTTTTCAAATTCATTTTTATTATGCCTTATTCTTCTTCACGTGGATTAAGATAGAACATGACAGGGCACCTGGGTGGCTCAGTTGGTTAAGCATCTGCCTTCAGCTCAGGCAGGGTCCTGGGATCGAGCCCCACATTGGGCTCCCTGCTCAGGCAGGAAACCTGCTTCTCCTTCTCCCTCTGCCCCTCCCCTCTGCTCCTGCTCTCTCTTTCGTATTCTCTCATAAAAATAAATAAATAAAATCTTCAAAAAAAAGAAAAAAGGATGGAACATGACACACATAGAACCTCACAACCAAGCATCTTGCTGATCTGTGGGGCACTATTTCCTCAGCTGGTTTTTGTGGATTTTTTATTGTTTTGGGTTTTTTTTTTTTTAAGATTGTATTTATTTGAGAGAAAACAGAAGCAGGGTAGAGGGAGAGAATCCAAGCAGACTCCCCTCTGAGCGCAGAGCCTGACATGGGGCTGGATCTCACAATCCATGAGATCATGACTTGAGCTGAAAGCAAAGGGTCCGTTGCTTAACCAACTGAGCCACCCAGGCGCCCCTCCTCAGCTGGTTTTAAAAATGAGCCAAGCTGCAAGTTTTTAAAAAAATTTTTTCTTTTGTCTGCAAGATTCCATAGAGTGTCTGAGAACGAGGGCCATGCCCCCCTCCCTTGCCCACAAGATCGGCTTTTGTCTTTTCCTTTGCACCAGTGTGAGTCCAAAATGTACTCCTACCTGAGCCCCATTTCAGTTCCTTACGGGGCAAGATCCGCCCCCTGCACAGACGCACCTTCTGCCCTGCCGATTACCAGCGGCCCCTCCTGCTCCCTGGACACCCGAGCGGCCCCGAGTGAGATGCTCCTGCCACCTCCGGGGCAGCTGCTGGCCAGTGAAGCTCATGTGCAGTCACAGAAGCACCCCACGCGTGCACGGGGTGGACCCGCCCAGGCCTCGGAGAGGCGGTGCAGCGGCCTCGTTGCACTTGTGCGCGCCCCAACTCTGCTTTCTCTGCTCTCGCTCCATCTAACCCGCGAGGCAAGGCTTTGCTGAACTAACCCAGATCCGGACACCTTGTTCTTTCTGTTCACAAAACCGTTTTTAATATTTTGACAGGAAAAGTAAAGGTATCAAACAAAAGCAGCTCATTCCAAAGGTAAACGTTCGCGACACCGCCCGAGGCCGCCTTGCTTTTTGCCCAACTTGAGAGTGCCTGGCTCAACTTGCTTTCTGGAAAATAGGGGGCCAAGGGTGTTGGTGGAGGGAGGCACTTTTAACATCTCTAGCTTTGTAGCTCCTCCCTCTTCCTTCCATCGCCCTCTACCCCCGCTCCCCTCCAAAAATAATTTCTCTGATCAAAAAGCTTTGGAGGTGTCTTGGGGTTTCCTGGAAGCGGGGTGTGTGGTGGGGATATTTGCACAAGCATGTTGACAGGAGTTTCCCAGGAGGAAGCAGGCTGGGTCAGGGGGAGGACTGAGCAAGGAGGTGGGCTTGGCCCAGTCCCACAGGAGTGTGAACAGCACCAAAGAGCTTCTCCCATCCAGAGACAACAGGACCCTTCCGTCCTCTCCCCCTTTAAGGTCATTAGTTACCTACCATTTCTGGAGGGCAGAATGGAATGCAGCACCTCCCGGTGTTTCTGGGAGGCTGGGAGAGGAAGTCCCACCAGAAAGGCGGCAACTGTGTGTTGCCAGTAGCCAAGATCCCAGTAGGTGACCTTGGGGAAAGTGCACCCAGCCTGTCTATCTCCACGTACAGTGTACAGACAGATCATGAATTTGCAATAGTGAGAAAAAACCTCTCAGTCTGGCCAACAGATGGCCAGTGCTAGTTCCTCTGGTGAGCTGATACTAAGGATTGGCACACATTGGAAGGCCCACCGGATAAGCTCATGCAGAAGTGCTGAGGACTTGGCACTCCTGAAGCTGTGCAGGAGGAAGGTGGCCCCCTGGAGCTCTCGGCTTCTGGGCACTCAGACTACAAAAGAGGCCATAATCAGGCCTCCCAGAGCTGGTGGTGCCATGTGCCAGGCACAGCTCAGGCTCAATTCCAGGGTTACCCCTGCCTCCTGCCCAGCCCACCAACCCCTGCCCTCTAGCAACACTGTCCCGAGACGGATCCTAAGAGCTGTCGCACCCAGCAGCATAATCCTGGCTCCGGGGCATCTATGAGGCCTCCTAGTGCCCCCTGGTACCCCAGGAGGGCAGGCCAGACCCCCATGTGTCTGTCCTAGAACCTGCTGGATTCCAAGTCCCTAAAGCTCATCATCAGCATGACTCTTCACGATCGAACCACCAAGTCCCTGCTGCACCTACACAAGAAAAAGAAGCCGCCAAGCATCAGTGCCCAGTTCCAGGTAGGCAGCCTGGGGAGCCCAGGGCAGATGCTGAACTCGACCTGATGCTCTCATAACTTGGCCACAACAAACCCAACAAATGGCTATTCTAGGGCTCCTGACCTTGGCATTGTTTGCCATCTGGGACTGGATGATTCTCCGTGGCGGAAGCCATCTTGTGTGTTATGGGATGTACAGTAGCATCCTCCAATTCTGACACCCAAAAATGTCTCCAGACATTGCCACATGTTCAGGATGGGTAGGGGTAGAATCACTCCTGTTGTGAACCAGTAGTTAAAGTAGCAGGTTAGCGCCTTAAGGCAGCCACTGAACTGTGTTGTTTGGGCTTGTTTCCCTTTTCCCCTGGTTGCCGGGAAGCTCAGAGGCACTTTTTTTAAGGGGCCCAACGGCTGCTGCTGACCCTTACTTACCATTACTTTTTTTTTTGTCCTCTTCCTCTTTCCTCACTCTGAGTCTTTTGTGACCACTTTGGCTTTTTTTTAATTCCCTAACCTGGGAGCTCCTACAAATTCTTTTTGTACAGAGCAGGCCAAAGACCAAAATCATGGCATCTGTGCTGCTTCTGAGGCTGACCAGCATTTTAAATCCATTTATCCCAGAAGGCATTTATCTGGTCCCACCCCACATTCCCACTGAGACAAAGGGCTGGGAGAGCCTGGGAAGATTACCAGTCAGCTCTGAGGACCCAACAGATCTCTTTGGGGCTCCCAGAGATAGCACAGCCTCCAGTCAGAATGTCCAGCTACAGCCTCCCGCATCCTGCGTCAGTGCCAACGCCAGCGAGTGACTGGGTCTCCTCCCACTGAGTGGCCTGGCTCTGGGGGTCCCATCTCAAAACCTTCTCCCTGTTTCCCCAGACGTCCCTTAACAAGCTCCTGGAGGCACTGGGAAAGGCAGAGCCTTTCTTTATCCGCTGCATCCGCTCCAATGCCGAGAAGGTAAGTGGCTCCCATGTCTTGGGGAGGTGAAGGCCAAGGTCTGGCTGCTCAGCAGGGGGTTATCCTGTGTTGCTGTGCCCCTTGGAGGGCCAGGAAAAGTCTCAGGGAACCAAGTGTTCACACAGGTTCTGGGAACTGTAAATGGTGTGCCTGTGGCCAGTCCCAGGTAGAGGGGGGTTGGCAGGAGGCAGTTAGGGCAGCTGGGTGGCCAACCAAGAGCAGGGACATCACTTGAAACCTGGAGGAGCCCTAGGAAGGACAGGTCAAGCATGCTCTTTGGTGCATCCCCACATGGGCCAGTGCAGAAAATGTACCAGAAGGGAGGGGCTGAGGTCATGCAGCAGAGGCATAGATCCTACTGTTCATTTGATCTGAATATTTCTAGAAAGACTCATGGAGCATCAGTGGGTGCCCCAATGGCGGGCTCAGTCCTTACTGCTAAGTTTCCTTTGCCTGAGGGGTTCACTGGCTCTTCTGTGCCCTTGGAGACTTTGCTGGGGGCTGTTCAGGATCTGGGCCTGCCCGCTTCATCTCTCCTTTTCCCATTTCCCTGGCCTTCCGCTGCTCCTAGGAAGATCTGTCAACATCCAGAACCCAGCTTCTCCCTACCAGTTTCTGTAGCTTCTGTCCTCCCGGGCAAGGAGCTGGATTCCTCCTCTGGGCCTTCACCTGGCTGTTTCCTGCCCATTCCTTCCTCAAAACTCGGCCCAGGGGGGCCCTAGCATTGTCTGACCCATTCACATATGCACCTGGCTTCCACCTCCAGACCCTGTTCTCCTCTTGGCCAAATCCCTAGTTATTTACCCCAGGGCCTGGCACAGAGTATGAGCTCAGCTCAGGTTTTGATCAGAGCCCTTAAGAACTAGTTATTTGCAACAAATTATCTTAAATTAAGCAGTAAGAAATGTCATGGGTCTTCCAGACACCAGGGAATAGAGCAGATCAGATGCCAGATTTTTCCAGAAGAGATAAATACCTTAAGCACTGCTGAGCAGCCCCACCTCTTTATTCCAAAAAGAATGTCTGGAGCAAGGAAAGATGGATCCTCCAGGTGCCCACAGCTGCCAGGCTGGGGACATTCCCAGCCAGCCGGGGCCCACCTGTGCTCCCTAACTATGCTCATGCCCAGACTCCTGCAGGACTTTGTCCCATAGTTTCCCATCCCCGGCTGCCAACGCTTAGTTGTCCAGCAGCCAGCACATGTCTTGATCGCTCATACCCCGTTTCAGAAAGAGCTGTGTTTCGACGAGGAGCTGGTGCTGCAGCAGCTGCGCTACACAGGCATGCTGGAGACGGTGCGGATCCGGAGGTCAGGCTACAGTGCCAAGTACACGTTCCAGGTAGGTGGCACAAGCATGGCTGTCGTCACATGGCAGAGGGCCAGTCACCTCCTTCTTTCAGAGAGAGCACTTCTCTGGAACAGGAACCCAGGGGATTACTTTACACCAGGGTTTCTCCACCCTAGCACTGTTGGCATTTATACCAGATTATTCTCTGTCATGGGAGAGTCAGGGGGAGGCAAGATTCCTCAGCAGAGGTGGCTGGGCCCTGGCCAAACCTGGAAGGATACAGAGGGGTCAACCCAAGCTGGGAAGAGGGAATTGCACGAGCAGATCCCTGTACAGCTCTGCCCTCTGTTGAGCATCTTCGGTGACAGATGCTTTTATACCTATCTCTTGTGTTGTGTCAACCAGCAGCAAGCGGGCCGAGCTCCTCTTTTGCCAGGGAGGTGATGACTTCAGAGATGGCTCCCTGGGGTTTTTAGAAATGCAAAGGATCATCAGTAACCTCAAATTAGTGAAGACCAAACAGCTAGTGCAGTTTCTCAGCTGCAGCACCATTGACACTAGGGGCTGCCCGGTCATTCTTTCTGTGCGGGCCTCCTTGTGCATTGTGGGATGTTGAGCAGCATCCCTGATCTCCGCCCACTCAATGCCAGGAGCACCCACCCCTCCCAAGTTGGGAGAATCCTGGATGTCTCCAGACATCACCAGACACCCCCAATGGTAAGCCGGCCTGGGTTGAGAACCCCTGGCTCATGCCGTGAACTGGCATCACCTGTGTGAGCCCTGGGCCTGAAGCCACAGATGGTGGCACCAGTGGCACCTGGTCCCCAATCCAGCTGTACCAGGACATGGCCTCGGGGACATGGCTTCATCATTGCATGCCTCCCTTTTTCTCATCCACAGAATGGAAATAGCACCTCTCTGACCCTGCATAAATAGAAAAAGCGAAATCACAGAAATGGGAGGACATGCTGGTGTATTTCACTAATGCTTGGTTCTTAAAAATTTGAATTAACTGTTTACTTAAAAGCTGCATGTGTCCAGCTATGATTCAGCTCTAATGAGCCATAGAGCCTGAGCTCCCCCACCAAAGGCAGCCCTGTTTCCTGGCCACCCCCCAAAAATGCCAGTACCGATAGGCCCTTAAGAGCCACTCGCGAAGTGCCTGGAAGACCCAATACTCTGTGTGTGGTGGTCTTTCTCAAGGTTTAAGTCCTTTCAGAGAGTCTGAGATTTTATCTTTGTTGGTGCCATTCTGGCTCTGGAAACTTGGCTTGACCAGGGAATCGCTGGAGCACCATATCCTCATGGGTGGCGGAAATCTCAACAGAGATTCTCTTTTCTTGGCCAAAATCACCCAGGATTTCACAGAGCAGTTCCAAGTGCTGCTGCCCAAGAATGCCCAGCCCTGCAGGGAGGTCATCTCTGCCCTGCTGGAAAAGATGGACGTCGACAAGAGGAACTACCAGATCGGGAAGACCAAGGTCAGGGCTCCCACACCTCAGGGGGCCACAAACCCATACCCTATCTACCGCTGCACGTAGGGTCCTCCCGTGGCCCAGCGTCCCGAGCTACATGCCGAAAGACAGAGGGCTGTGCTGAGGAAGTGTCTTTCTTGGGGCCCAGCACACTCTTTCTTCCCAGAAGGCACAGGAGTGCTTCTAAGGGGTGAGGCTTGGGCATCACGCTGGTTCCCGGCTTCCTCACACATAGCCTAGGGTTACTGCAGGATGTCTGGTACCATTTGCTAGCTCTTAATGTCTGGCAAAAGGCTTCCTTTCAGACACCATCTACCACCTCTACGTATGTGCTGGTTGCTTCTTATGGTTGGGGCACCAGCTGCTGTCCTTGTCCAATAAGTGCTAAAGTCAACTCCTGTTAGGGCTTCATCTGATTTGGAAACCCCCCTCACCATTCTCCAACAAGCTAATCCTAGAGTTACCACGTGACCCGGCAATTCCGTTCCTGGGTATGGACCCCGAAGAACTGAAAATAAAGCGTTCAAACAAATCCTTATACTTGAATGTCCATAGCGGCACTAGCCACAACAGCCAGAAGGCAGAAACAGCCCATATGTCCGTCAGCTGATGAATGGATTAAAAACCTGTGGTCTGTTGGGATCCCTGGGTGGCTCAGCGGTTTAGCGCCACCTTCGGCCCAGGGTGTGATCCTGGAGTCCTGGGATCAAGTCCCACGTTGGGCTGCTTGCATGGAGCCTGCTTCTCTGCCTGCCTGTGTCTCTGCCTCTCTCTCTGTGTGTGTCTAGCATGAATAAATAAATAAAACCTTAAAAAAAAAAAACTGGGCCATTCATATAATGTGATGAGCGAAAAGCAGCATGACACAGAAGCCTGCATAGTGTATGATCCCATGTATATGAAACGTTCAGGAAAGATCCACAGAGAGCAGATCATTGGTTACCAGGGGCTGGGGAGTGACTGCTCATGGGGATGGGTCGCTCTTCAGGGTGATGGAAATGTGTTGGAGCTAGTGTTGTTTGCACAATGTTGTGAATGTACCAAATGCCCCGATCTGTTTGTGTTAAAATGGTTAACTTCACATTACTAGAATCCTCTCAATATATTAAAAAAAAAAAAAAAAAAACTCCCCTTGGTCAGGTCAGGCAACACACCAGCTTGGTCTGTGCACTTATGGGGCACAGGGATTCTGGGGGCTGCACTGACCCCTCCTGTACCCACACCCCCTAGGTTTTCCTGAAGGAAACAGAGCGGCAAGCCTTGCAGGAGACGCTGCATCGGGAGGTCGTACGGAAGATCCTGCTCCTCCAGAGCTGGTTCCGAATGGTGCTGGAACGCCGGCACTTCCTGCAGATGAGGCAGGCAGCCATCACCATCCAGGTACTAAGGAGGCCTTGCAGGACCAGGGACAGGGCAGCCAGGGTCACACATCCCCAGTCCCTGACTGCCCACTGCACCCCCAGGCCTGCTGGCGATCCTACCGCGTCCGGCGGGCATTGGAGAGGACGCAGGCTGCCGTGTACATCCAGGCTGCATGGAGAGGCTACCAGCAGCGGATGGCCTACCGGCGCCGGAGACAGAGTATCATCCGCCTGCAGAGCCTCTGCCGGGGTCACCTTCAGCGCAAGAGGTGAACAGAGCAAGGCCCCACCTCCCATCCCTCCCCCAGCACCCCTGGCCCCAGGAGCTGCCTGAGATGCCACCTGTCCAGTAGAGCCATCTGGGCACATGACGCCCCAAAGAGACATTCCAGGGATGGTGGGCAACACCTGTAGATGAAGGCTGAGGTCACTGTTGCCAGGACTTGCTCTCTGGCAGGGACCCCTCCCCACCTCACTGAATCCACCCACCCTGAGCCCATTGATGAAACACTTGGCTTCAGAGTTGGAGGGTTCAGGCTGCTAAGTAAGACCAGCCCATAGCGGATTCCCCTCAACCCATGCTTATATGTAAAGCTCAGGCATCTACCCAGCCAGCAACCCCCAAAGAAATTCAGGAGTTTCTTAACAGTTCCCTCTCACAGCAGAGAGACTTAGGGCAGAGGTGGCCATGACAATAAATAGCCATTTCTTGTATCTCCCTTTTCTAGCTGAGGCATTTCTGCTTTTCCAGAACCATCCCTGAGGGCCAGGGTCACCCCACTTGGCAGGATAGAGCCTAGCCGCCAGCCCGCGGGTAGCATAGGGGGTCCCTGATGCTCTAAGTGGATTCTGGAGGTGGCAGTCATGTTTGTTGCTGAACCTACCTGCTTTCCTCTTGTCACACCAGCTTCAGCCAGATGGTCGCAGAGAAGCAGAAGGCTGGAGAGGAGAAGGAAGCCCAGCAAGCCTTAAGGGAAGAAACCGCGGAGGGTGGGCCAGGCCAGGCGGCCAAGCAGGAACAGGTGCCCAGGCAGGACCCAGAACCATCAGAGGACAGGGAGCATTTGGCGTTGGAACCCCAGGTGTGGCCAAACAATGAGCCCCTGGCAGAGAGCTCCCAACCAGAGAAGGAGGTCTCCAGCCCAGAGAAGGCTCTCCTGCCCCAGAAAAATGCAGCTGAAAGTCACGAGAAAGTGCCCAGCAGCCGAGAGAAGCGTGAGTCACGGCGGCAGAGAGGGCTGGAGCACGTGAAGCTCCAAAACAAACACATACAGTCCTGCAAGGAAGAGAGCGCTCTCAGAGAACCTTCTGAAAGGACTGTACCAGAGCAAGAGGAGAGCCTCCTGGAAGACAGAAAGGAGAACAGAGAAGATGAAACTCCTTCAGACGTGGGGACAGAGACAGAGAATGCTTCCAAGAAACAGCCCGAGGAGCCACTGCAGGCCATGCCAGCCAGCCAGCTCTCAGGAGAAACCCTAAAGATGCCCCAGGGCGGGGACCCAACGCCTGGCCACGTGGAACGGCCAACCAGCCTTGCCTTGGACAGTACGGTCAGCGTGCCCACCCCCAGCACCACCCCTGAGACCCCCAAGGACAAGAGCAAGCTGGGTGGTGACCTGAGGGCACAGGACAGGCCTGAGAGCCCTGGAAGCTCCACCCAGATCCAGCGGTACCGGGACCCAGACTCTGAGCGGCTGGCCAGCGCCGTGGAGCTATGGCGAGGCAAGAAGCTGATGACTGCTGCTTCTAGCACCATGCTGAGCCAGTCCCTGGACCTCAGCGAGCGGCATCGGGCTGTGGGGGCTGCTCTCACACCTACAGAGTAAGCCCCGGGCCCTCCTTTGTCTGAACACCGTGGTGCCCAGCTGTGTTGGGCAGGTAGGGTGGAGGGACGCACAGAGGCCTGCCTGGCAGCAGGACCAGGGCAGTGCCACGTGTCCCAGAAACATGTGAGTGGCTCTGTGCCTGGGAGCCAACACCAGGCATGTGGGAGCTCCGAGGAGGGAGGGAAGAAGCGGCAGGAAAAAGTAAAGATTTGGCATCTGCCGGGAGCTGCAGAGCTTGGTACCAGCTGGGACCCTGAGTCTTCCTCCTCTCCCCCCACAGCCCCCAAATGAGCTATGTTTACACAACAATCCCTGGCTTTGCGGGAGGCAGCCCCTCGGGGCGACATCCCATTTCCCGGCCTGCCTGGGTCTCCCTGGGTCTCCGTTTCCTCATCAGAAAATAGAGGTGGTTACTCTCACCCAGGAATTGAAGAAGGGGCCCAGCTCTTGACACTTTGCCTGACCCTTAGTTAGCTACACACCAGTGACTCCGAGTCCCCAGCGCCTCCTCCCAGAGGCCTGCGTGGCCAGACGCAGAAAGAGCTGGAGAAAGATGCAGGCCTTCTGCTAGGCCGGGCTTTCTCGGCCTCACACGCTGACGCTTGTGGCCAACTGGTTCTCTGGGTTGGGCTGTCACGTGCCCTGTGGAGCGTGGAGCAACATCCCTGGCCTCCTCCCACCCGAGTCAGGACAACTAAACATGTCTCCTAACTCACTCTTGGAAATAAAAGCCACCTTTCTGTGATCTCGCAGGGACAGACGCATTTCCTTATCCACGAGCGACGTCTCCAAGCTCCTCCCGTCCCCATCCCAGACCAAGATTCAGGTAAAGCTTTAGGCTGCAGCTCTCACCCCTCTAGGTCCAAACCCTCTTCTACCCTGGCTGCCCTGGCTCTCCCCAAAGTACAGCTTAAAAGAGAAGGGAAGTTGGTGGATGGACGGCGTGGTGGGCAAAGCACCCCTGCTTTCCCTCCAGCGAGTCCCGCCGTCCTCTGCTTACCTAGCCCTGTTCTCTGGCAGCCTTCTACGGAAACCGTGGACGGGGAGCCCAGCAGCAAGAAGCTGGCCGTCCAGAAAAAGAAGTCAGGCGACACATCTGCCGGCACAGACTCCGGGTTGTCCCCAGGCGCCCAGGCCGACTCTAAGTAAGTGTGAGCTTTGCTTTGGGAGGTGGCTCAGGTGACCAGAGAGAGGCTGCCCAGGGTCCCTGCCAGGGCCTCCCGTCCCAGGGCGGTCTGGTCTCCTAAACTGATGGCATTTATGAAGCGTAGTCGGCAGGTGTCTGCCCGGGCTAGGAAGAGAGATCCCTCACGGAGCCCAGGTCATGACCCCCCTCACGTGCAGTGTGGCTGCGTGCCAACGTAATGATTCCCACTAAGGTGAAAGCCAATCTGGGTCACTTCCTCTGGGGCCACAGGTAGACAGTTTCCATTTGGCTTTTTATGGTATCGAAACCAGCTCCCTGCTTCCCCCTACCTCTGGAGCTCTTCCTGGGTCCATGGCTAGAAGGAACTGGGCCAAGGCTCTGTCCCCAGAAGCCCCTGCAGAAATGCTCCAGGTGGTTCCATCACAGAACAGAGAGCATGGGCCGTGGGACAGGGGAGCTTTGAACGCAGGGACTGGAGGCTGAGGAAGGTCCAGAACAGGCTGGCAGAGGGAGGCAGAGAGCCCACCACTACAGACACACCCCACCACCAAAACAGAGCACCTCAGACCAGGGGGGCTTCCAACAACCCTCTCCTGGTCCCAGGGGGCCAGGAGTCCAAAATCAGGATGTGGGCAAGGCCACCCGCTCGGAAGGCTCTAGGGAACGGTCCTCCGTGCCTCTTCCGGTTCCTGGGGGCTCCAGGCATCCTCAGCTGTGGCTGCATCACCCTAGTCTCTGCCTCCATCTTCACGTGACTTTCCTCTTTCCTGTGTGTTTTCTCTTTCTCTCTTATAAGGATGCTTGAACCCGGATTTGAGGCCCATCTGGGTAACCCAGGATGACCTCATCTTGAGGTCTTAGTCCGTTTGGGCTGCTGTAACAAAACCACCACAGGCTACGTGGCTTAAATTATGGACATGTCTTCTGGGGGCTAGAAGTTCAAGATCGAGGCACCAGCAGATGTAGTATGTGGTGGGGGCCACTTCCTGGTTCACAGAGGGCAACTCACGGGGCGTCACATGGCAGGAAGGGCAAGGGCCCCTTTTGTAAGGGTACTAGTCCTTTTTTTTTTTTAAGATTTTATTAAGAGAGAGAGCGCGAGAGAGCACCAGCAGAGGGAGGGGGAAAGAGAGAAGCAGACTCCCCGCTGAGCAGGGAGCCTGATGGCAGCTCGATCTCAAGACCCGGAGATCATGACCTGAGCCCAGACGCTTAACTGACTGACCCACCCAGGCGCCCCTGCAAGACCTTTTCCCCAAATAAGGTCACACTCACGGGTCCTGAGCATTAGCACATGGACACATCTTTTGTGGGGTGTACCATTCGTTGCATGATTTGGCATTTATTCCTTCTGATTTCCTTTCCTAATACTTGGGCCCGTAAAAACACATAAGCAGGCAGAGGGTAGTTTTACTTCTTTTTTTTTTTTCTTTTTTTTTTTCTTTTTTTAAGATAATAGGGTCATGCTGTGATATCTGCTCTGCATCTTGCTTTTTCACCTGACTCCCCGTCAGTTCACACATATGAATCTCATTTTTAGTAGCATTTCTTTCTAGTGATAACCAAGACAAGAGTTATTTTTCTTTTTATAGTAAGACCACCTTTTCTTCAGCCTTGCTTCTGTTGTCACTTCCGGAGGCTTAAAGGAAACCCCTTACTTTCTCCTACAGATCCACTTTTAAAAGACTTTTCTTGCATAAGAATAAGGATAAAAAGTCTAGCCTGGAAGGTGTGGAGGAAACTGAGAACACAGTACCTGGGCATACCATGCTGGAAGCCGCCACCACCAAAAAGAATCTAGAAGGTTGGTCCCAGGCAGCCTTGGGGATGGAGGGTGGAATGAGCCACCAGGGTCCCTGGGGACGGGTTCTGGGCACAGGGCCTTGGGGCTGATTGGTCCCCCCACTGGGGTGCTTTTTGTCTGCAGCCCTCAGTTACAGCAGGGCAGGGTCCTGGTCCTCTGTGTGTGTGACCCTTGCCTCCCCTAGAACCCACCTCACTGGCTATTCCTTCTCTGTCCAGCCTCTAGCCACCAGCACCGCCACCCAGCAGGTGAGAAGCATGCCAAGGAGCCAGGAGGCAAAGGGAAGAAAAACCGCAACCTTAAGATTGGCAAAATCACAGTGTCAGAGAAATGGCGGGAGTCAGTGTTCCGCAAGATCACCAATGCCAATGAGCTCAAGTACTTGGATGAGTTTCTGCTCAACAAGGTGGGTCTTCTGAGGGCAACTATGGGGCTGGGGGCACACGCAGAGTCAGGCCGGGGCATCCCCAGAAGGGTTTTCATCACCCGGCAGTTTCTGGAACCCTCAGCATGCCGGGAAGAGACAGTCCAGATGCACAGTTCCAACACAGAAAATTCCAGAAACCAGATGCTTATTATTAAACTTGACATTAGCTCCTTTACTGCAAAATTCTACCTGGGCTCATCTAAGAACATCTGTAGCCTATATTCATGTTGCTCCTCGTGGACATTTACATTTCATGTGAAAAGTCAGTGGGTGTTGGAGCCCCTGGCTGGCTCACTTGGTAGAGCACGTGACTCTTGACCTTGGGGTCATGAGTTCAATCTCCATGTTGGGCATAAAGCTTACTTAAAAAAGGTGGGGGGGGGGGAATCCCTGGGCGGCTCAGCGGTTCCGTACCTGCCTTTGGCCCAGGGCGTGATCCTGGAGTCCCAGGATCGAGTCCCACATCTGGCTCCCTGCGTGGAGCCTGCTTCTCCCTCTGCCTGTGTCTCTGTCTCTCTTCTCCTTTTTCTGTGTCTATCATGAATAAATAAATAAAATCTTAAAAAGAAAAAGTTCAGTGGGTTTGATTACAGGGACTGCACAGAACACGTGGAACAGTGTTACATCCAGAGTGCCTACTTCTGGGACATACCTGTCCTGAGAGCCTCAGGCGAGGGGGTGTAGCCTGGGCCAGAGTCCTCTCCTGCAGAGGTGTGTGCACTTGTGCATGCAGGTGGGCACCAGGCAAATGAGTTTTATCTGGCAGTACCTGCCCAGGAAGTTCAAAATCTACTGTTTGAAGACACTTTCTCTGTTATCTCTCAGCACCCTTAGGGGTAATTGCCCCACTTTCATCCTTGAAATGGAAGTGCTTGCAGCCAGGAGGGCGCCAGACATACCTGCATCCCCCGGTGGCCTCACTGTGGCTCAGCCCTGGCCATCAACTTATTTTGCTTCAAATACACTTTTACAAAATGCATTGGGTTCTCAGAGCAGATGCTGATTAAGCACATGTTGTATATGGTGGCCGTGAATCAGTAACCATGACATGCATCTGGGGCGTGGCTCAGTGTTCGGCACCTGTGTAGGGTGGAAGGAGGGGCCCAGGCTAGACCACTGGTTTTCAGTCAGGGATGATTGTGTTCCAGGGGACAGTTGCTACATCTGCAGACATCTTTGGCTGTCGTGAGTGGGGACTGCTACTGGCATCTGGTGGGTGGAGGCCAGGGATGCTGTTCAACACCCGCCCCTAGCGTAATCCACCCCAGATGCTGGGTGTTTAGTTTAAACCTGGACTGAAAGGATTGGAAAGACTAGGATTGGCCAGAGGGCCTGGATTTTTTTGCTGGGATCATAGAGGAGTGAAAGAAGGACCTGGAATGGAGCAGAGCAACAACCAATCAGATGCCAAGCCTCGGGTAACTCCACATCAGGGCATCTCTTTTTCTCCAGATAAACGATCTGCGTTCTCAGAAGACTCCCACCGAGAGCTTATTCATCGAAGCCACTGAGAAATTCAGGAGCAACCTCAAAACCATGTACTCCGTCCCCGTACGTGCAGCCCCCAGCCTTGGGGAGGGCCCCTGTGGGGATTCCTGAGCCCTCTCCAGGGCACCCCCCCGCCCCACCGCTGTCTGTCCCACCGGGGTCACGCCTGCGTCCCCACAGAACGGGAAGATCCACGTCGGCTACAAGGACCTGATGGAGAACTACCAGATTGTGGTGAACAACCTGGCAGCAGAGCGGGGTGAAAAGGACACCAACCTGGTCCTCAACCTCTTCCAGTCGCTGCTTGACGAGTTCACCCGCGGGCACACCAAGAACGACTTCGAGCCACCCAAGGTTGGTGGTGCCGCCTCAGGGACGGTGGGCGGGGAGGCGGGGGTACTCCCAGGGCCGATCCAGACTTCACTTCTGTGCTCCCTCACAGCAGAGCAAAGCTCAGAAGAAGAAGCGGAAACAGGATCGCGCTGTGAGTATTTGTGCATGTGTGCGTGAGCGTGTGTGAGCGTGTTTGCCTGCTCGGCCATACGGAGCCCTAATGGTGACCATGCACCTCAGCCCTGAGATGCCACGTGCTATGATCACACTGAGTAGCCGCGTGGTGAGACCGTGGAGGGTCCCCCCTGGCCACTCAACACCCTCCCCTGTGGCCCCCAGGCCCAGCACCACAACGGGCACGTGTTCGTCAGCTACCAGGTGAGCATCCCGCAGTCGTGTGAGCAGTGCCTCTCATACATCTGGCTCATGGACAAGGCCCTGCTCTGCAGCGGTGAGTGCCCGCCCCCCTCCAGCATTCCCTAACTCCCCCACCACTTCCCCTCACACCCCACTACCCTCCACCAAACCTCCTAACCCTTCACCATGTCCCCAACCCCTCCCTGTGCACCTGGGCCTTCATGTGAGCCACAGGGTGGAACTTTCTGGAATACTGCCCTGGCCGTGCCTCAGCCTCTCAGTCCTCCCACCATCACCCTGGGGTAAATCCCGATTCTCAGCCGGCCCTGAGGCCCCCACCCTCCTCTGCAGCCTGCCCTCCACATGACCCCCCTTGGCAGGCTACCCCATGTCCCACCTTCCAGCTTAGGAACCCACTGCTCCTGCTGCCTGAACCACTAGCACCTCTCCAGACCCCCAGAGTCCCCCCCTCATGTGGCAGGCAAGGCCAGGCACCCCCATAGGAGCCCTGAGACACAGACAAAGTCCAGGATGACCCAGCTGGCAGGAGGGTCTAGCCCTGGGCCAGCTCAGTCAGGTCTCTGGCAGTTGTGTTTTCCCTCCGTGATCAGCCCCCCTGTCTTCTGCCCGGGTCTCCTGTCTCCTCAGTCCTCGTGTAAGGAGCAACCTATCCGCCTGTGTCCGTCACAGATACTTCTGAGACCAGGACACTTGGTGCCCCCTCTTTTTTGGTCTCAGCTAACTTTCTCTCTCAAGTATGGCTCCCCAAACCTCTGCTCCTGTCCCATTGGCCGGGCTCTAAGGCCACTAACAGTCACCAGCTGTGAACATCTGCCCATGTGGCTTCCTGTCGTGGGAATCAAGGCAGAAATTCTTAGACTCAAATTCAGAAGCCAGTCAGCGGATCCCTGGCTGATAGGGCAGGTGGCCCCAGGGACCTGGGGCCCTTGATGCACCATCTGTGACACCCCCCATGACCTCCTAGTGTGCAAGATGACCTGCCACAAGAAGTGTGTGCACAAGATTCAGACCTACTGTTCCTACACATGCGGGAGAAAGGTGAGCCCCTGCAGGGCCAGGAACCTCCCCAGAACACCTGGGTGAGGCCATCCTAAGCCATAGGGGGAGAAGGTGTGCTTGGTGCGAAGCCAAGGTTAGGTGTCAGGTAGGAGCAGGGAGCTGGCAGGAGGGGCTGGTCTGGTGTCAGCAGAGCACACTCTGGCTCTGTCAGAGACCCCTGAAGTCCCCCGAGACAGGACTGGGCTTCTGTGTGCATCTCAGACCTCCAGCCCTGCTCCTCCCTCCTCCAGAGGGAGGGAAGCACAAGGGAGGAGGGTCCCAAGCACTGGGGCTGCAGCAGGAGCAGGACCATCTGCCCTGAGGGAGCTGTGGGGAACCCCTGCCCGGCGATCAACAAGCTCACCTTCCCAGGCAGCCACCCCCAGCAGCCTGCAGGGAGGGATGGAGCCCACACGGGAGGCCTGACCCCACCTCTGGTGTTGCAGAGCGAGCCCGGTGCCGAGCCAGGCCACTTCGGCGTGTGCGTGGACAGCCTGACCAGTGACAAGGCCTCAGTGCCCATCGTGCTGGAGAAGCTTCTAGAACATGTGGAGATGCATGGCCTATACACCGAGGGCCTCTACCGCAAGTCAGGCGCCGCCAACCGCACTCGGGAGCTAAGACAGGCACTGCAGACAGGTGGGTGTCAAGGGTGGGTGGGCACCGTGGGCGCGCGGGCACGGCCCCCCTGCCTGTCCTCACCAGCCCCGCCCTGGCCTTCCCACAGACCCCGCGGCCGTCAAGCTGGAGAACTTCCCCATCCATGCCATCACCGGCGTGCTCAAACAGTGGCTTCGAGAGCTGCCCGAGCCCCTCATGACTTTTGCCCAGTACGGCGACTTCCTCCGAGCCGTAGGTGAGTCTCGGCAGCAGCGAGGGTGCGCAGGTGGGCAGGGTCGGGGTTCGAACCACAGGTGCTCACTGTGGCCGGTCGGAGAGGCGCAGGTGCCTAGCCTGGGGCAGGGCCAGGACCCCTGTGGGGCTCTGCATCTTGTCACACACCCAGCCCAGCCCCCACTCAGTGGGAGGCTCCCGGGCACCCTGGGAACGTGTCAGGGCCAGGCCCACAGGGAGCTGACGCGCTGGGCCCTCCTAGAGCTGCCAGAGAAGCAGGAGCAGCTGGCCGCCATCTACGCCGTCCTGGAGCACCTGCCTGAGGCCAACCACAACTCCCTGGAGCGGCTCATCTTCCACCTCGTCAAGCAAGTGCCTGCTGCCTGCTCTCCCTGGGGTGGGGGTCCCCATCAAGAGCCCCGCTGCAGTGTTCCCTGGGTCCCTCGGGTGGGGGGGCCCCCAGACTCTTCTGTGGTGCCTCTCGTGCCCCCTCTCCCAGCTCCAGGGTGTGGTGCCACAACCCCAGGGCTCCGGCCTCGGTCCAGGAGCTTCCTGGCCACCCCTAACTGCCGCTCACCACGCAGGGTGGCCCTGCTTGAAGACGTGAACCGTATGTCACCCAGCGCTCTAGCCATCATCTTTGCACCCTGCCTCCTGCGCTGCCCGGACAACTCAGACCCACTGACCAGCATGAAGGACGTCCTCAAGGTCACCACGTGAGTGCTAGGTGCCGGGGCTCCCCACCCCATGTCTCCTTCAGCGGCCAGGGCATCACTGCCAAGTGTGTTTGAGGCTGAAGAACTCGGGGAAAAAGGAGGAAGCCCTCCTCTCCAGTCACAGGGTGCGGGGCAGACAGTAAAGCCCCATGTTCTTGGCCTCTGGCAGCAGTGAGAACTGTCAGGAAAGAAACAGCTGTCTGGGGGTCCCTTCTGCCCCCTGCGTCGTCTTCAAAAGTTTTCAAAGAGTTCTTCAGAAGAACTCAGAAGGAAGTCGTCAGACTAATGGGACATTATTCAGGCTTCAAGTTGTAAAAAGAAGAACCCGTCACCCTAGGTGGTTTCTTGTGCGGCCCTGACACTACCCGGGTAGCGGCGTGGTGGTGACAGATTTGCTTCCAGCCTCTTCCAGCACATTCTTTGCTCCCATTTTTTCTTATGTGGGTGTGATGATGGAAAATCTGAATTGTGACTGCCTCTCTGGGCTGAGCCGCCGCACACCCTTAGCACTCACAGTGCACCTGCTGGAGCCCCCGGGGGCTCAGTGCCTGCAGCCGCTGCAACCGATCACCCAGGCTCCCTGTTCATACTCCTGCGTGAGGCAGGATGACTGTGAGGGATTGGTTCACTTTGATCCAGGGTGCTAGACTTCTTCCTTCAAACCAGGAGCCTTGTCGAGACAGGGACTCAGGCTCGGAAAGGTGGCGCAAGCCACACGAGGTCACACAGTGAGCTGGCATGGAGATGAGGGCCACTGCCCACGGCTGTGTCTGCGGCCCTGTGTGGCCTCTGTCTGGGTCTCCAGCTAGGGCCTCTCTAGACCCCGGGCCCCAACACCACCATCCTGGGGGCAGTAACTGAGTCCCCTTCTCTGCAGCTGCGTGGAGATGCTGATCAAAGAACAGATGAGGAAGTACAAGGTGAAGATGGAGGAGATTAACCAGCTGGAAGCTGCGGAGAGCATCGCCTTCCGCAGGCTCTCCCTCCTGCGACAGAACGCTGTAAGCACGCTGGGTGGGCATGGCCAGGGGCCTGGCTGGGGCGGTGGGGCGAGGTCTCACTTTTCCACCCCTTGAGCTCCCAGCCCACCCTTGGCCACAAGGCTTCCTGCCAGGGGCCTCATGGGAGCACGGTTGGGGGCCAGTTCCCCAACTCAGCTCAATGACCGCCTTCTTCGCTCAGCCTCTTGCCAACCAGCCCTCAAAGGGCAGCAGGGGACCTGTCATCCACTTGGTGATGTTCACATCATCTTCCACCCACACCTCCGGGGAAAGTGGCCATACGGTGGGGGTGGGGGCTTGGGGGGCAGGTCCTGATTCCCCTGGGAGGGCCCTGTCCTTGTCCCTAAAGTCAGATGTGGCTCGGTGCCCGTGACATGCCTGGGTGGTGGTCGTGGCCCTGGGTGGTTACCCTCTGTTCGTCTCTTCCCCAGCCATGGCCTCTCAAACTGGGGTTCTCGTCTCCCTATGAGGGGGTCCTGGTATGTACATGTTCCGTGGGCCCACCCTGCATGACTCCGGGTGCGGTGCATGCTGGGTTCCCTCCGTGCCCATGGTCTCATAGGATAGACCGAGCACGTGCTAACCTTCTGGAAGTGCATGCTGGGGGAGGCCCACTGCTGATGACCACCTGTGCGGAGGATGACTAATCAGCCGAGCACCAGCCACTCGGCCCCCATGTGATCCTTGGAGCAGCCTCACTAAACCCACCTTCCACATCAGAACTAACCTCTCCCAGAGTTGTTCACACCCGACTCTCCCCTCCCGAGAGCACCGGCCCCACCCACCCAGAGGGGCCAGCCAGACCTGCCACTTCTCTGTTGTAGATCAAGAGCCCCAAGGCCCGAGGAAGCAGTGCTGGCAGCCTGGAGGAGCTGGGGGTGCTGCCAGAAGAAGAAGTGCCCAGCGGTGATGAGGACCGTGAGAAGGAGATCCTCATTGAGCGGATACAGTCCATCAAAGAGGAGAAGCAAGTGTCTCTGCCCCCTTTCTGCCCTCAGCTGTGCCATCTGGCCCCCATCCCCAGGCCCCTCTGCAGAGCAGACCTGGCTGTTAGGAGGCTGACGGGCTAGACTCCTTCCCGTCATCCAGTACCTCCCTCATGGGGTGCTACTGTCCTAAAGTGCAGCCTAGGGCTCTGTTTAAACCCCATGCTTGACCATGGGAAGCCACGTGGTCCACAGGAAAAGAAGGGGCAGCAGAGGGATAATGCCCAAACTTTGTCTTGAAGTTGGTCTTAACTAGGGTAAACAACGAATCTGTCATCTGGTCAAGATGTGTGAGTAGGGCTGCCACTACCATTATGCCAGTAGAACAGGTGTGACCTGGGCCACCTGGCCACCCCAGTCCTAGGAACAGGGTAGAGGACTCCGGGCAGAGGGAATAGCACTTGCAAAGGCCCTGAGGCAAAAACATATCACTAGCTGAGTATAGGCGAGGTGGATGGCTTCCCTCAGCAGCCTGACACATTGCTCCTCGGAGTTTCTCTGGGCCAGATGTGATTTGGGGATTTGGGGATGGGTACTAAGGGCAGGGCCTCCCACCCAGGACCAGGAAGTTCCTATTCTGTCCCCAGCTGGCCTGGCACTATTGTTGGGTGGTCTTTGACCCTGGGAACAGCCTTGGACACCGTGACACCCTCCCCCCACCCCCAGGGAGGACATCACCTATCGGCTGCCGGAGCTGGACCCTCGGGGCTCCGATGAGGAAAACCTGGACTCTGAAACGTCAGCCAGCACTGAGAGCCTGTTGGAAGAGCGGGCCGGGCGGGGGGCCTCCGAAGGTCAGTATTAAGGCAGCGTCTGCTTTGCTCCTTCCCATGTTCACCACCGGCAGGCCCTGGGGCAAGGGTCCGTCTCCTGGCCCCGAAGCTGCAGTAACCCTGCCGTCTGTCTCTCAAAAGGGCCCCCCGCGCCTGCTCTCCCCAGCCCCGGCGCGCCTGCCCTGAGCCCCCTCCCCGTGGCAGCCGCCCCTCCACGACGAAGGCCGTCGTCCTTCGTGACGGTCAGAGTGAAGACCCCCCGGCGGACCCCCATCATGCCCACAACCAACATCAAGCTCCCACCCGGCCTGCCCTCCCACCTCCCTGGCCGGGCACCGGGTGCCCAGGAGGCTGCTGCCCCAGTGAGGCGCCGAGAGCCGCCTGCCCGCCGCCCGGACCAGGTACACTCTGTGTATATCACACCCAGCACTCACCTGCCCGTGCAGGGCATCCGGGAGCCCCTGGATGAGGACAGCCGGCTTCCTGGGGCCAAGCGGAGGTACTCAGACCCCCCAACCTACTGCCTGCCCCCCACTTCGGGCCAGGCCAACGGCTGAGGGCCACCCAGTGCCAGAGCTGGTCACTGAGCTGAAGAGCCAGCATCTGGCTGAGAAGGATCCCAAATGAAAAACTCCAAGACAATGTGAGGTGGGCACTAGCCCCAGTTGCAGAGTCCTAAGCAGGGAGAGGCCACCCAAGGCTCAGCCTACCCACATCATATAGACGCGCCCACTCAGATCACCAAATCATGGTGGGCAGCCTGGCATTGGCATCCCCCACCTCTTTTTTTGTTTTTATGGTAACTGTTTCTTTGTGCGTGGTTTACATAACTTTAAACTGTTAACAGCCTTAACCAGAGACCAAATTGTTTTTTATACATGTATGTACAAACTTTTATATTAACGCCCTGCATCTCCCTTATAACCCGGACATGAGTCTTCAGAGCAAAGCCTGCACAGCTGCCACACGTCAGAGGCCCAGACCTGCACGAGGACGGCTTGGGGCCCAGGGTCTGAGGGCCAGGACCTTGCCCAAGGGATCTGGACACTTGGGGCACAGGACTGCCCCCAAGTCTTTCTCAGACTCATCCTCTGCCCGGCTGGCAGCCACCTGGCTGGCATGCCTTGGAAGGAGTATTGGGGCCCCTCTGGGGTTCAAGGCTGGTGGCTGGAGTCAGGACACAAGGTGGTAGGCAGCCTCCACCTGCAGCACCACAGACCTCACATCCGAGGGACACTTGAATGTGGCCATCACTCTTCTGTCCACCATGCCCTGGACTCAGGAGGCTGGAGGAGGCTGCCCTCGGCACACTGCCCACTCCATGTGGCAAACAGGAGCCGCGACTCAGGACCACTCACAGGCAGGGAGGGCAAGGTTGTACATTCCTACTGGACAACAGTGACAGCCTGGGGCTCTCCGGAGTTGGGCTTCCCCTCTCTTAGGCTTGGCTCACTCCCCAGACACATGGCCACAGGTCTGGGATGAGAGGTGGGTGCCCCGGGTGCCCCGCAAGCCGTGCAAAATAAAAAGTGCCTGAAAGGTATTTGTGTGCAGTTCCTCTCAGACTGGTTCAGAGTCAGTTGGGGGAGGAGGGGCTGGCAGGTGGGGGTGGTCCACCCTGTGGCTTCAGCCAAGACAGATGCAGGGCAAGGGGCTATGTCCCTTGTCGGGGAGGACCTGCCTTGACACCCCCCGCCCCCAGCAAACACTGCTGTTGGAATTTCACATTACTCCTCACTCTGGAGTGGTGTGCTTGCTGGAGGTGCTTATTTATTAATCTGGAAATGGGGCCGGGGGGTGGGGGGACTGCCTCCTGTTGCCATGTTTTAGCACCCACCCTACCCCTACTTAAGACTTAAATGTCAGCTAAAAGGGTCATCTCATTATGAAGAGATCAGTTCCCAGTGGGCCCACCAGAGCCAGAAGGTACACACCCCATCCCCACCCCCACCATCCCCTCTCAGACCAGCTCCCAGTCTGCAGTAAGATGGGCAGCTGTGGGAACTTGCTGGCAGGTGGGGCCCATGGGGCTGGCGGGGGGTGGACAGTGAAGAACCCTAGTCCATGTGACACACGAGAAAGAGCTGGGAGGCTTGTCCGAGGCCACACATTTGGGATGGGGCAGGGCTGGGATTCAGAGCCTGCCCAGGCTGCCTCTAGTGCCCTATTTCATTCACCCTGGGTTTAGTCTCCTACATAGTATTTTGCGAAGACACCAAGCCCACTGGTGTGACCAGGACACAGGTGACGTCAGGGGTGGAAGATGGATGAGTGCTGCTTGCCAGCCAAGCTCCAGTACCTCTGACGTTCCAACCCCTACCCTGCCCTCCGCAGGCCAAGGGGTGCAGGGAGGTCACAGGATGGGCCTTGACTGCCTGAGGACCCAGGTGGGGTTCTCTCCATGAGGGTCTGACTGTCCCACCTCTCACCCCGAGAGCTAATGTCCCCCCTTGAGGCAGGCTTTGTCACACTGTACCTTTCCCAAAGAAGGAACCGGGCCCAGAAAATAAACTTTCTCAGGGCCTCTGCGGTGGGGGGGATGGAGTCGGTGTCAGGGCCGGAAGCTCATAACCGTAAACTCTGGATGGGCCCCTAAGCCTCGGATTCCTGCATCCCAGGCCGTACCCAGGCAAGAACCGGGTAGGGCTGCCGGGGTACGGGAGAGCTCGGCGTGGGAAGAACCGAGCTGGAGACGGCGTGAGCGACGAATGGACCGGGTCCGTTTAACCCCTCCGGACGGGTTAAGACGCTTGAGAGGGGAAAACGCCATCTAGTCTCGAGTAGATACGGACAGTACAGCGCCTCTCCCTAAAACAACACATTAGTCCCCCCCCGCCCCCAAAAAACACATTAGTTCCGCCCCCAAGACGCAACAGCGAACGAGTGGCGGACGCGCCCGGAAGAGGCCCAAAGAGGGCACTTCCGCCCTTCTCCAAGATGGCGCCGGCGGAAGGGGCAGGGTACGGCCGGGAGATGATGGCAGCGTCGAGGCTGGAGCTGAACCTAGTGCGGTTGCTGTGCCGCTGCGAGGCGATGGCAGCGGAGAAGCGGGACCCGGAAGAGTGGCGTCTGGAGAAGGTGAGGGAAATCTGCACTGTCAAGTGGAGCTTGACTTCCGGGGGGTGGCCTCCGCGGTAGCGGACACCGGGCCCCGCTCCCCCGTCCCAACAACCGCTCTGGCCACGCCCCTTCCGGTCGGTCCGCCACGTCCACCTGCAGCGCCCGCCCCATTCCCTAGGGTTCATCTGGCCCCGCCCCCTCGGCGCGTGTCTCCTCCCCCTTTAGGCCCCGCCCCATCCTGGCCCCGCCCCTTGTTGGCCCTGACAGCACTCCCTTTGGGCAGGAGAGGGAGGAGTGGAAGGGTATGGGGGACCAGGCTGACACCCCCACTTTCCCTTCCCAGTACGTGGGAGCCCTTGAGGACATGCTGCAGGCCCTGAAAGCCCAAGCAAGGTGAGTGCAGGTGGCTACAGGGGCTTCAAATCTGGGATGGGAATCAGGGCCAGGGCCAGCTCCTGTCAGGGAATCCCTGGGCTCCAGCCCCTGCTGAGATCCTTCCCGGAACTAGAGACAGTGGACAGGTTTTCTTTTTCCTCTTCTCACCTTCCAGCAAACCAGCCTCTGAGGTGATCAATGAATATTCCCGCAAGGTGGATTTCCTGAAGGGGATGCTGCAGGCAGAGAAGCTGGTGAGCAGGGGTGCTCTACTTCCTCAGCCCTCATCACACTCACCTGCCGTGGACCTGCCCCTCCGGTGACCCCTCTTCCCCCTTCTGCAGACCTCTGCCTCAGAGAAGGCACTAGCCAACCAGTTCCTGGCCCCTGGCCGCGTACCAACCACAGCCAGGGAGCGGGTGCCTGCCACGAAGACGGTGCATCTGCAGTCACGGGCACGATACACTAGCGAAATGAGGAATGAGCTGCTAGGCACGGTAGGGCTGCCTTCCTCCCTGGTCCCTGGTCCCTGGTCCCTGGTCCCTGGTCCCTCTGGTCAGGGATAGTTTAGTGCCTGGGTGTGGCCAGAACAAAAAATGCTGGCAGGCATAGGGACACTAGGGAGCCCAACAGCCTCTGCCCTGGGCCATCAAGAAAGGCCGAGCCAGGACTTTGCTAGATGGATAGGAGTTTGGTCCGAGGCAAAAATGGTGCCTGTCTAGTTGGCACCCCAGAGTTGGCCCAGAGCATCAGATGAGTTTGCCAGTTACATGACTTTATCTCATCTTGCCACAAATAGACAAGTTTTTCCATCTGCAAAATAGGACGGCAAGTGTCTTTTTGAGCCTTTTATGTGGATCAGCTAAACCCTTCAAAATATGAAGAAACTGAGATCCTGAGGTCATGGGACTTGCCGGCGGGGGGTTGTGGGGGCAGAGTCTGAGAGCAGAAAGGATAGTTTGGGGTGCAGGACAAGGCAGGTGACTTCATGGCTCTCCCTTTTTCCCATAGGATTCTGCTGGAGGTGAGTCACCCTGAGTAAAACAGGACTTGAGGCTTAATTGTCACGCTGCCTCACATCCTGCGCCTGGCTCCCCTGGGGTCTCCCACAGCCCAGGGAGTGTAGCCCCAGGGGTGTCACCTAGCTGTGCCTGATGGGGATGCCAGGACAGAGGAGCTGGCCCCCAGAGGGAAGAAAGCTGGATACCCCCAGGCCGCAGGGCCAAGGGTAAGCCAACAGAGGGGGCCTGGGGCCTGGGAGAGCCCAAATAGAAGTGAGGAAAACTGCTTAGAAGAGAGGACTTTTGAGCTAGAGCTTTGAAGCATGATCAGGAGCTCGCTGGGAAGCAGATAAGACAGGAAACGACATGATGAGTAGCAGACACATCACAAGCAACCATCAGGAAGCTGGGAAACAGGAAACCAATCTTCTCCTTCTTCCTGCTTGGCCTTTTTTGCTTCCAGAGCCCAAGCTGGATGTGAGGAAGAGAATGTGAGTGTCTTCAGCCCTTGGGGGGAGCACGGGGATGGGAAGGGTGGAGGGTGGAGGGTGGGGCGGGATGAACCTGGGACCACTGAGGCACCAAACCATGAAGGCCCCCGCAAGCATCTAAATCACCGATCAGAAGCCACTTCTGGGGATGCTCTTCCAAAAAGCCAAAGTGAAGAAGGGGAAACGGAACCCTACGCAGGGCAGGGGCTGGAGCCATAACCTCTGGGCTCCCTGGGAATGTGTTGGTCTCTTCCCACTCCTCCACCCTGTCTCCTGCCCACCCGTCCACCTCTGTGTGAGGTCAGCGGGGTGGCAGGGCCCAGATCAGGGGATGAGAAACAGTCAGCAGCCGAGCTAGACGTCGTCCTGCAGCGGCATCAGGACCTCCAGGAGAAGCTGGCGGAGGAGATGCTGGGCCTGGCAAGGAGCCTCAAGAGCAACACGCTGGCCGCCCAGAGCGTCATTAAGAAGGACAACCAGGTGTGAGGGCCGGGGGAACTTCCTAGCCTCTGCCCGGGGACACCAGAGATGGCTCCCCAGCAGAGGGGCCTCGTGGCCAGGGCTCTCAGATGATAGAAGTTTGACAGAAGGCAGACGTGGACCCCCCAGCAGAGAACATAGTACTAGCAAGGGCCAAGAGGAGCAGACTTGCCCCCAGGCGGCAGGGAGAGGCCACACTTGGCCACAGTCCCGTTGACCTCCCCACCTCGCCCACAGACCCTGTCACACTCCCTCAAGATGGCTGACCAGAACCTGGAGAAGCTGAAGACCGAATCGGAGCGGCTGGAGCAGCACACACAGAAGTCGGTCAACTGGCTGCTCTGGGCCATGCTTATTATCGTCTGCTTCATCTTCATCAGCATGATCCTCTTCATTCGCATCATGCCCAAACTCAAATAAAGACCTGTGCTGGCCCAGCTTGTCTAGCCTCTGTCTTCCCTCCACCCGTGTCCAGGGCTGCCCTTTGGGCTGGACAACAATACGGAGGCTCTTTGCAGGTTCCTGAGAGCCACGGGGAACGCATGAGCAGGAGAGAAAGGTCAGTCTGGGAGGAGTAGTGACCCAGCAATACCCCCCCTTCAGTCCCTCCGTGGTACCTACCCCACACTGAAAAAGGCCACGTTCCAAGAAGACACAGGAGCCCCCGGCTGGTAGGGTCAGAGCCAGACACGGTGCCTTCAGCCTGTCCGGTTGCGGTGAAGCCCGGAGGGTGGGAGGGGAATGGGGATACCTCTGGACGTCAGCCTGGAGGAGAGAGCGTCAGTGCTGGGCCTTGCTTGCGACTGAAGGTGAGAATTCAGAGACAGGACTTAGTCCAGCCACAACCTGAGCTCTCAGGAAACTAGAGAGCCTTCACCAAGCCATTCAACAAACACACGAGGGTCTGTGGGAACTCTGCCCTGCCAAGGACATAGCCTGATCATTTCAGGTGAGGACTGCGTGGGCACTACTCCAGAGTTGGACCCTGGAAGAGGTCATGGAGTGGGAGTCCCAGGAGAACCATCAGTCCTGGGCTCTGCTCACCCTCCCTCCAGATGTCAAAGGTGAAGCCTGTGAAGGAGGTGACCAAGGGAGCTCAGTGAGAGAGGCTGGGCAGGTAACAGGTGCACTAGGATGTTTGTCCCAGGCCTGTGAGAGTGGCCACTGTGGGAATATACATGGAAGTACCCACGTGGAGGGTCAACGTCAACATGGGTGTAAAAACACCAACTAAAGTTTTTTATAAGCTCTAATGGCAACTTTCAAAAAATAGATCTTAAGGGGCACCTGGCGGGCTCAGTCGGTAGAGGATGCAACTCTTGGTGTCAGGGTTGTAAGTTCGAGCCCCACTTTGGGTATAGAGCTTACCTAAAGTCTTTGAAAAAAAAATCCATCTTAAGAAGGCTCACACAAGATGCAGAGATGGTTCGATAGGAAGTTTGTTAATAGCCATATTCATGCATCAGGAAACAAAATCAGAGGGTAAAATCGTACTTTGTACTGTAGAGTATCCATTACTCAATATCCCTCAATAAACAATAAGCAAAAAATAAATACAATTTTTAAAAAATAATAATAAGCAATGATAGATATTGCCCTCATTTAACTGCAGAATCTCAAGCCAAAAACAGCACTCAATATAATGAACAAATACTGGCAATACTGCCACCAAATACAGGAGGGTGGAGGGGGATGCCCACAGAATCCACCCAACTCCCCCAGAGGTTTAACATCGTCTGGAAGTGCTGGTCAATTCAACTAGACAAGAAAGAATTGAGATTTAAAAATGAGGACAGGGCAGCCCCATGGCTCAGCGGTATAGTGTCGCCTTCGGCCTAGGGCGTGATCCTGGAGACCCGAGATCGAGTCCCATGTCGGGCTCCCTGCATGGAGCCTGCTTCTCTCTCTGCCTCTGTCTCTGCCTCTCTCTCTGTCTCTCATGAATAAATAAGTAAAATCTTTAAAAAATATATAAAAAATAATTTTAAAAAATGAGGACAAAGGCAAAGTTAATTTGCAGATGATAGGACTATATGAAAAACTCAAAGTAACTAAAAAAAAGCTATTTAAACGACAATTTAGTAAAACAGCAAGGGCTTAATGAATATTTAGTTTCCTTCATGCGGGGAAAAAAAAAAAGCTGCAAAATGTATCAGACGATCTCACCTATAATAGTAAAAGAAGAGATACACTACTTGGTTAAACTACATCCTTGGTATACAAAGAGCTCCCAAAAATCAACAAGAAAAAAAAATGTGCAGGAAAAGAAAAACATATCGTCTCTGAACTTTTTCTCTCACCAGATTAGTTAAGATGTAAAACTTCTTGTGGGAAACTGTAATAGCCCTGGAGTTAGAAAAGTGGGGGACCTCCTGGGTGGCTCAGCAGTTGAGCATCTGCCTTTGGCCCAGGGCGTGATCCTGGAGACCCAAGATCGAGTCCCACATGGGGTTCCCCGCATGGAGCTTGCTTCTCCCTCTGCCTGTGTTTCTGCCTCTCTCTCTGTGTCTCTCATGAATAAATAAATAAAATCTTTAAAAATTTTTAAAAAGTAGGACAACCCAGTTTCTCTCATATTTTTAAAATATAATTTTTGGGGATCCCTGGGTGGCTCAGCGGTTTAGCGCCTGCCTTTGGCCCAGGGCGCTATCCTGGAGTCCCGGGATCGAGTCCCGCGTGGGGCTCCCAGCATGGAGCCTGCTTCTCCCTCTGCCTGTGTCTCTGCCTCTCTCTCCCCCTATGTCTATCATGAATAAATAAATAAATAAATAAATAAATAAATAAATAAATAATCTTTTAAAAATAAAATATAATTTTTGAGTAAATAGATAAGTACAAGTTTTTTTATTTTTTTATTTTTTTTTTAATTTTTATTTATTTATGATAGTCACACAGAGAGAGAGAGAGGGGGGCAGAGACACAGGCAGAGGGAGAAGCAGGCTCCATGCACCGGGAGCCTGATGTGGGACTCGATCCCAGGTCTCCAGGATCGCGCCCTGGGCCAAAGGCAGGCGCTAAACCGCTGCGCCACCCAGGGATCCCTATTTTTTTATTTTTTTAATAAATTTATTTTTTATTGGTATTCAATTTGCCAACATACAGAATAACACCCAGTGCTCATCCCGTCAAGTGCCCCCCTCAGTGCCCGCCACCCGATAAGTACAAGTTTGCTAAAACCACTGGTTTTTCAGGCCAAAAAAACAAAAACAAACCCTGAGGGTCAGAGAAGGTGAGCGGCCAGCTCCAAGCACACAGCAGGTCAGGTTCCCACTTCCCTTACCGCGGGGTGCCGCCCCCTCCCCGCCAGCCCCGCCCAGCCGCGCCCCACCCTGTGGAGCGACCCCGCCAGTTGGGTCCAACCTTTGAAGTTAAAGCACAACCTGGACTCGGGCGCGTCTCTGGGAGCGGACCCAGGCTCGGAGACCCGGACGCTGGGACAGGTAACCCCGGACGGGAGCCGTCCGTGCGGCCTGCAGCTGGGGCGGAAGTCCCGGGGGGCTTCCCGGGGGTGGTGTCCGCGGGCTTCACGCGCCCTGAGCAGGCGAGGCTGCAGCAGCGCGGGGGTTAACTGGAGGCGGGGCCCACCCGGGATGCGCGCTGACGTCACGGGCGCAGCGCCTTTCCGGGTTGCGCCGCCGGGGGCGGGCTGCTGTGCGAGCCAATCGGGTGCGTGTATGCAAATGGAGGAGTGGGCGGTGGCGGCCGGTGCGCGGCTCCGGAGTCCGCCCCCGGTGCTCCCGCGGCCCCGCCCGCCCCAGGCGCGCGCTTCTCCGGCTCCGCAGGCCGCTCGCCGACCGCCCCCGCCACGCGCGGGCCACGGCGCCCCCCGCAGGACCCGCTCGCCGCCCCGGGGACGCCCCCCCGGCGCCTCGCCGAAGCCGATGCCCACCCGGGAGCCGCCCAAGCCCCGCGGCCACCGTGGGGACCTGCAGACCCGCCCGCCCGGCCCTGGGCCCCCGGTGAGTCGGGGCGGGAGGAGGGCGCCCAGGTGTGGGGGGCCGTGGCTTCCCCACCCTGGTTACCGGGGGGGCGGCACCCCGCGGCAAGGGAAGTGGGGAACATGATTCCTGCGGCACCTGCAGCGACTGGTGCCCCCAGGCCGGGAAGCCAGCGCCCCCCGCGCTCTGTGCGAGCCTCAACTAGGAGCCCCCAGGGCAAGGCCCAAGAAGATTGTATTTGAGGATGAGCTGCCCTCCCGGGCCCCCTTGAGCACCAGGAAGCCTATCGAAGCCATCCCCAGGGAGCACACGCCAAGGCCCCAGCCAGTGCCCGACTATGAGCTGTGAGTGTCCCCCCACCTTGATCCTGATGCCTGGGAACAGGGAAGGGGCATAGAGGCTGGGGCTTCGACAAATGTATAAGAGTTTACCGAATAGTAAAAAGAGAAAAAGAGGTTTTGGGGCCGGGAGTCCAACATGGGCAAAGTAAAACAAATTAAACTGATTGGGGGAAGGGTCGGGCTCTTTCCGCCCCGCTCTGACCCACTTGAACCCCGCAGGAAGTACCCACAAGTGAGCAGTGAGAGGGAACGCAGCCGCTACGCTGCGGTGTTCCAGGACCAGTACACAGAGTTCTTGGAGCTCCAGCAGGAGGTGGGCTCGGCCCTGGCAAAACTCCAGCAGCTGGAGACCTTGCTGAACTCACTGCCCAGGCCCCGAAGCCAGGTCAGCCCCAGCAGACACCCCTGGCCCACAGCCCTTCCAGGTGGTGGACCCTGGGCTCTGGGACCCCCTCTGGGTCCAGGTCTCTGGGCCCCTTCCTCTTCAGGGCTGGTTGAGCACCACAGCATAGTAACCAGGGTCAGCCCTGGAAGTCTGCACCCCCGGGTCACTTTGTCTGAGCCTCAGTTTCCCCATCCATCCTTGAGTTCAGCATCCTCTGAGCACCCCCAACCCCTTCTCTACTCGCAGAAGGAAGCCAACGTTGCTGCCCGCGTCTGGAGGGAATTTGAGAAGAAGCAGACGGTGAGTTGTGCCCCCGAGCCCCACAGGCCCGCCTTTGCACACCCCATCCTCCCAAGAGGCTCAGTGAGCCCAGTTTCAAGGAGAGGAAACTGAGGTCCAAAGAGGAAGAGGTGAAGGGTTGAGCCTCCGAGGGCCAGAGGCCAAAGCACCACAAGGACTCTCCTGGGTCTTGCCCTGCCCAGGACCCCAGCTTCCTGGACAAGCAGGCTCGCTGCCACTACCTGAAGGGCAAACTCAGGCACCTCAAGATGCAGATCCAGAAGTTCGATGAGCAAGGAGACTGCGAGGGCTCTGTGTACTTCTGAGCGCCCTGGAGGACAGGCGGAAGGACATGGCAGGGTGGCCCTCTTGCCCTGTACTTGCCTCTCTTACTACCTTCTGGCTCTAGCTCCTTCTGTTACCCCTTCCTGGGGTAGCTTTGGCAAATGCCTCAGCCTTTGAGACCCAGCTCGGATGGCACCTCCTCCAGGAAGCCTTCCCAGAACCTCCACAGGGACCACTGGCCCTGAGCCCAGATCTCAGCCCATCCCCTGGAAGCAGGTCTTGCCTGAGTCTGTGTCTCGGTGCAGTAAATATTTATGAAATGCCTACTGTGTACAGCCGCTTAACACTCCTGATTTCACTCAGTTGGCACCAAAAAGTTGTTCTTCCATCTAATGGAGTTAAAAATCAAAATTCCAGGAAAGCGACTTATCCACACAGGGTGTGAACTCTGGTCTGTCCAGAGGGCCCCCTCTCCACCAAGAGCCCTCATGTGACCCTGGATGCTGAGGGGCCGACATCCAGCATTACTTGCTCAGGCAGGCTTGGGCTGGGGGAGCTCCATGGCCCAACAGTTTCCAGTAACCAGGGCACCTGGGTGGCTCAGTCAGTTGAGCATCTGACTTCTTTTTTTAAGGAGATAGTGTACCTGCTTCAAGATTTTATTTATTTATTCATGAGAGACACAGAGAGAGAGGCAGAGACATAGGCAGAGGGAGAAGCAGGCTCCCCCCAGGGAGCCCGATGCAAGACTTGACCCCAGGACTCCAGGATCCCACCCTGAGCCAAAGGCAGACACAACCGCTGAGCCATCCAGGCATCCTGAGCATCTGACTCTTGATTTTGGTTCAGGTCATGGTCTCAGTCCCCAGGCTCTGCTGAGAGTCCGCTTCTCCCTCTCCCTCTGCCCCTCCCCCTGCTGGCAAGCATGTGCTCTCTCTCTAAAATAACTAAATAAATCTTTTTTCAAAAGTTTCCAGCAACAGGACTGTAGAGGATCCTCCCTAGTCTTGCTCAGTGGGCATCACGCAAAATTCATGTGACATAATGCTGGGGACCTCCTGAAGGGGGCAGACTCAGCCCAGGGGCCCTGCTGGAGTCCCTGAGGCCCACCCAGATAAATGAGCCCTTAAAAATCTCCACTTCTGGGACGCCTGGGTAGCTCTGCACTCAGGCCTAGACAGGCATCCAAGTCTCTGGCCTGGGGACCGGACAGCAGGACAGACAGGATGGTCTGCTCAGTTCTCAGATGTGCTAGGAATCTAAGAGGTCATCACTGTCCCACCCAATTGGAGGGGACATACATTTGCTTCCCCAAAGGACACTGTGGAAGGTGCTGACTCAGGGCAGAGTCGGCCTTCCAATGGGAGCCCAGTATCCTCTCAATCCCATTCCTACTTTAGGCCCTGCTGGGGGGCAGAGCACACCCCTGAGACCCTCCTATTCATTCCACAGGAAGTGGATTCAAATGCCCAGTCTTCCCTCTCAGGCCTCTTCCAAGATGGACATGGAAGAGGCTGGGTGCTCATGGGGAACATTTTGGAGGGTTAAGGGCTGAGCACAGGCCAGCCTGTGGAGCAATACCTGAGTTCTGTCCCATTGATGCCTTTCCCATCAGAGAGGCCAGGATGGCAGGGCCCTGCCTCCCCCAACATCAACTTAATTGGGTCCCCATTTCAGCTGGTCCTTAGCTGTCCTTACCTGTCCCACCGTCCAGATCCCAATCTCTGAAATGGGAGGTTTTATTAGTTACATGTGAGAGGAAACCAAACAGGCTCAGGCACAAAAGGGTAAATCTGGGATCATGAGACTGAAGCATCCAAAGGTTTTGGATATGACAGGCTCCAGGGACTCCAAAGGTATCCTGGGAAGTTGGTCTACCTATTTTGGCTCCTTTTTTTTTAATTTTATTTATCTGTCAGAGAGCGAGTGAGCACACACACAAGCGGGGGGGGGGGGGGGGGGGGCGGGTAGCGGCAGGCAGAGGGAAAGGGAGAAGCAGGCTCCCACCTGAGCAAGGAACCCCATGCCAGACTCCATCCCAGGACCCTGGGATCATGACCCAAGCCAAAGCCAGATGCTCAGTCAGCTGAGCCAGCCAGGCACCCCTTGGCTGTTTTCAGCTCCATCCTCCTAGTTCCAGATCCCGCCATCGAGTGGCCAGCTCCGGGCTGCGTGCCTTCCCTGAACCCATCCCTGTGGCCAAGGGAATGGAGGGCTCTGTCTGGGGTGAGATCATGTGGCAAGAACTACACGGAATGTTTCTCCAGAGGACACTGGGGCCCGGACACCATGATCAAGGGCTGACCAAAGGGAATAGGGTATTTGGTCCGGGGCACGTGTGCATCTATGAGGCTCACCGTCACAGCCCAGAGCTTGAACCTGAACCTGAGCCATCTGCAGGATGCCACCCACCCCTGCAGACTCACTAGCTGACTGCAGGGCCCTCTCCCTGCCCCCAGCCGTTTCCCCACAAAAGCAGCAAGGCAGGCTGTTGTGAGGTTGTGGGTGTTCCAGATGGCTGGGGGTGGGCAGCCATGGTAGGGTGCCCCCCCATCCTGCCCTCCCCTCACAAAGATGATGGGGGCTGTGCAGGTAGGAAACGTCTTTATTATTGGCCTTGATTCATTCCTCATGTAGTGTCCATGGATTACATGTCCAGAGGATCTGCCTGGCAAATACTACCCCTGCCGGGCTGCAGCTGCCCCTCAAGCCCAGACACCAGGCCTTTGTCCATCACACACGGGAAGCCAACCTCACCATCCCAAGAGCTTATGCTTGGGGTGCCCGGCTCCAGGCTGCCCCAGAAATGAACTGGACCCTCGGTCCCTCCCCCTCTATTCTGGCCAGAAGTCCTGGGGAGGCCGAGGCTGGAGTCTGGACAAGCACTCTCTTTTTGGTTTCGTGATCATTTAAAAAACAGAGAAGACAAACATTTCACAGTCTTTAAAAAATAGTAGGAGTCTGGTGAAAGAAGCCAAGGTCCTCCACTCGGGGGGCCCCCCGTGAGGCCGACACATCCAGGTCCCGTGGGGTCACTGGCCTGAGCCATAGGGCCAGTTGAAGGTACTTCCCGACAGCAGCATGTCTCGGATCAGCGTCTCAATGGGCGTCTTGCCCACTAGGCGCATGAAGAACAGCTGGGAGATGAGGGAGGCAGGGACCGCGCGCAGGGCGGGGAGTCGCAGCAGCAGGCGACCGAAACGCTGGGGCTGGGACGGGTACTGAGCCCGCACGTACTCAGTAAGGGCCACCTGTGCCTTTTCCTGCAGGCTTTCCACATGTGCTGGGTCCGAGAGGCCGCAGGCATCTGGGGAGACAGGGCAGGGTCAGGAGGGTGGGGAGAGGTGGGAGGACACCAAGCCCCCCACTCAGGGCTCCGGGTGCTGGGAAATGGAGTCCTGAGGGACAAATGGGGTCCTCAGGCAGTGTCAGTCCTCGAGAGACTGAGGTGGCCTCAACTGAGGACAGTGACACAAGAGTGTGGACACTGGTGTCTCCAGGACAGGGGAGCCCCAGCTGAGGCCTTGGGCAAGGTGACAAGTTCTAATCAAGCTCAAGGGGAAGAGGAACTAGGGAGGGGACTCGAGAAGGAAGGCAAAGCCAGAGGGGGTGTTCAGCCAGAGTGGCCTGGAGTGGGAGACCCATGAAGGGTGGGGCAGAGGAAGAATCTTCTGGGGGCAAGAGGCGCAAAGCTGCATTTATCAAGTGAAAGCCACCTCTCAGAGTGGCCTGCGTCTCATTCCTGCATCCCTGGCCCCAAGAAGACCCCTAGTGGGATCTGGAACCTTCCAGATGCAGAACCAGCTGCGCCACCAGTCTCTGGAGTGAGGTAGGGCATTCAGTGGCTAGGTGGTTAACTAAAGACTAGGAAGGTCCTGGCCGGCCCCGCCCACAGCGGGAGGGACTCCAAGACCCGCCCCTGCCCCGTCCCACGCGGCACAGCTGCCAGGAGGCTAACTAGGGGGCGTTTGGGGAGCCCTGGGTCAAAAGTCTGGGGGCCCAGGAATCAGGGAGTGGAAAGCTCAAGGGAGGCCAGAACCAGGTGTCAGGGTATCCCCGCCTGGCAGGCGTCTGTAACTGCGCAGTAAGCAGGAAGGCCCGAGTCGGCAGAGGAGGGTCAGGGGTGTTGGGGAGGACGAAGATCGGGGACCAGGTGTCAGGGACCTCCCCTCCCTCATCCTCCGCCTCTGGATCTGCTCACTGAGCACCAAGAGCACCCTGATGAGGGGGTAGAGGCTGGGGTCTCAGGGAGCCTGGGAATCCGGGAGAGAGGCTGTTGGGTGACCTGAGCCACGCGTCCAGGCCCAGCTGTGGGTCTGGAGAGCAGGGCTCAGGGCTCTTAGGGAGCCCTGGGATCAGGCGTTGGGGGCATCAGGGTGTCACACCGCCTGTCTCTCCTCCACTGGCCCCCCAGCGGCGCCAGGCCGGCAGGCTGAGGGTCAGGGAGGGGGGTCCTCTGGGGGCCGGGGTCAGGGTCCAGGTCGCCCCCCACCACCACCCGTCCTGGGAGACAGACACACACACAGACACACAGACGCGCGGCGCATCTCACCGGGCGTGAAGAGCGCGATGGCCTTGAGGCAGCCGTACTCGGCCGAGTCGACCTGCAGGCGGCCCAGCTTGTCCACCTGCTCCTGGAAGGCGCGCACCTGGTCCATGAAGGCCACGGCGCGCTCGGCGGCCATGGGCGCGGCGTGCAGCCCGGCGGCGGCCAGCAGCGGCGCCGTGTGCAGGGGCAGCGCCGCCTGCGCCGCGTTCAGCACGAAGAGCTCGCTCCAGCTGAGGCGCAGCAGCGCCACCTGGTCGGCCACCGGCAGCTCGGGGAAGAAGGGCGCGTGGCGCGCCCACTCCACGGTGCTGAAGAGCAGCCGCGCCGCCAGCTCGCACACGTTGTCGATGCCCAGCACCGCGCCCGCCGCGCCGCCCCCCGCGCCGAACGCGCCCGCCGCGCCCGCCCCGAAGCGCCCGGCCGCCGCGGGGTAGGGCTCGGCGCGCAGCAGCTGCGCGATCAGCTCCGACACCGGCTGCCCCGGGAAGAGGTCTCCGCCCGCCGCCGCCGCCAGCGCCGAGCCCGGGGGGCTGCCCGAGGACGCGGCCACGGCGCCCGGCAGCGAGTGCGGGATGCGGCCGCGCTGCACCGCTGGGGGGCGGAAGGGGGACGCGGAGGGGGCGGGGAAGGGGGGAGCCGGTCCCCGCGGCCCGCAGCCCGCAGCCGTGGGGAGGCGGGCGGGGAGGGGGCAGGCGGGTGACGAACACGGGGTGCGGGACAGGGATTGAGGGACACGGGGAGAGACACCAGAGAGGAGCGAGGGAGGTGGCAGGGAGAGGGAGGGACGGAACAAGGGGGAAAGTGGGTAGGCGTGGGGGGGGGGGCAGGTGGAGGGAAGAAAAGGGGGGAAGATAAAGTCATCACAGGGTCACTCAGCCCCTCCCCCAAAGGCTCCCCACACCCAGCCTTTCCCTGGTCCCCCAATCCCCCCCATGCGTGCACAGAAGGACCTGCAGGCCCCACCCTGCTCTGCCCTGTGCCCCAGCGGAAGGCCATTTCCAGCCACCAGTCCCACCCCGCTTCTTGCAGAGGAGCATAGGGGGTGGGATGGGGCCCTTGGGTGAAGACTAATCTAATTCGCACCTGGCCCCCTCCCTCTGGACGATGTGAGCTCCACTCAGCAGCCATGGAGGCCTGACCTGTCAATCATGCCCCCATCTGCCCATCATGGGGATCTCAGAGCTGACCATAGGGCCAGGGAGGGGTCACTTTCATTCTGCTGGGGTGGAGGGCGGCCCTGGCCAGCCTAGCCTTGAAGCTAGTGATCTCTCCTACAGCAATGGGATCTTTTCTCTAGCTCCCAGCCTCATCCCACCCCCAGATCACGGCTCCAGGGGGACCCCAGAGCTGGGAGTGGAGTCCCAGCCTATAATAGGTGCTCAATAAACATTAACTGCCATCAGTAGCCTTGCCTGTTAAAGGAGAGCACCCACTGCTGGCTTCCCAGGATTCAGGTGAATAGGAAGAAGGAAACTGAGGCACAGAGAGGAGGAGGGGTAGCCACAGGTTTACCTGACCTGTGCCAGGGTGGTTGGGCTGAGGGCCAGACAGAAACTAACTAATGATCTTTAATGAATTGGCATGCCCCGTCTCATCTTCATGAACTCCTAGCCAACAGGCCACAGAATGAATGGGGAACAGAATGTGGGTGGAAGTCAGGGCCTGAGCAGGTTAGTGGGGGCTTTAGGTTCGAGGATTCTTGTCTCAGAACCAACTGTCAAAGATCAGATCCCAGCTCAACGCCCCGGCCCCAGCCCCGCCAGGGTTGGGTGGAAGACCTATTCCTTCCGCCTTTGTTCACTCAGTCCTAAACCCTATCCCCACCATTCATCCATCACCCAGCCATGTTCCTACCTCAGTGCCTTTGCACTCACTGTTCCTGCTTCCTGAGATCCCCTCCCCCAGCTCTTCCTCTTTATCCAGCCCAAACTGTGTGGGTTCAAGTCCCAACTCTAGTGCTCTCTGACCCTGGCAAATGGCTTCACCTCTGCATTCTGTGCTCAATGTCCTCATCTGTAAGATGCAGGTAGTAATGACAGTGATGACACCAATCACTAAATTAATGAGAATCTAACTTACTTAGAACAGCACTAGGCATATAGGAAGGGCTCAATGGGTAGTAATTCAAGCCAAGAACATGTATTAAGCACCTTCTATGTTCTAGGCCCTGGACTAGTCACTGGGTATGTGTCAGAAAACAAGACAGGGATCCCTGGGTGGCGCAGCGGTTTGGCACCTGCCTTTGGCCCAGGGCGCGATCCTGGAGACCCGGGATCGAATCCCACATCGGGCTCCCGGTGCATGGAGCCTGCTTTTCCCTCTGCCTGTGTCTCTGCCTCTCTCTCTCTCTCTCTCTCTCTCTCTCTGTGACTATCATAAATAAATAAAAATTAAAAAAAAAAAAAAAGAAAACAAGACTAACGCAAGTCCCTTCCCCCAGGGAGTGGACATCCTGGTGGGGGAGCAAGTAGATAGTGCAAAATAAAGGGGGATGGTGAAGAGTAATCAGGAGGGCTTCTCTGAGGAGGTGTTCTTTGAACAAACCTTAAAGGAGGTAAGGGACGCCTGGGTGGCTCAGTTGGTTAAGCATCTAACTCTTGATTTCAGCTCAGATTATGATCTCAATGTTGTGTGATTGAGTCCTGTGTTGGTCTCCACGCTGGGCATGAAGCCTGCTTAAGATTCTCTCCCCCTCCCCTGCAGTCCCTCCCTCCACCTCTTAAAAAAAAAAAAAAAAAAAAAGGTAAGGAAGCCATGCAGGTATGAGGTAAGAGTGTTCCAAGAAGAGGGAACAGTCTGTGCAAAGGCCCTGAGGTAGGACTGTGCTTGGGGCATGAGCTGTGATTATTTCCCACTCCTGACACTTTGGAGAGCTGAAGTACATCAGGACTTCAGGTCATGGACAAGCAGAAGCAAAGGTTGTGGAGGGCGAGTCATCCCTGAACTTGAAAGGACAAGAGTGTAGTCGGGCAGTTTTAAGAGAGAGACCGAGCAGCCACTGCCAGCTTCTTTCACAGAGGCCAGCAGAGAGGAAACTAACTTTAGAGCAGGAGAGACCTAAGATGCAGGGAAGAACTGCCAACCTGCTCCTGGGGAGGCCGGCAGAGACAGGAGCCCAGCATGGGGCTCTTAGCCAGTGAGCCAGGTCCTGCTCCCAAGCCCACCGGGCTCCATGTGGAAGTCTCTGGGTTCCAACTGAATTCTAAGAGTGAATTCTAGAGCTTGGTAGAACTCTAGGCCCAGCTGCCCGGCACGTGTCCACTCAAGTCCCCAGGGCAGAAACAAGGGGCTGGGCCTCCCTCTGGCTCCCAGTGCCCAGGGTCAGGCGGAAGGGTAAGCTGCCCTTTGCCTTAATCGGGCGAGTTCCTGCCTTGGACAAACACAAAGCAGGGGGTGGAGGATGGAAGAAACCAATCAAAAAAAAAAAAAAAAAAAAAACCATCCTTGTTCAGTGTTGGCCAGGCTAAGGGGCACAGGGGTCACTGAGGTGTCAGGGCCAAGGAACCTGACTCTGAGGCCAGGGGCCCTGGCAGGGAGGGGCTGAGGGGCAGAAGAGTCCTGACGTGGGCCTGAATCAGGGTGTCCCCTGCATCCCCAGCTCCACCGCAGCCACCAGGTGACTATGGATAATTGGATTCCTCCAGCCTGGGGCCAGACTGAGGCCCACGAGATTGTGGGATCGGTGGTAACGAGGTTAGCAGGCGCCAGGCCCCACCCTCCTCGGCTCCCAGACCCCCGAGAAAGGGAGTGAAGGCGAGGGCTGTTTGCTCACCCTGTGCCTGCCCCACGCCAGCAGGTACTCACCCTCCTTCCTCATGCCCACCCGGAAGCACTTCTTCAGGCGGCAGTATTGGCACTGGTTCCGGTGATGCTGGTCGATCTGGCAGTCACGGTTGGACCTACAGGCACGCAAGGGGTCACCGTGACACCCACATCCTGCCCCCTGAGCCACCCTATAAGTCACCTTTGAAGGCCGCACCTGAGAAACATCCATGCCCCCTACCCCGGGCTGGGCAGGTACCCTCCCCAAGGGGCACAGGGGCTAAGCCTGCAGGTCTGCAAAGGGGAAGAGGACAATGGACGGTGGGGACGAATGGAGTCTGCGGCAGAGTACATTAGCACGCCAGGGAGGGTATATTGGGACTGGGTTTTGAAGGATGAACAGAAGTTCAGAACAGCTCCCTACTCAGTGGGTAGTCCGCTTCTCCCTCTCCCCTTTCCTCCCCCTCCTCCCTGCACCTGTAGGGAGGTCACGCTCTGTCAATTAAATAAATAAAATCTTAAAAAAAAAAAAGTTGCCCAGAACAGAGAGGCAATTCCACGCAGAGAGCACGAGGTGAGCTGTAAAGTTGGAAACGTGCAAATATGAAAGCCTCAACGGTCTCATTTTACTTGGTCATTGCTGGGCCGAGGGTGAGGTCTTTGTCCCAAGGGCAATGTGAGAACAGCAAAGGTACACGCTCAGGGAGCTGGGCTTCTGAGCTGGGCTTCGGGAGTTACCTAAGAGGCTTGGGGCCAGGCCAGGGCCCATCCTCTACGGGCACAGTAGGGCCGGGGTATTATCACCCCACACAGGACCACCACGAATGAACGAATGAATGAACAAACCCCTGTGCCCCCTTTAAGACCTCAGACCCATGTCCCCTCCTCCAGGAAGACCTTCCAGACTCCTAACTGAGCCAAAGAAGCTTCCCCTGAGTGGCCCTCAGGGATCACTGCCTGTTGCAGGGATGGGACAGGGCGCCCCGCCCTGCAGGACACGGAGCTCCCCATCCAGGGGCAGCCCCCAGCCGGCAGGTTCAGGCCCTCGTGCTTCACATTTCTCCAGTGCTCCTTCCCCCCGGCCCCTGCCCCTGCCCCTGTGCTCCCTCGGTGTCCCTCCACCCCAGCCTCGAAGCTCTCCGAGGCCCGGCTCCGGGGACAGAGAGACACCCCCGGCGTCCCACCTGGGCCACCAAGAGGGTACCCAGAGACAGTCAGCATAAAACACTCGATGCAGTTAAAATCTCAACACCGCTCAGCCGCAGACACTCAGCCCCAGCCCTACGGTGGCAACTTCTCCACCGAGACTCAGTTTCCGCATCTGGAAAGGGGAGGCCAGATGCCGGCTCTCTATGGGATGCACTGGGCCTGGGGGGACCTGAGGGGTTTTCGGGGAGGGCAGCAGGACCCAAGCCCAAGCTGGGGGCGGGGGTCTCAACGGCAGGCTCAGGACAGCGGAGGCCCTGGGGATCTCCAAGGGCCCAGGTCCCACAGCGCCAGCCTCGCAGCCCAGGCCTCTGTCCCCTGCCCGGCCCGAGCCCCCAGGAAGAGGCCCCGCTAGGGTGGAGGGAGTTCAGGCAGAACCAGAACAAAGCCCAGCAGGCAGGCAGTGGGAGGGTCCTGGGCAGCCGGGTGGAAAGAGCCAGGCCTGGGGCGGGCAGGCAGGCAGGCAGGGGCCCAGCTCCGGGCCCCTGACCTGGGGCAGGGGGCGGGGGGGGGGTTCCCAGAACCTTCTGCCTCGACTTCCCCAGCTGTGGATTTGGGAACAGATCTCCTGTCCCTCCAGATGGGGAAACAGTAAGTTCCACCTGTTATCCCACCTAAAGAGCACATGCTTTGCCCAACCCTATGGTCCAACGCAGCCTCCTCCCTGGGCTTCTGGCCTCTGGTCCAATTTGATCACTTGCCCTCCCTTGCTCACGTAGCCTCCTCAGCTCCCTGTCATCCTCAGTCCAGGACTTCAGATCCACTCGCTTCCAAGTCCTCCCAGGCCTGGGTGGTCTCATCTTACCACACTGCTCCCCTAACCTGCCACTGAGCCTTTGCCTGGGCCACGCTCTCTACAGGAGTGCCCTTCACCTCCTCTACCTGCCAAACCCCTCCTGCTTCAAGGCCTACTTCCCATGGACCTCCTCCAGGCAGCCCTCCCTGAACCTCGCGCAGAGCCAGCCCCACTCTCCCCGGGGACTCCGGACCCATCCTTCCCTCGGGCACAGCCCAGACTCCACAGGCAGGCAGCATCTGTGTCTCACTGTGTCTCCTCCAGACTGGGAGGGCGCCGGGATTGGACTGGGGTCTCTCTGGGGGGGGGGGGGGGGGGGGCTGGCATCAAACCTGCCCGGCTAGGCCCTGTGGGGACTTTGCGGAACCAATCTGAGGCTCAGAAGGGGCAGTGATTTCACCAGGTCCCACGGTGCAGAGCTTCTGCGGCGAAGGACCTGCCGGCCCCAAACAGCAGCCCCCTCTCCTGTCTTGTAGCTTCCTGCTCCCTTCAGAGGCCCCTGAGACCCCAGAACCACCTAAGCTCCTCCCTTGCCCTCCCCAAAGACCCGGCCAGAGAGCAGGCAGCTATTCCAGCAACAAGAATGAGGCCAAAGTCTGGTGGCCCAGTTACCACTGGAGGAGGGAGCAGGCCAGCTCTCCCACACACACACAGCTACCCCAGACCAGGCCCTGACCGCAGACCCGGGGCCAAACTCCAGCCTCTGGTGCCCGGTGCCCCGCCCTGTGGCCTCACCAACAAGCCCGCCATCAGCTGCCCTCTCCCTGGGGACACCCTGAACCAGGACTCAGCCGCTCCCCTCTTCCCAACCCCAGTTCCCCTTGCTAAGCCCCAACTGGGGCAGGGTCTCTCTCTGGGGGACCCGGGGCCTTGCCAGGACCTCTCTAGGCCTCAGTTTTTCCTATCCGGAAAATGGGACTCTCCAGACTGGCTCTGCAGAGCCTGTACACGTTCATGTTGGGGTGCAGGGCAGGAGCTTGGCAAGGAAGCAAAAGGACACTCGCGGAGGACTGGTGGGAAAGGGGGCCCGGGGCTAGACACCCCAGCCCAGCATCAACCAGAGAAAACTAGCAAGGCCACACCCTGTCAGTGGGGCCTCCAACCCAGGAGGGCCCGGGGCTCCTTCTTTGGAAACATTCACCCCCCACCCCGAGGGGGCCAACCGAAGTTTCAGGGATTTTCCAGGAGCCCTAGGTCTGCGCCCACTCCTGATGGGGGCAGGGTTGGAGCAGCCGAGGTGTGGTCAAATCCAGGCGCCCTCCCAGCCCTCCCAACGGCGGTTTCCAGTGACCCAAGGCCCAGGGTGAGCCCAGGGTTGGGGGGGAGGGGGGCAGCTCCCCGCTGATGGGCAAGCCCGGCTCCCCCCACAGCAGGGCTACCCATGCGAAAGAGGCCGGAGGCCGCCCAGTGCCACCCCTGCCTCGCTCCCGCCGCCGCCGCCGCCTCGGTGGCCAGGGCGACTTTGGAAGTGATATTTGACCCCAAGGGCGCGCCGTATCGATCCGCGCGGCCGCAGACAATGGCCCCTGGACGCTGCGAGCCTCGCAGTCCAAGTTCCACGTTCGATTCCCGCAGGGTCCCCTGCGCTCCGAGATCCCCAGGAGAAGGGATGCCCTGAGGTTAGGGCCCCACCCCTGACAGCACCCCCAACCCCTCCCTGCGCGGAGATGACCCCTCTCGGGAGAAAAGGAAGGGAGGGAGAAGGAGCAAGGAACTGGGGCGGAAGCCGCCAGGGACCACCTGCCGGGGGGACCTGCACCGATACAGCGCCGACTGTATACACAATCCCAGGAGTGCAAGGGAGGGGGGCGGAGGGGAGCTGTGCCCCTATCTCGGAGCGGGGAGTGGAGGCCTGGGGAAGGTCAGCGCCAGGCCCAAGGTGACCGAGCAGGTCAGAGGCCCGGCCCAAGGCGGGCCCGGTGCACGGCGGCGGTGCGCGGGTAGGGGGCTCACCGGCAGGTGTAGCTGAGGTTGCGGCGGATGCTCCGCTTGAAGAAGCTCTTGCAGCCCTCGCAGGTGAAGACGCCGTAGTGCTTGCCGCTCGACTTGTCCCCGCACACCACGCAGTCCACCTGCAGCCCCGGCCGCTCCTCGTCGCCCGGCTCGGCGTCGCTGGCGGCGCCGGGGGGTGAGGCCGAGTCTTCCTCGGCCGCGCGCGGGTAGCCGCCAGCCTTGTCCACGCCGTTCGTGTCGCCGCCACCGCCGCCGCCGCCGGGGCCGCCCCAGCCGCCGGTCACCATGGCCATAGCCCCAGGGCAGCGGGGCCGGGGCGCCCCCTCCGCGCTCCTCCCTCCGGGCACCCCTCTCGGCCCGGGGGGACCCTACCCGGCGCGCATCCGGGCCCGGCGCGCGGGGGGCACCGGCTGCACCCCCCAAAAAAGTTTTGCAGCAACTTCCTGCGGCCGGTCCGCGCGCCCGGGCAGAACTGGTCGGGCCGGTTCCAGGCCAACTTTCCCACGCGTGCGCGGGGCCGGGCCTGGGGGCGGGAGGGGGGGCGCGCTAGAGGCGCGAGCCGGGGGCCCCGGGGACTCGCGCCCCGCCGCCCTGGGGCCCCGGCGGGGGCGCGCGGGCCATGGCCCGGCCCAGGCTGCGCAGGGGGCGCCCTCTGGCCTGGCCGCCGCGGGGCCGGGGGCTGCGGCCAACTTAGCGGGCCGCCATCCGAGCGCGGGAGGCCGGGGGGAAAGTTTGGCCGCAAGTTACGCGGCCGCCCGCGGCGCGGGGGAGGGGCGGCGGGCGCGCGCCGGGGCCGGTCGCCGCGCCCCCCGGCTCCCCCGGGCCCCCAGGCGGCCGCTCGGGGCCTGCGAGGCTGCGGGCCGGCGCTTCCCGAGCTGCCGCCCCCTCTGCGGCCGCGCCTGCCCGGCCTGGGCCTGCGCCTGGGCCCGAGCCTCGCTCTCGCCGCCGCCGCCGACCCCGCGCGCCGGCCTCGCGCTGCGGCCGGTTTGACACACAACGTTCCATTCGCGGGGCGGGCGGGGGGCGGGGGCGGGGGCAGGGGCGCGCGCCGCGGGCTGGGGGCGGGCGCTCGTTGCCCCGGCGACGGCCACCCTTATAAGGGCATGGGTGGCCTCGCTCGGCGCCCGGCGCCCGGGCCGGCGGGAGGGGCGAGGGCGGAGCACGGGGCCGCTCGGCCTGACCCTCCCCCCTCCATCCCCCCACTGCCCCCGCCCTCGCCCGACTCCAGCCTTAACCCCTGCCGGGCCGCGGCGGGAGCCCGGGCCGCCGCTGCCCTCTGCCCTTCCGCAGCCTGCACAAGATGTCTCTCCGAGGCCCTCCCCTCCGCCTCCGGCCTTGGACGATGCCTCGCTCAACCGCCCTCGAGGCGCACCTCGGAACCCTACCCCTGCATTCCCTGCAAAAGCAATAATGGGGGCCGGTTGCACCCGGGGGGCACGCCCCTGCGCAGTACACACACACACACACACACACACACCCTGGGGCATTTCTTTGCACAGTTGCATGATGGATTGTGTTTGCTTCCTCTTCCAGAAAGTCGCCGCGTCCGACCCTCACCCCACCCTTTCTCAGCTCGGGCTAACACCTGGTGCTGGGAATCTCCAGGGCCAAGGGATGTTGTGGTCTGTGGCCGGCGGGGGTGCGAGGTCAGGGGCCCCCTCGCCAGAATTTTAGGCCTCTGGGGGCAGGGCACCCACCCGCCCAGCTAGGCTCGAGGCAGCAGGAATGCCCACCATCCCTACTGGGGCCTGCCCCCCTTTCCTCTCTCATTTCCTTTTCTTTCTGTGCTTCACATAAAGGGCTTGGCCAGGCCACCGGCTGGACTGCAGATGTCTCTTCCAGGCTCCCAGGAGCCTCTCAGTTGCCGCTGGCTTACAGCTTCCCCTGCCCCCCTCACTCACTGGGGACGACCAGCATTTATTAAGTGACATTTGTTTGTCACCCCCCCCCCCCCACACACACACACACACACATCTCCCGCCCAGGCAGCGCTGGGCTGGGCAAGCCTGAGCTTCTAGCTCTGGGCCTGTTAACGTTTAACCAGCTGGAAAAGCCCTTCCTATGGTGACCTTTCACCTTGGAGTCCCGCAGGTCCGGTGTTGGGCCTTATCTCCTGCCCTGCCCTAGGCCCCGGGCCCAGAACTGGACACCAGGGCACGTGGCTGGGCCTCTGAGAGCTGCCAGCAGGAAAAACAGTGCCCTCTGCCCCCACAGGCCCTCCCCTTGCAGAAAGAGGCCTTGGGAAAAGGCATGTCCTCCAGATTACATCTGAGGGGGCAGATATACCTTGGCTTCGGTGGGGGGGAGCTGGGAGATCTGGGAAATCTTGGAGATCATGCAACATTTAAAAGGCTACCAAGGTAACGTAAAAGCCAGGCACAATGCACCCAGCCTGGGCCTCTGGGGCCCCCAGGGAAAGTCTGGCTGGGTGCAAGTTGGAGGAATCTTTAGCAAGTGCAGGAAGCCAAAAGACTGTGGTTAGACATGAGGGAGGACTTTCTGTCGGACTGACTAGAGTGGAATTCCCGGCCCTGTAAGCCCTGCTGGAGATGGGGGTCTGGATGGTTAGAGAGGACCATTTTGTTCTGGGATTGCCTGGAAATGTTCTGGAGGTGCTGGCTGGTTATTTGGGGTTGAGGACAGGGGTCCCAGGTCTCTGGTCTGCACTTTCCAGCATTCTTGGGCAGGGGAGAAGGAAGGCATCTTGGGAGACCAGGTTCAGGGAAGGGAGTCAAGGGGACCTGAGAGTGGAGGGGCAGGGACCTGGAGCTTGAGGGACACCAGTTGCGGGGTACTAGGGCCGGTTTGGAGGCAAGGGGGAATATCCTAGAACCTCCGGTAGGTCCCACCCCTCGAGGGCGGCCCTGCCCCCTTCCCCAAGCGCCAAGGCCCCGAGCCCCCTGGGGCCCTCCTGGGCTGGGGGGGTGGGGGTCGAAGTCCGGCCCCGCCCCCTTGACCCCTGCCCGCGGCCCCGCGGTGACATTTGACCTTGCGGCGGCTGCAGACCGGGGACAAAGAGCCCTGGGCCCATCTGCCGAGGGGGCACCCGTGGGAACGACCAGACCCCGCTCCCGGCGGCCTGGGAAGCGGCCCCTGCCCCCCTCCGGCAGCGCAAACTCGTTCCCCACCCTTCCGCAGGTGACCTTGTCTCCTTCTGCGGACTGGGGAGACTGTGGGACTGGGGGGGCCTGAAGTCACTCTTGCATTCTTGGCAAGAGGAGATAAGGTCAGCTCCCCTGACCCTCCTCAGCACCTTGCCCTCCTCAGTTTCTCTGCTTTCTTCAAAGCTGGCCTTTGTCCAGCGAGATTGCACCGACCGAAGGTCACCAGCCCCCGCGATCTCTAAGGAGTTGTGCGTCAGTAGGACCAGGTCGAGTCCTGGGGCCCGCCCTGCAGCAGGCAGCCATCGCGCACACCTGCACAGGTGTGGGCTGGAAACCACCCCGCACCACCACCACCAGGCTGGGGATGAAAACCTTTCTAATCCCCGTCTTGGATTTCAGCCATCACCCAAGAGGCAAGCGCCAACCGGGTCCCACCCGGTCCCCCTTTCCTGAAGGTGTGGCTTACACAAATGACATGCTAATCAGTTGCCTGCTATTAACCTAACACTAACTAACGGCTCGGCTCGGCTCGGACGCCCAGCCAGGAAAAGCTGGAATTTAGCCCGGTCAGGTCCAGACCCTCAGGCCCCAATGGGCCTCCCTGCCCGTGAGCGCGATCTATTAGTTGCTCATTGCCCCGGAGTCACCACTTGCAGGTTCTTACCTTTGCTTCCCCACCCACCCAGCGTCCTTGACCTTAGCTCCATATTCTTTGAATGCAAGTTACAAAGGCCTCTGATGCCTCCTCTCCTCCACCTCCAGCTGGGGAGCGATTGCAGATTGCTTTTCCAGCTAATTTTCCACACCCTGAACCATTAGGCCTTCAGTTTTCCTCCTGGTATATGGGTATTTTCCTGTTGGGAGCAGCTACCAGGCCAAATCCAGCAGCTCCCTGTGACGGGGATGGGCAAGGGAAGGTGTGTCCTATCCCTCTGGACCCCTTCCAGGGCCTCGGGAGGCAGATGAGTGTTGGAATTTCGGTTCTGGCCAAATAACCTCACTGACCCCAAATCCTTCAGCCAGCCCTAGATTTGGCATGAGCTCTGGCACGATCCCGCTGACATATCACAGTCACATGCCACATGGTGCCAGGCCGGAGACAGGAAGCCTGTCTCAAATGCCCAGCCACCCCTCCATCAGCTCCCAGACACCCAGATGCAACAGCCCCCATCCCACCCAACAGGTCCCAACATTCAAGGTCACACATGATATAACATCACTCCAGGACGATTTATGATGTGGTCCGCCATAAAACTGTCCGGCACATCCAGAAACAGCCAGGATGGGGCCTACAGAAAGGTCTCTCCCAGCCGGGGAGGCCGGTGGGGTGGTCTGGGCCTCCCCAGTGCCCTTGCGGTGGCTTCTAGCACCTCCAGCTCCTCTGCCTGTCGAGCCTCCATTAATGCCACCTGCTGCTCCAGCTTCCTCTGTTGCTCTTCCTGCTTCCGGTGGGCACCTCGGAAGGCCAGGACCAGGGCACTGGAGGAGGGTGGAGGGGGGATGGGGCTGAGCCGGGAAACAGCCCCCCATCCCACCTACGTCAGGAGCTATGTATTCCCAGCCCCAGACAGGAACTCTTTGAATCTTCCTGGGGTTCCATCCGGGAAAGGGGCAGTATGGGATGGATTGAACTTGCCACCCACCTTACAGTGGTAGGGGGGAGGCTGAGGCTCAGAGAAAGCCAGTACACTCACTTCTGAAGTCACCAGAAAAGGGGGACCCACCTGTGAGCCTTGCATAAGTCCCTGTTCAGCTCAGCACTCTGAGCACATCTGGCTCGCCCCTTCTGAGCCACGTGTTCTAGTTCCTCCCGCAGAGACCGCAGCTCCTCCCGAAGGCCCAGGGCCCTGGTGCAGGGGTGGGGAGAGAGGAGCTTGTGGCCGTAGCCAATCCTTCCCACCTCCCGCAACGCCATGTGAACACACCTGTACACAGAAGTGCAGCCAACCCTCCACTGCACACAGTGCCCCCATGGATTCTCACGTATACCCCCCGCCCCGCCCATCCATCCCCCAGCCCAGGGCCGAGACACACACCGGTTAAGTGACGCTGCCAGTTCCTGGGCTAGAGTCTCCGGGCCCTGCACTTTGCCCACCTGGTCTCCATCAACGCCCCTGCCACCCCTGCGGAGAGCAGGAGGGCCCTGTGGGAGGCAGAAGGGAGGGAAGTGACATTGGCCTAGGTGGAGTGTGGACTCAGCCCAGCTGGACATGGAAGTCACCCAGACGGTGGCGGCCACAGCCCCTCCCCTCACAGAGCCCCCAGTCTGGTGAGATACCCCAAGAAAGGTAAAATGATTCCCAAACCAGAGAAATAAATAACAGGGGATCTCATCTGGAGGCAGGCAATGGCTTGCAAGAGATCATGGGCTTAATCAGACAAAGAGGTAAGTGACCAGTGTTCTTGGGAGGGGCACAACATCTACAAAGGTGTGAAGGTGGGAGAGATGATTTAGAGGAGGGTTCCAGAAGCTGCTGAAGGCTTTAAGCAGAGGGCAGTCTTGATGAGATAGGAAAAGGCAAAAGGGAAGGCCTCAGGGAGAATGCTCGAGCCAAAATTTAGGAAGAGATGAAGCCTGGGCTTGGGCTATTGGGGAGGAGATGCTGGAGTGGGACTAAGGAGGAGGCACAGGTTTGAGTGGAAGACACTAAAACTCCTTGGGGCTTACTGGGCTTGATACACTCAGAGAAAAAAACCAAAGTACAGGTATGAACTTTGACAGGCAGTTTAACATTCAACTCATTTCTTTGTGGGTTTTTTTTTTTTTTTAAGATTTTGTTTATTTATTCATGAGAGACACACAGAGAGAGGCAGAGAAGTAGGCAGAGGGAGAAGCAGGTTCCCTGCAGTGAGCCCAATGCAGGACTCGATCCCAGGACCCCGGGATCACGCCCTGAGCCAAAGGCAGACACTCAACCACTGAGCCACCCAGGTGCCCCAAACTCATTTCTTCGTGCAGAAATGCCAACTGTGGCTCCAAGGGGGCTGTGACTGACCAGGGCCACAGACCTACTAGTATACTGCTAGCCCCACCAGGCCCAGGAAGGGCCACTCACCTGAGACAACTCCTCTTCGTCTCCACTGCTCCTGCCTCCACTGCTGTCCCCACTGCTACTGTTGGCCCCACCCGTCCGGAGCTGTGCCCGCTCCCACCGCAGCTGCTCTAGCAGGAGCACGTGGGCTGGGCCCTGGGCTCGGAGGGCAGCCTCTCGAAGCTCCAGACCCCGCTTCTCCCGCCGCACCAACTGGAGCCGCAGCATCAGGTCAGCCAGAGTCTCCTGAGAGACCAAGGAGTGGGCAGAGAATTTGGGCCTCTAGGATCTGGGGAAACTGAGGCCCCAGGAGGTACCTAGTGACGACTGGTCAGGCAAGAACCCAAACCTTCACCATGATCTTGTATGATGAGAATTATCGTCCTAAAAATGACAGCTGTAGAAATGGCAGTTCAGAGAGTACCAATATCTTAGACAAGATCAAGTAACATCTCAGTGGAAGGGTCTGGAGTTTCTCCAGCTCTAGAACCTCAGGTCTTTCATGCCAGGGTATAAACCTCAGATTATGTCCCCTGTCTCCATCTCCTTTCCACAGGCAGGAAATTTTGGAAAGCCAGATTCAGAATCTTATGAGAAATTGAATTCCGGAAGACAAATTCCTCTTCAACCCTCAAAATCCCAGTTCCAATTCTCCTCCCTCCAGGAAGTCTGCCCCCAGCCAAGTAGAACTCTCCTTTGTTACTCAGTCGCCCAAACACATCCCTCTCAACCTCAGCAAAGGGTTTTGTCCCACCAGAAAGACTAACACAGTGACCACTGCCCACATGTACCCGTGTGGCTGCCAAGTCTCGCTGGATCTGCATTTTCTCCAACCGGGGTAGGGCTGGGCCAGGCTGGGTCCCCAGAATGGCCTGCACCAAAGCTTCTGCATGGGGCACAGTGGGCATGGGTGCCAAAGTTGGGCCCGGTTTTGGGGGAATCTTCACCAGAGCACAGCGCTCCCGGAGACGCTGGATATAGCCCCAGAGCTGGGTAGCCACCTCCTGTGGTGTGGGCCGATCCACACTACTGCCCTCAGGGCTACAGGAAACAGAAGAGGGGTCTAATGTCAACACTGGTGGCCATAGTCGTGTTAACCTCATGCCAACTCTGGTAGGCTTTATCAACTTCCATCTTACTGACCATGATGGATTCTATGCCATCTGTGGTGAGTGCTATCATACCAACATGGTGGACTCCATAATATACACCCCATTGGGCACCATCATTCATCAAGACAACATAGTGAACACCAACACATCAACGCTTACTGTTGCTCACGCCGTCATGGTGGAAGCCATCACACCAACTCAGTAGGTGCTATCACTTATGGCAACACAGTGGGTGCCACCACACGATGGGCACCACTGCTCAGCTGGCCAACCCTGTTTGGCAACATCATGCTAACTCAATGTGTACCAACATCAGGCCAACCCCATTAAACACCATCACGCCAGTTCTAATCAGTGGGCACCATCATCCATCTTCATGCCAACCCTGGTGGATACTATACCAATTGCAGTGGCTCTCAGCCACCATGTCAACTTTGTTGAGCAGCAGCCAGACAATTCTAGTCAGGCCTCATGCCCACGAACCATGGAGCATCCTACTCCAACCCTGCTGGGCTCAGCCATGCCAAACCCCAATGTGGAGGCGTGGGAGCCCCATTCTCTAACAAGGACCCCACTCACTGGCCCTCCCAGTTCTCAAGCTTCCCAGAGTACCTTGGCTGTGTATCCCGTGGTGTCTCTCCATCCATGGCAGCCTCCTCTTGTGCCAACAACCTCTGAGCTTCCTTCTCAGCTGCCTCCAGGTCACCGGTAGGGGCTTTCTCTCTTGCTCCCGAGTCTGCCTCCAGGAGAGTGAGCAGGACTCCGTATGCCTCCTCACAGTGCTCACTGTGAGACACCGATTCTGAGTGCTCTGGGACACCCAGCTCCATCTCATGGTGTGGGTGACATACCCACTTGTTCTGCGATCCTTCAGTTCCTCCCCCACCTCCACCCGTGGGAGCTTGTAAACTTCAGCACCCTTGAGCTAAAACTGCCTTAAAAGAATTTCTCTGGAGATGCCTGGGTGGCTCAGTGGTTGAGTGTCTGCCTTCAGCTCAGGGCATGATCCCAGGGTCCTGGGATTGAGTCCTGCATCAGGCTTCCCTTGAGGAGCCTGTTTCTCCCTCTGCCTATGTCTCTGCCTCTCTCTGTGTCTCTCATGAATAAATAAATAATCTTTAAAAAAATAGTTTCTCAAAAAAAAATAATAATAATTTCTCTGGTTGGAAAGGGCTTTCCTGCAAGGGCCCTGACTCTCGCCGTGGATCATCCTCTGAGCTGGCACATCCTCGGAGTACTCATTCCCTTCCTAGCTGGCGATGTCACGGGTGGGATGCACTCACCTGTATTGCAAAGCCAGACGCAGTGCTGTGGCTTCAGCCTCCCGCTGGCCCAGCTGCATGCTGAGGCCTTCACACCGGCCCTTGTACCCCTGCAGCACGGCTGAGAGCAGACGGTTGAAACATTTGAGTTTCTCGATGCTCCTGCCTCAGAAGTTCGGGAAGAGGGAAAATGAGAGGCACCGTAGGGTAGGTGGGACCCAGCTGACTTCCACCCTCCTCCCCACTCCACTCCAGCTCCAGACTCTCAGGTTTAGAGCCCAGCAGGGGGAGGCACCAGTGCCCTTACGAGCTCAGCATTTATGGCTCTTACGCCTGGAGCTGTTCCATCTGGGCTTCCATGACGTGTATCCCTGGGGCGGGGGGTTGAGTGGGGAGAGGTCCAAGCATCTGAGTGCTGGAATCACTCCGGAGGCGTCGGAGCAGGGGATGAGCCAGAGAGAAGGGGTCCTGCCAGAAAAAGGTGACTTGATTTGCCCAGATTGTCACTGAAGAGCCTAGTGTCATGGGTTTAAACCTCTTCCAATCCCTGAAGCTACCGGACTGTAGGACCAGGATTTGAGTCTCATCACCCAGAATCCTAAATCTCAAGATCGTGGTTTTTAAGCTTCCTGTACTCACCTGAGTTCCCCAGGGCTCCTCATCTACCCCAGAACTGCTGGAGCCACTGCCTGAGCCACCTGCTTGGCCAGGGGAGGGAGGTGGGAAAGATTCCAGCCTCAGCAGCGAATCCTGCAGCTCCTGGACCTGGGGTGGGGGTGGGGAAGGAAGATGGAGTAGGTCAGGCCTGGGAGCTCCAACCACCCACCAACCCTCCTTCAGAACTGCTCCTGAGATAGTCACAAGGCCCCGGCTGGAAAGCAGGAACCCAGCTACTGCCCGCCCCCCTCCGAACTCCTCACTATCCAGCCTTGGGCAATTCACTTAGCCACTTAAGAATCTTCTATCTTTATTTATTTATTTTTAAAGATTTTATTTATTTATTCATGAGAGACACAGAGAGAGAGAGACAGAGACACAGTCAGAGGGAGAGGCAGGCTCCCTGCTGGGAGCCTGATGTGGGGCTCGATCCTGAGTCTCCAGGATCACGCCCTGGGTGGAAGACAGGTGCTAAACCGCTGAGCCACCCAGGGATCCCCATCTTCTATCTTTTTTTTTTTTAATTTTTATTTATTTATGATAGTCACAGAGAGAGAAAGAGAGAAACAGAGACACAGGCAGAGGGAGAAGCAGGCTCCATGCACCGGGAGCCCGACGTGGGATTCGATCCCGGGTCTCCAGGATCGCGCCCTGGGCCAAAGGCAGGCGCCAAACCGCTGCGCCACCCAGGGATCCCATCCCATCTTCTATCTTTAAACATATAAATGGCCAGTTGGTACAGGAAAAGGTGCTCAACATCACTAATCATCAGGGAAATGCAAGTCACAAACACAATGAGTATCATCTTATACCTATTAGAATAGCTACTGTCAAAAAGATGTTGGGGTGCCTGGGTGGCTCAGTTGGTTAAGCATCTAACTCTTGTTTTTAGCTCAGGTCATGACCTCATGGGTTATGGGATCAAACATTGTGCTCAGTGAGGAGTCTGCTTGAAGATTCTCTCCCTCTGCCCCTCCCCCCACTCATGGGCACATGTGCTTGGTCTCTCTCTCTCTCTAAAATAAATAAATCTTAAAAAAAAAAAAGGCACAAGTGTTGGGGAGGATGTGGAGAAGAGTAAACCCTCATGCATCGTTGGCGGGATTGTAAATTGGTGCAGCCATTTATGCAAAACCACATAGTGCGTCCTCAAAACTTGAGAATAGAACCATCACACGATTCAGCTATTCCACTTCTGGGTATTTACGCGAAGGAAATGAAAAAAAAAGTAGCTCGAAAAGATATCCGCACCCCTATGTTCACTGCGGCATTACTTGCAATAGCCAAGACACTTAGGAAGCAACCTAAGTGATCATCAGTGGATGAATTGGGAAAGAAGATCTGGTGTATAGACAATGGAATGTTATTTGGCCTTAAAAAAGGAGAAAAAAATAATAAAAAATAAATTAAAAAAAAAAGTAAGGAGGGACACCTAGCTGGCTTAGTCGGTGGAGCCTCTGACGTTTAATCTCAGGGTGATGAGTTCGAGTCTCACATTGTGTACAGACTACTTAAAAATAAAATCTCTTGTGATCCCTGGGTGGCGCAGCAGTTTAGCGCCTGCCTTTGGCCCAGGACGCAATCCTGGAGACCCGGAATCGAATCCCACGTCGGGCTCCCGGTGCATGGAGCCTGCTTCTTCCTCTGCCTGTGTCTCTGCCTCTCTCTCTCTCTGTGACTATCATAAATAGATAAAAAAAATTTTTAAAAATTAAAAAATAAAATAAAAAATAAAATCTCTTAAAAAAAGAGAGAGAAGGAAATCCTGCCATTTGTAATAACATGGATAAACCTTGAGGGCATTGTGCTAAGCAAAATAAGTCAGAGAAAAGCAAGCACACCATGACCTCACTTATATTTGGGATCTAAGATAAAACAAAACGAAAAATTGAACTCACAGTTATAGAGAACAGAGTGGTGGGTGCCAGAGGCAGTGGGGGTGAGGAGAGGAATGTGGGTGGGGGTGAGGAGAGGAATGTGGAGCGGGGATCATCTTTCCCAGCCAGGAAGTGGGCCCCACCCCTTAGGCTGGGCTCTGGTGGCCCCATATCTTGCCACCTTGGCCTGCCCAAGATGAGGGCCTGTTCCCCCATCTCCTTCAGCCACATGGCTTTAGATTCCATCCACATGTTAAAGAGGTCGGGATGTGTTTCTCTTGTCCTGACATCTCCCCTGAGCTCTGGATTCTGACCCCACAACTGTGTCTTTGATGGTCCTACATGGGTGGCTCAGGGGTTTCTTGAACTCATTAGGGTCCCAACAGCTCCTGGTCCTGCATTTCTGGCTCCCAGTCCCGCAGGCCCCCAAACCAGGACTTGTCCTCAACCCTTCTCTGGCTTTCACACCCAAACCTGCCAGCTCCACCTTCGACACCACCCAGAATCTGCCCACTTTGTGCCACCTCCACAGTTTCCACCATCTGGTGTCTGGACCAGTGCCTCGTGGATCCGCCGGCTGTTCCTCCCATGCCTACCAGAGGGCGCCTGTGACCGCGGCACCAGGTCCCGCCCCTTTCTGCCGCGGGGGGGCGAGGGTGGGGGGGCGAGGGGGAACCCCCCAGGAGCCCACCAGGCTCAGGGCCAAAGCCCAACTCCCAGAAGCCCACAGACCGTGTAAATCTGCCCCCATCACTAACCTGCCCTCCCCTCACCCCCACACTGGCTTGCTCACTGTTCCCTGACTCACACTCCCACCTCTGGAAGGGAGCTCCTTCTCCGCCTGGCATGCTCTTTCCCCAGATCCTTGCATGGCTCCTCCCTTACCTCCTGGCTCAAGTGTCACCTCCTCAAGGGGCATCTCTGACCACCTTATCTAAGAAGGCAAGGCACCTTTGTTCAGGGCTCTGCAGCAGTCAACGCTCCATAAAAGTTTTTCTCTTTCTTTTTTTAGATTTTATTTATTTATTCAGAGGAGACACAGAGAGAGAGGCAGGCTCCCTGTGGGGAACCTGATGTGGGACTCGATCTCAGGACCCTGGGATCATGACCTGAGTCAAAGGCTCAACTCAAGTCAACCACTGAGCCACCCAGGTGTCCCTCCGTAAGAGTTTTTCTAATGAACAAACAATGGAAGGTTGCCTATGCCAGGCCCGCCTCCCCCTTAGACAGAGAACCCTCAGAGGTAGAGCACAATACGTCGAGACCCTCACCTCTCTCTGCAGCATCTCCTTCTCCCCCTGGATGGCCTGCAGGGAGGCCTGCGTGCGAATCAGCTCCTCCTCTCGGCTGCCCAAGGCCAATCGTAGCCAGTCATTCCTCTCTGCCAGGCTGGCTGCCTCCCTCTGGCAACCACTTGCCCCCTCCTGCTCCAAGCAGGGCCTTGGTCCCACCTCACTTCTGTCCTCTGCCTCCCCGGGCCCAGGACAGCTGGGGGGCCGGCGGCGCCAGGCAGCCGCCGCCGCCTCCAGGGAGCTCAGAGCACGCTGGAGAACCTGAAACACGTCAGAGGCTTCAGGCCTGGGGGGGACAGTCTCCCCATCCTGTGGAGCTACATCTCTGGCCTGGTGGCCTTCCTCTGCAGGCTTGCGGGGTCCCTCGGGAGATGGGGCCAGTCCTCTGCTAGAGTCCCCCTCAGCCTCTTTGTTGGTCCTGTGGTGAAGTGAGAGACAGAAGGTTCTGGAAATGGGGTCATCTGGGGTGGCTGGCTCACAGAGGGTGCATTATCCGGGGCCTTGAAAGTTGGGCAAGGAGGGCAGTGGGAAGCTACGGCGTGTGTGTGAGCAAGGGAGGAACACAGGTAGATCTGTGGGGAGGAAAGACACACCAGGGCCGGAGTGGGAGCCCAGACGGAGGGGACCTTACCTGTTCCCAAGGCCCTGCCCACTGGCCTCTGCCTCTGGCCCCTGCAGCCTCGGCTCGCAGCTCTCCTGAGATGGCACAGGGCCCAGCTCAGAGCTCCCGCTGGCTGCCTCAGCCTCCTCTGAACTCTCCGCCACGGGATCCAGCTCCCCCTGAAAATGACCCACAGGGCCAAGCTCCGAGCCAGGCCGGGGGCGAGGGGGTGAGTGACCCCAAAGAGCTGGATGCGGCAGGGAAGGGGGCACTTACAGGTGGCGCGTGCCTCCCTCGCCGGCTTCGGGGTCGCGTGGCCCGGGCACTCATTGCTGTCCAGAATTCAGTCCTCTGATTCTTTTTCCGAAAGCCGCAGCCTGATCTCGGCTCTTGTCTTTGTTGGTCTGGGCGAATGACAGCCTTAATACCTTCTTCTATGAAATGAGCATCGATCTCCTCCCGCTGGGAGGGATCTTGAATTACCAGTGTTGAGCTGGCACATTTGAATACCCCTCCTGACAGGCAGCTCACTACCTCACAAGTTTGTTCCCACCTCCCCTTGTCTTTTGCCTCCTTTATCTTTCACTACCTCTGTGCTCCCCTCGGTCCCCAATCTGGACCTGGCTCGAGGACTTCAAGAATCACCTCTCCTCCCCAGGGTCCTCTTGAGTCGGAGGCCCCAATCTTGGGGTTGGGTCCCCTCAGCCTGCTCTAATGCTACTCCTCTGTACCTCTAGGAATACCTTGGTCAGCAGCCCAAATCCCTGGACACTCTTGGGGTAGCTCTGGCCACTGCTTGCTTAGGCCCCGGGCTGGCCAAGGCTGGCTTGGGAGAGGCCGGGAAACAGGAAGCCCCCTCCCCTGGTCATGTGACTTGTTATTGTGCTATTTCCTCCTCAAGGACATCAGCTTCCTCCAGTCCCGGTGGGACACACATGTCCAGCTCCTGACCTGTCGGTCCTTCCTTGCCCCAGCCTCCAATCTCATGTCTCTTCCGCGTCTGAGCCTCAGTTTCCTTATCTGTAAAATGGGGGGGGGGCTTTAATTATAGGATCTGTCTACAGTGTCATGGGAATTTTAACAAGCAACTTGCACATGACTGAGCACCATCCAAGAACTGAATTGTAACACACCTACTCTTGTTCGCTGCCTCTCCGGCCCTCCCATCTCTGCTTCCTCTGCCAGCTGCTGCTTCTCCTGGATTCCTCAGGGCACAGATCGCCCCTACATCCTGCCCATTTTTCCTGCATCCATCTCTAAAGGGCCTCGTCATCTCCCTCCATAACAGCCCAACCCTCTCCCCTCTACCGGGATGCCAGCCCCTCTCTCTCCGTGGACTCTACAGCCACCCACCCCTTGACTCCCTTCCCCTCCCAGGCCCCAGAGACAGAGACCTCATTGTTCACCTCTTCTGCTCACACACCCTCCATGACTCCCCATTGCCCTTGGGAAACATTTCAAGCTCTTCTACCCGGCATTCGAGGCCCTTAAAAATAATGCCTGCTGTCTGCACCCATGTATACTCCATGCTTTAGCCATGATGACCCCTCTGTGAACAGGTGAAGGTTCACAATTCTCACATCCCAGGGCCTTTGGTTATGCTGTAACCCTTTCCTTGTTTCTGCACTTGGCTTATTTTTTATTTATTATTTTTTAAAGATTTTATTTATTCATGAGAGACACAGAGAGAGGCAGAGACATAGGCAGAGGGAGAAGCAGGCTCCCTGCCGGGAGCCCGATGCAGGACTCAATCCCAGGATCCCTCGGGATCAGGACCTGAGCTGAAGGCAGCCGCTCAACCACTGAACCTCCCAGGTGCCCCTACACTTGGTTTAAACTGCGCAGAGCCTGGAGTAGCCTGAATCTTCCTCATTCCGCTGACAGACAGAGGAGGCTGAGTCTTCCTGCTTCTGCGTCCCCAAAACTGGTAAGGAAATAAGTTGCAATTCTCTGACTTGGGGGCACCCAGGCACATTGAAATCTACACTCTTAGCCTCTGCTCCAGCCATTTTTTTAAAAAAAGATTTTATTTATTTATTCATGAGAGACACAGAGGCAGAAACAAGGCAGAGGGAGAAGTAGGCTCCCCGCGGAGAGCCTGATGTGAAACTTGATCCCAGCATCCTGGGACCACCACCTGAGCTGAAGGCAGATGCTCAACCACTGAGCCACCCAGGCGCCCCTGCTCCAGCCATATTAACCTCTTAAAGGTTCCATCGCTCCAAGGCTCTTGCAAGTCTCAGGACCTTTGCCAAGGCGATTCCTTCTTTCTGGAATGCCTTTCATATTGTTTTTCTAGCAAGTTCTCCATTCTTGTAGACTTAGCTTGCATAGCTCCTCCTGGCTGTCGGTGACCAAGAACCTGGCTCCTGAGGGCTGGTTTAATTGATCCTTTTACACATAAAGAAACTGAGGCGGCTCAGAGTGGGTTTTATTTATTTTTTTTATTTTTTATTTTTTCAGAGTAGGTTTTAAATGGTTAGGGGGTAAGAGAAGAAGTGCGCGTGAAGAAGAAAAGGTGGTTTTAAATAGTTTGGGCTTGGTATTTTGGGGGGTTTGCAAATATATGCAAAATAAGGGGCAGAATTAAATAACTGGGCAGGGCCTGGGGCGTGGGCCACTCCCACCTCAGCGCACAAAAACCCGCCCCTCGCCGAGGGCCAGGTCGGCTCCACCAATCATCAATTAGCCCTACCTCTTCGTCTAAATCCCGCCCAAGTCACTCGCATTCAGTGTATCACATTGCAAGTGAGGCCTTCTCCATCCCTTTGAGCCTAGTCCATAGAAAAGTCCACTCCACTAGGCCTCGTCCCAGCCTATCAGGGCAGAAGCGCTGACCACCGAACCCTCATTTGGCCAGAAACATCAAAGCCCTGGCACGTCTTGCTTTAACCAATCACATTCCAAACCCCACCCCCTAGCGCTGTCCCAGCCTATCAGCTTCCAAGGCTCTCCAGCCTTTTCCCCCGCCCCGTTCAGTTGTCCGCCTGCCTTACGACTTGCTGAACTACATTTCCCAGGAGGCGTCGCGGCCGCGCCGCACCACTTCCGGGCTGCGAAAGATGGCGGCTTCCTAGTCAGTTCTCCGCTGAGTTGGAGGGAGGCTCAGCCTACGGTGAGAGGTGGTTGGGTGGTTGCGGTCCTGTCCCTAGAGGTCCAGCCCCTAGCCTTCCCGGAGTCTTCCGCTTTCAGCTCTGGTTTCTCCTGCAGGCTAACCTCCATCCCTCTTGAAACATGGTCTTCCTTAGAGATCGAGGGGATTGCAAGCCACTCAGACCATCCTCCGCAGCCCACACCCAATCCCCGAGAGGAACACTGTGGGCGTCCCATCTTTCCTCAATGGGACTTTTAACAGCTAGATTCGTGCCCTCCTGCGCAGACAACCCCTGGGCAACCCAGTGCCCGCTGCGGGGAATCCTAGAGCTAATTAGTCTTATTTTGTTTTTTAAGCAATCTGTGCACCCGAGGAGGGGCTCGAACTCACAACCCCAAAAGCAAGAGTGGTACGCTCTACCGACTGAGCCAGCCAGGCACCCCGGCCAATTACTCTGTTAACCTTCACACTAAAACTGTCAGTTACTTTACCCGCAAAGGGAGGTTGGTTTGGGAATAGTAGAGAACTACAATTTAGGACACACAAGCTGTAGCAAAGCATTAGGCAAGTCCTGAACAAAGGAGGGGAGTTGGGAGGGGCATAAACCTAAAGTCTATTGGAATACTTTGGGAATTTGAAGTTTAGTGGCTTTCCACTGGTTGAGCTGTGACTATCATTGGCTGCGCTGTTGCCAGGCAAGGAGAAACTCTTTCCTTTTCATGCTAGGTTAGTATAGTCTTCTTTCTTTCTTTTTCTTTTTCTTTTTTTTTAAGATTTTATTTATTTATTCATGAGAGACACAGAGAAAGAGAGCACGTGGCAGAGACACAGGCAGAGAGAGAAGCAGGCTCCATGCAGGGAGCCTGATGTGGGACTCGATCCTGGGTCTCCAGGATCAGGTCCTGGGCTGAAGGCAGCGCTAAACCGCTGAGCGACCCGGGCTGCCCTATAGTATTTTTCTGTTGGGAATGCAAGATCTATCTTCCCGTGGGGGTCTGCGGTTGTGGTAGGAGGTGAGAGCTTCCCCTTTTGGCCTCCCTCCTCCATTTTTAATTTTATTTTAAAATTTTATTTATTTATTCGTGAGAGACAGAGAGAGAGAGAGAGAGAGAGAGAGAGAGAGGCAGAGACACAAGCAGAGGGAGAAGCAGGCTCCATGCAGGGAGCCCAACGTGAGACTTGATCCCGGATTTCCGGGAACATGCCCTGGACTGAAGGCAGCACTAAACCGCTGAGCCACCCAGGCTGCCCTCCCTCCTCCATTTTATTTTATTTATTTTATTTTTTAATTTTTTTCCCTCCTCCATTTTAAATGAGGTGTCCTTTATTCAGTTTCCTACGGGCATAGCTGGATCCAGGTGCACAGAGGTCTAGCTGCTGTTTTCTGGGTGAGCATCACTTCAAGTAGGTATTCTTTCCTGTCTTGGAGGCAAAAGGCTCCTGGCAGCTGCCGACTTCCATCCTCCCAGCTCTGCAACTCTTAACGAGTCCCTCTTCCCTAACAGCGCTATTGGAAGCCCCACAGCTGCCCCTCACTGACCTGTATTGGGTCATGCCCCATGTCTGAGCCAGTCCTGGTGGCCAGTTTTGTTCATTGGCCAAGGAAAGGGGGAGGGTAGCTCTATAGAAAAAACGGGAGACTTTAAGTCAGAGGGGGTGCCAGGCACCCGTTCTGCAGATGAGGAAACTGAGGCCTGGAAAGGATTGATTTTTACAACCATTACGCAGTTCATGCACTGTCCTGCACAGTAACCAAATGTTTTTAAAACCCTTAAGGGGAGGATCCTGGCTTCTCCCAACCCTGCTCCATCCAGCCACTTAGGGGCCATGGAGGTGGCGGAGCCCAACAGCCCCACCGAGGAAGAGGAGGAGGAGGAGGAGGAGGAGGAAGAGGAAGAGGAGCAGTCAGCTGAGCCCAGGCCCCGCACACGTTCCAACCCTGAGGGGGCTGAGGACCGGGCACTGGGGGCCCAGGCCAGCGTGGGCAGCCGCAGCGAGGGTGAGGGTGAGGCGGCCAGTGCTGATGATGGGACCCCCAACCCTCCAGGAGCTGGCCCCAAGCCCTGGCAGGTGCCCCCAACAGCCCCCGAAGTCCAGGTGCGGACACCAAGGGTCAACTGTCCAGAGAAGGTGGTAAGTGAGGGGCTTGGCCTGTGACTGTGAAGGTGTTAGAGAACCTTAAAGTTTAAAACTCTTCGTTTTTTTGGGATTCACCCTGCAGTCACTTCCTATGCGTTTTCTGGGGTTACCACCACAAATTACCACAAACTGAGTGGCTTAGAACAACAGAAATTGATTCTCTCACTGTTCCGGAGGCCAGTAGTCTGAAATCAAGGTATGGGCAGGACCATTGTCCTTCTGAAGGCTATAGGGAGAGATCCTTCCTCACCCCTTCCAGCCCTTGGGGGCTCCATGCATTCTTTGGCTTGCAGCCGCATCACCCCAGTTTCTGCCTCCTCTTCACACGGCCTTCCCATCTGTGTCTCTGAATCTTCTTTCTCTTATAAGGACACTTGCCATTGAATCAGATCTCAAATCATTTATTTGAGATCAAGAGAAAGAGTGTGGGTAAGGGGAAGGGCAGAGATAGGGAGAAAGAATATTAGGCAGACTCCCCGCTGATAGGGGAGCCCGATGGAGGGCTGGATCTCATGACCCTGAGACCATGACCCGAGCTGAAATCAAGAGTCAGATGCTCCTGTCATCCCAGCCACCCAGATACCCCTGGATCAGGATCTTTATCTTATCTCAAGATCTGTATCTTAGTTCCATGAGCAAATACCCTGATTCGAAAAGAAGGCACATTCTGAGGTTCTGGGTGAGCATATCTGGGTGGGGGCTGGGGCATAGTTCAACTCACTCCACCTTTTTCTTGTTCTGTGTCAGACATCCTCTGGTTCCTTTATTCTCTCATAAACCTGGACTCCATGTCTAGTGTTCTTTTCCCTGAACCGCTGTCTTCGAAAGTAGGTTGCTTGGCTGGGAAGTGGGGGTCATCCCACCACCTTTTCAGGCAGAAGTGCTGGGAGAAGGGCTGCCAGAGCGCAGCAGGGGCTGGTGTTGATGTCCAGTCGCTAGGTTCTTCCACTCACAGTGCCCTTGCCTCCCTCCAACCTTCTTGCAGATCATCTGCCTGGACCTGTCAGAGGAAATGTCCCTTTCAAAGCTGGAGTCATTCAATGGGTAAGAGATACATCTGGGGGCTTGAATAATGCAGCCACGGCTTGGGGTGGGTGGGAGGAAGGCAGCTCAAACAACTCAGGGCTGTCCCTCTTTCTGAGACTCATAGCAGCTTGGCCTGGCCTGGGGCCTGGTGCTGTCAGAGAGTAGTGATGGCAACCGAGCATAATACAGCTGTAACCCCCCAGGGCTCTGTTCCAAGCCTTTGAGAGCTGCCATGTGGCACCCGTGGCACAGCAATGACTCAGAAACTCCTAAGAAGTGAAGTGACTTCCCCAAGGTCTCAGAGTGGGGACTCAGACCCAGGCCTAGCTGACCCTGAAGCCCCTGCCCTGAGCTGCTGGGATTCTGGGGTTGGTGACCAGGCTTGGATAGGGTCCAAGGGGATGCCGAGGACAAGCCCGTCTTCCCCTTGCTGCCACCCCTAGCCATCTGTGGCTCTGTGAAGGCCTGGGGGAGACCCAGGCTGGCCAGAGAAACCCACTTGGAGAGGCCAGAGGCTGGAGAGAGGTGGCTGGACTCTGCCACCTGCCCGCTGCATGGCCTGGGCCTCCAGTGCCTAGTGGAGGGCTCCCCAGAATTGGCAGCTGAGGAGACGGCCTCCAGACTGGGAGGCCTTGCCTTAACCACCCCCTTCTTCTGTGCCTCCCCAGCTCCAAAACCAATGCCCTCAATGTCTCCCAGAAGATGATTGAGATGTTTGTGCGGACAAAACACAAGATCGACAAGAGCCATGAGTTTGCGCTGGTGGTGGTGAATGATGACATCGCCTGGGTGAGGTTGGGGCAGGGCTTGGGTGCCTCGGGGCTCCCTAGGGGCAGGAAGGCACCTTGCTGAGATTTGTGCTTCCCTGCAGCTGTCCGGCCTGACCTCTGATCCCCGGGAGCTCTGCAGCTGCCTCTATGACCTAGAGACGGCTTCCTGCTCCACCTTCAGTATCCTTTCAGGCAGGGGTGCCCTTAGAGGGGACTGGGCTGTTCTTCTGGTCTTGGAACCCCAGAAGCCTGAGCCATGGGGGGCTGGCTGAGACTGGCTCAGGTCCAGATCGCAGTTCTGCTGTGACAAGCTTAGGCAAGTCACCTCTTTGAACCTGTTTCTTCATCTGTAAAAGGAGAGGCATGAAACCTCTTTCCTCAGGGGGTTGCTGTTAAGATAAAGTCAATATAAAAGCCAAACCAACTGATTGGACCCTAGATGGCAAAACCACACACATGGGGAGCTTTCTATACAGGGCCAAGTATACAATTTGTGTTCAATAAATGGTGATACGTGACTAGAAAGTCACAGTCACTTCTACAGCCCCTGTAACCTGGGCACAGCACATTTTATGCTAGTTTGAGCACAAAAGGCTCATGTAAAGCCCAAAACTTAGAAAGTGATCCTTGTGCATTAGGAAACAAGGCTGAGTGTCAGAAGGCAGGAGACGGGGACACCGTGGCTCTTCCATTGTGAGGATAGCTGCCCTGGTTGTGAGTCAGGAAGAGTTTTCAGGGCATCCGGTGCCGGCATCCTGTTTTCTGATTTGTGCTGAGGGAGCACAGGCTCAGACAGGGCAAGCAACTGGGCCAGCATCACCCAGCACATCTCCTGCACAGTGGTACCCGGCACTAGGCATGAGGGCGCCCAGGCCCTCCTGACATCAGGATGAGGGAAACCACCCTCTGCTTCCCACCCATGCTCTGCCACCAGCCTTCTCCTTAGCATCCCTGCCAGATCTGGAAGGTCTCTTCAGCCTCATGTAAGTACTGCCTTCCCCGCACTTCGCCTTCCATGTTAGTCCCATGGTGGCCCTGAGGTCCCCCATTCCATGTTTTTCTTTTTTTTTTTTTTAAGATTTTATTTATTTATTCATGAGAGACACAGAGAGACAGATGCACAGGCACAGGCAGAGGAAGAAGCAGGCTCCATGCAGAGAGCCCAACGTGGAACTCAATCCTGGGTTTCCAGGATCACACCCTGGGCTGAAGGTGGCACTAAACCGCTGGGCCACCAGGGTTGCCCCACTCTATGCTTTTAACCCACAGGGCAGCACATGTTTTCTTCTTCTTTTTTTTTTTAATTTTTATTTATTATTTATGATAGTCACACAGAGAGAGAGAGAGAGGCAGAGACACAGGCAGAGGGAGAAGCAGGCTCCATGCACCGGGAGCCCGACGTGGGATTCGATCCTGGGTCTCCAGGATCGCGCCCTGGGCCAAAGGCAGGCGCCAAACTGCTGCGCCACCCAGGGATCCCAGCACCTGTTTTCTGTGAAGGGCCGGACAGTAAATATTTTCAGCTCTGCAGGCCACCTGGTCTGGGTCACGATGACTGGATTCTGCCCAAGTGGTCTGAAAGCAGTCCCAAAGCCTACCCACGTGCGTGGTCGTGTCTCAATAAAACGTAATGAATGTCATGAACACTGAAATTCTAATTTCATGTCATTTCCACAAGTCACAAAACTGTTCTTTTGATTTTTTCTCCCCAGCCATTTTAAAAATATAAAAACCATCCTGAGCTTACAGACCCTTAATAGTCCAAAAACCCCTGTTTTGACCTGCCTCCTCATGGTGGATGTGGATCTTGTGTTGCCTTTTCCATCGTGGTTAACCTGGAACAAGTGTCCTGGCAAAGTTTGCAAGTGAATGCATCCTGTAAATTCCCAATGGAAGACATGCTGGATCAAAGGGGTGCATATTTTTGATCTGCCTGAGTTTACCAGAGCACTTTCCAAGGAAACTAACTGTGTACTCCCCACCGACACTGGGGCCCTTCCCACTGCTGAAGGTTCCTCCTGTCTGAGCGTGGCAAGCGGGCCCTGGTACTGTCACCGTGCTTTCTTTGAGTCTTTGACTTGTAAGCCACTCAGTATTCCGGCATTGATTTGTCCATTTGTCCCGTTTGCTATTTTTCTAGCGAGGTGTCAGCTTTTTTCTTACTGATGATCAGATTTACTTTTCATATATTAAAGACTCTAGTGCTCTGTCTGCCTAATACCCTCTGCCGGTGTGAGATCCAGCCGTGGCCACTTAGGGACCTGGGTGCTAACTTAGCAGATAGGATTGGGTAGACTGTTCCGGCCTGGTGGGACAGGTCCAGCTCAGGTCAATGATTGGGGGATGTTCAGGATGAAGGGGGTGGTCAGAGTGGACTCCAGCTTTGGAGTCAGCAAAGTCTCCCTGACAGAGCAGGAGAGGTCAGGCGGAAGGGTGAGGCTGCGGAGGGACTCAGGGCAGAGGGATCAGCATGCGGGGAGGCTCAGAGGCAGCAGTGAACTTGGGGCTTTGGATGCCCAAGGAGGGTCCGAGCTCTCCGAGGGTGATGAGAGGCAGATCTCAGGAGTGTGCTCTGACCTGTCCCCCACCTTTGCTACGCAGCCAGCAGAAGACTGAGCTGCCAGTCACTGAGAATGTGCAGACAATTCCACCCCCATACGTGGTCCGCACCATCCTTGTCTATAGCCGTCCGCCCTGCCAGCCCCAGTTCTCCCTGACGGAGCCCATGAAGGTGAGTGAGGCCCAAGAAAGGGAGGGATATCTGCAGCCAGCAGCATCATGGTTAGACACCAGGAGGAACTTCCCAATTACAAGAACTGGGGTGCCTATGGATGGGTTCCCATAGTCCCAAATCAGATGCCAGGGAATCACGGGCATGGGGGTATGGGGTGATTTGATCCCCAAAGGCTGGTGTTCTTCCCCCCACAGAAAATGTTCCAGTGCCCCTACTTCTTCTTCGATGTTGTTTACATCCACAATGGCGCTGACGAGAAGGAAGAGGAAATGAGCTGGAAGGTCAGAGGCTGCTGTGGGTGTGGGTGGCAGGGAGTATAGGTGGGGTGTCTCTGAATGCATCTCCGTGCTGCATGCAATGCCCGGTGCCCTGGCCTTGCTGGATCATGGTCCGTAGGTCACTCAACAACCATTTCCACCTGTCTGCTGTGAGCTGGTAGGGGCTTCTCTCCATCTGCCTTTGCCCTTGCAGCATGCTTCCCTCCCTGCCTCCCCAGGCCCTATTGGTCCTTCACATCCTAGCCCTGACCTTGATTAGGCCACTTACCTCTGAGCCTCAGTCTACTGTGAAGAGGGGGAGTTGAAATGGGCTCCTACTCATACTTCAGCACCCAAACCAAAAGGCTCTGCTCCTTGGGGATCACTAGCATGGGAGCTGGGGGAAGTCAGCCTCTAACTGTCTCTCCAAACTAGGGTCTCCAGAACTGAGACCTGTTGGGTCTAACACCAGGTGGGTGGCAAGGAATATGTGCTGAGTGTGGGAATGTTTTCTTTCTGGGAAACTCCTCTCCAGGCTTCAGAACCCATCCCTGATGCCCCCTCCTCTGGGAACCCTTACAGGGGCAGAGAGGGATCTATCAGGGGAATCCTGATAGCCCCTCCCTGGCCCCACAGGACATGTTTGCCTTCATGGGCAGCCTGGATACCAAGGGTACCAGCTACAAGTATGAGGTGGCGCTAGCCGGGCCAGCCCTTGAGCTGCACAACTGTATGGCCAAGCTGCTGGCTCACCCACTGCAGCGGCCCTGCCAGAGTCATGCCTCCTACAGCCTGCTGGAAGAGGATGATGAAGCCACTGAGGTTGAAGCCACCGTCTGAACCATCCCTGTGCGTCTCCGCCTTCCCATGCGGTGAAGCCCTGGGCTTGTAGAATGGGTCTCAAAGTAGGCTGTGTGGCACCTTGGTAGGGAGGGTTCCAGGAGGCTCCTGGGGACTCTGGGCACTCATTCCCCATGTTTTCCAGCCCTCCTCCCACTAGCAGTTTGTCCACTGTAAGTTTTATTCTCCCCTGTGTGACTTTTGTCATCAAAATAAAAATCTGAGAATCCCTAACCCAGGTCCACAACAGTTACATTGTGTTAATTTGGATCTTTTTGGTTACAAGTGATAAACTTACCCACTGAACAGAAAAGAGAATCCTTTGGTTTTTGTGAAACCAAAAAAAGTGATAAAAAGTGAAGTGGGGTTTCCCTGAGTGGTGGCTCAGCGGTTTAGCGCCTGCCTTCCGCCCAGGTGTGATCCTGGAGTCCCGGGATCAAGTCCCACATTGGGCTCCCTGCATGGAGCCTGCTTCTCAACTCTGCCTGTGTCCCTGCCTCTCTGTGTGTGTGTGTCTCTCATGAATAAATACATAAAATAAAAAATTATAAATAAACTTAAAAAAAAAAAGTGAAGTTTTAGGGTTGGCTATATTCAGTTGTTCAGACAATAATGCCGTTGGGGTGGGCTGAAATATCTTGCATGATTGGTGTTCAATGTGCCCTGCTTTTCTCCTAGACCACGGAAAGGTCTGTGACCCCTCCCCAGACTACAGCCCAGGTGAAGAGAGGGCTCCCAACATCTCCTCCCAACTGGCCTTGCCTGGGTGGGGTAACCTTATTGGCCCAATCCCGGGCTAGAGCTGTGGGATGCTCTAATTGGCCAGGACTCGATCAAGCCTCTCTTCTGGAAAGGGACTATTGGTCTTTCAGGAAATCGTATGGGTTTGCCCCAGAGGAGAGGAGACCAGAGACAGATACAACAGGTCTACCACTCTACTATCTTCCTGGATAATGAGCGATTGTGAAAACAAGTTTAGCGGCTAGGTTCTCGTACAACAGGAACAGCTTTTGTGGAGCAACAGCTTTTCCTCCCTATGAACATTTGTTGGGCACCTACGTGCCAGGCCCCTGTGGTGAAACTCGTTCAATTTCACATCAGCCTGGGTCTATCCTCCCATCGTGCAGATGGGAAAATGAAGGCCCCCAGCGGCCCAGCGCTCCAAAGTAATGAGCCCCCGTTTCCCCGGGAGTGATAGATAATCAGCAACACAGGGATGGAGACGAGAGCCTGTTCACTGGAGCCTTACATAGCCAGGGAGGCGGCCTGGGCGGGACGTTCCGGGAGACCTGCTGCCCGATGCGCACCTCCGGACCCAGGACGCGGCTCCACCCCGCCCATCAGGGGAGTTCGCGTTTCCCGCTTTGACACGAGATAACGGCACGCCCGGCGGCCTCCACCCGCCCCGTGTTTATCGGCGGCCGCAGGCCCGGCTTGAGCGCCACTCGGCGTCACGGGCCCCGGAGGCCCCGGAGCTCCCGGCCCCGCAGCGGACGCCCCTGCGGCGGAGGTCGGCTCGGCGGACCCCGCGCGGCCCCGGCCCGCGCAGACCCGAGGCAGGGGAGGGGCGGCGCGTGCGCACCAGGGCGCGGCGGGAAGTTGGAAGCGGGCGGGCGAGGCCGCGGGGCTGCGGGGCCCGGCATGGACGCGGGGGCCGGCCTGGCGCAGCGGCTTCGGGCAGCGCTGCGGGAGGACGAGCCGCGGTGAGGGCGCCCACCGGGCGGGGGCGGGCCGAGGCCCGGGGCCCCCTCTGACGTCCCCGTCCGCAGGGCCGTGGAGGAGCTGCTGAGCCGCGGCGCCGACCCCAACCGGCTGCTCGCGGATGGCGCGGCGGCCATGCACCTCGCCGCCGGAGCCCGGCACCCGCGCGGCCTGCGCTGCCTCGAAGCCCTGCTGCGCCGCGGCGGGGACGCCAACGCTCGGTGAGGCTGGGCCCGGGCCCGGGGCGGTGAGCCGCGCGGGGGAGGGGGCGCCCGAGCCCGAGGGCGAGGCCTGGGAGGCTGGGACAGGGCGTCCCACAGCCCGGGGGCGGAGACGCGGGGCCCAAGGCTGGGGCTTGGGGATCTCGGGGGCGGTTCCCGGCCTGCCAGGGGGCGCAGAGCCTAGGATCCAAGGTTGGGGTACCCGGCTGGGGGATGGCGATGGGTTCCGGGGCGCGGAGGCCGAGCGCACATTCCCTCCAACGCTGGCCGCTCCTGCCCTCCTGCCCCAGATCGGTCGAGGCGCTGACGCCGCTGCACGTGGCTGCCGCCTGGGGCTGCCGCCGTGGCCTGGAGCTACTGCTGGGCCATGGAGCCGACCCCGCGCTGCGCGACCAGGTGGGAGCCCACCGCGGGCAGGGGCCCGGCAGACCCGGAGGGAGGAAGGGGGGAGAGCGAGCGAGCGAGGGAGGGAGGGCGGCAAGGAGGAAAGGAGGGAGGAGGGCCTCGGGGGCCCCCTGCTGACCGCGCCGCCGCAGGACGGACTGCGGCCGCTGGACCTGGCCGAGCAGCAGGGACACCGGGATTGCGCGCGCGTCCTTCGCGAGTTCCAGAGGCAGAGGCGGACCAGGACCTCGACCCCGACCGGGGTAGAGAGGGAGGAGCCTGAGCCCGAGCCCGACGGTGAGGGGGACCTGCGCGTCCTCGGGGACTCAACCTCTCATCCACTGTTGCGCGTCCCTCTGATGTCCACTCTGGTTCTGTCTCACATACGATGTCTCCTGCAAGCTGTCTGTCTCTGACTTTCCCTCCTCCCTGCGACTCCAGCTGCCTCCTCCTGTCTGATCCAACCGCCATCTCTGGCTCTGGCTCTCTTCACCCCTCCTGTCTGACCCTCACTCTCATCCCTTACTTCAGGCCCAGACCCCTGGGGAAAGGGACTGGACACCAGCCGCTCTGCACCTCCCTGTGTGACACCAGGCTCCACAGCAGTGGGCAGAAGTGATGGCAGGGACATGTGCCTGGAGGCCAGCCCCAGACTGTCCAGCCTGAGATTGTCCAGCCTGAGATTGCTGGACAGCCTCCTTGTCCAGCCTGAGATTGCTGACAGTGATAGCGGCTTGGAGTCCCCCCCAGGCCAATGGGACTGCAGCTCAGATACGTCCTTTGTCACCGCGATTGAAGCCTCTAGAACTGAAGACCCAGCCCTGGACACCGCCTCGGGGGCTGGGTCATTACCCAGGGCCGAGCAGGGACTCCTGCCTGATATTCAATCTTCCCAGAGGATGCCAAGGTCTCCAGGTACCCCACAGCCAGTGCATCGAGCTGCCATGGCAGACAGGGAGGCAGAACTAAATACCCGTCTGCGGTCTTTGACTCTGACCTCTTCAGATGCCTCCCCAACCCCCGTATCTGTCCCTGTTGGAAGCCCTGCCCAAAGCCCTCCTCTGGAACCACTGCCTGGACTCCCTGACTCCCCCTCCCTAAAAGATGAAGAGGTGTCCCTTGACAGTGATGTGGCTGCTCTCTGGCTGACGGAGGATGAAGTAAGCTCCACAGGTGACAGGGACTCTGTCCCCTCTTGCTGGTGCCCTCTGGTCCCTGCCATGTCTGACCTGGAGCTGTTGCGAGGGCTCCAAGCACTTGGTGAGAGCTTGGGCCCCATCACACCCTTCACTCGGCCATACCACCTCCAACGGCTGGAAGAAGCCCACCAAGAAGCTGCTCCTGGTTAGTCTGTTCAGGGCATCCCACGTCTAAGGAGCCTCCAGGAATTCCTGGGACTTCTGTCTCTTAGTCCTACCTGCTCTATTTGTCTCTGGGGACAGCCCCTTCTGTCTGCCTTGACTCAGTCCTCACTGCACCCCCCGCCCCAACCCTGGGCTCAGACTTTTCAGGGCACAGCCCAGAGCTGGCCGAAGCCCTGCGGACAGGCTGTATCCCAGATGCCCAGGCAGATGAGGATATGCTTACCCAGCAGTTTGAGCGTCCAGATCCCAAGAGAAGGTGGCGGGAGGGGCTCATAAAGTCCAGTTTCACGTATCTACTGATGGACCCGAGGTACTTGGGGCTGGGATGACCTGGAGGTGGGAGCTGGAAAATTCTGGGATTGGTTCTTATTTGCTTTGTATCTTTAAAAGGGGGACTGGCCCTATCTGGTCATCAGCTTCTTTATCTATATCTATAAAAGGTTGTTTAGACCTAGTTCAAGCTGAGTCCTTGGGAAGCACCCACCACTCTCTCCACCTTACCAAATGGGGATCACTGGACATAGATTCAAGTTGCTCTGGGAACTTAGAAACTGTCTCCCAGGCAACTCTCATCACTTCTTCCTCTCTGAGCAATTCCCTTCATCCAGGGAGACTCAGGACCTGCCAGCTCGAGCCTTCTCACTGACCCAGGCTGAATGCCTTCGGGCCTTTGTTCGTGCCATCTTCTACGTGGGGAAAGGGACACGGGCCCGGCCAGATTTCCACCTCAGGGAGGCCCTCAGGCTCCATCGGCGGCCAGGAAAGCAGGTGTGAGGTTAAGGATCAGGGTCATGACAGGGGCACCTGGGCCATGGGGAGGTGAAAGAAGAAGGGATCAGAGGGCAGGCCCCTAACCCCACCCTGGCCACCTAGGCCTGCCCCAAAGTGCGTCAGATCTTGGAGATTTGGGCCAGTGGTCGTGGTGTTGTCTCCCTGCATTGCTTCCAACACGTGATTGCTGTGGAGGCTTATACTCGAGAGGCGTGTCTTGTGGAGGCTCTAGGTAAATGCCTGGCTCGTGGGGTGGGGTGGGGTCACATGTGGGGCACTTCATCTACTGATTACCTCACCCCTTTCCTCTCAGAGCTGTTTATTTATTCGTCCAATGAACAATCATTGAGCACCAACTATGTACCTGCACACGTACATATTCTGCTCTATTGGTTTGTCCCTGCTTAAGAGCAATATGCAGTGGGTTTACAGTCACATCTGCCAGGGGTTTCCAAGGATGTCTGACTCTTAATCTCTCCAGGGATCCAGATGCTGACCAACCAGAAACAAGGACATTACTATGGAGTAGTGGCGAACTGGCCAGCCACCCGGCGCCGCCGCTTGGGGGTGCATCTGTTGCACCGTGCCCTCCTTGTCTTCTTGGCTGAGGGTGAACGAGAGCTGCGGCCCCAGGACATCCAGGCACGTGGCTGAGTACTGGGGAGTTGGCCATCCAGCCTAGGTAGAGATCAGGGTGTTTGAATGTTTCAGCCACCCCATGCTGACAGCAGCCACCCATCTCCAGAAGGCTGCCAGGGGCAGTGGGCTGTGGGGGTGACGGGGAGGCGGGTAGCAGGGTGGATCTTCCCCTGAAGCTGTGGGAGGACTTTGTTACAGATAGAACTGTTGGAGCTTCCTGTCATGAGTGAACAAGTAGGGAACCAGAGGATCTTTGGAACATTCCAGTGCTTCAGAACATGCTAGTGCTTTGGCAGCTTGGTCCTGTCTGTGGAGTCTACTTTTATCTCCCAGACACAGGGGACTCACATGTGGGATGGGCTGGGGGAATCAGCCAAACTCAAGAGCCAGATTTCTCTGCTTCCCAGCTCTGGGACCTCAGACCAATAACTTGTCTCTCTGAGGCTCAGTTTCCTTTTTCGTACAATGGAGACAGCGACAAGTCCTACCTCAGCGGGTCATTGTGGAGATGGGGATAAATGAAGCTGTGAAATACATTGTGTGGCTCAGAGCCCTGCAGGTGGAAAGTCTCTGGGGAAAGGGAGGTGCCGTGATGCTGTTGAGAGGCCAACTGTGTGTGGTGACGTGTGGGCAGAACCGGGGAGGTCGGCTGGGGTGTGGGCGAGCCCTCCTCAGGATAGCAATGCAACTCGGGTCTCTGTTGCTTCTCTGAAACTGTTTCTTCCGCTATAAAATGCAATAAATAACAGTGACTTCCTGGTGATGCTATGCAATTTCAGACTTCACATATGTTAAGAACTTTAGTAAATGCCAAGCTGCCATCCTGGTGAAGTGTTGATGGGATCATTTTATTTTCTGGAAGTTGCTTCTTCAAAGCCTTTAGTGTATTTAGAGTTGGGAGGGTATGTCGCCTCATTGGGTTGACCACCTGCCCATCATCGTAGCTCAGCGAACCAGGTCCTGTGGGGGGTGGGATGTGACCTGGGCAAAGGTTCCCCCTGCCTCAGTTCCTCCAGGTTGAGCCCCTGGCTACTCTTGTGGACTAGCAGGTATGGTAATTAGGGGGCAGGCCTCTGGAGTGCATCTGGGCTTTTATTTATTTTTTAAAAAAATATATTTATTTATTTAGAGACAGCTCAGGTGTGGGGGTTGGGAGTGGCAGAGGGAGAGAGGATCTCAAGAGGACTGCTGAGCGGAGCCAGCACAGGGCTTGAACCCATGGCCCTGAGATCATGACCTGAGCAGAAATGAAGAGTCCGTCACTTAACCAGCTGATCCACCCGGGTGCCCCTGGGCTCTACCATTTAACCCAACTGAAGAAACTTCTCTGGACTTCCCTTTCCTCATGTATAAGACCGGAAGGCTTCCCAGACACCAAGTCTCTTGATAAAGTGATAGCAATTTAGAAGTGTGCCATATGCCCAGGAATTCACAAGTCACTGGTAGAGAATCCAGAGACACCCCCGCCTCCAAAGACCCAAAAGAGATGAAATTCATCTAATAGGATTCCCAGTGTGCACCCTACTGACTTTTGAGGCCAAATTATTCTTTGCGGTAGGGCCCATCCTGTGCATTGTAAGGTATGAGGGCAGCATCCCTGGTGCTCCACCTGCTAGGTGCCAGTGGACTCCACTCACTTACCCCCACCCCTACCCCCGGCTGAGGCAATTTAAAAAAAGTCTCTGGAATTTGCTAGTGGAAAACAGCGCCCCCAGAGAACTCAAGTCTAAACTAAAGGTGGGCTTACAAACCAGTGGGGAAACGACCAAAGATGCAGTAACTAAAGAGAGTATGCTCCCTTCCCACTGTTCACACAGCCACAGGTGTACCTCGAGATACATACCTTAAAAAATATACAGGAGAAGGAGCATGGCTGCAGGGCAGAAAATCCTTCTGCAGAACATGAAAAGACTGATTTGTTGGCTTAAAAAAAAGAGCCAAAAACAACAACAACCACCACCCACCAGTCTTCATGACAAAATCGATCTTCAACCAAGTTGAAAGATAAAATGGGATAGTAAGAGGTACCAACTTGCTGAGTGGCATGGGATAGAAGGGATTCAATGACCCGATGGTGCCAGGCACAGGGCTTCGTATACAGGTGGCACTCAATTATAGCCTCTCCAACCCATGCAACATCTTTTTTTTTTTTTTTTTTTTTAACCCATGCAACATCTACTGATCCTCATCTTAACCGCTGTATGAACCTCAGTTGGACGGCTTCCTGCCTTCCAGGGACAGGAGCTCACCATCTGCCTCTGCTCCGGGAATCCTGCCCAAGCAGCCCCTGTGTTCTGAGGGAGGGAGCGAGAACTCGGAAGCGAGCCTGGCCGGCCAACGCCCTCACTTGGCGAGTCAGCCCTGAGGGGGTGGCGCCCGCATCAGCCCGGGCTGCAGGTGGGGAAACAGGCTCACGACGGCCCCGCCCTGCGGTCACCCAGCACAGGTGCGGAGACTCAGATTGTCACTTCTTTTTATTGAGTTACAAGTTGAGATGTGCAGGTTCGGTGGCGCCAGCCCCCCTATCCCTCCCCCCCTTGGGCAACAATAGCTCCCAGCGCCAAGAACTGGGGGGTGGGGAGGGGCTCGGGCAATGAGGCGGGGCCGCTAGGGTCCCAGGATCAAGCACGGCTGACACGGAAGACAGAGCGGGGTGGGGGGGCCTGCCTCGGCCGTGGCGTTGAGAGGCAGGGGCTTCTGTACAAGGTCATCCTCCACGGGGGTTCCGGCCCCGGCCCCAACACACCGATGGGTCCGGCAGGATGGAAGCGGAGAGCGGTGTGTATCCACTGGGCTCCCGAGAATGCCATGCCCTACCCAGCTGGCCTGGGGGCGTCCCCCTGGCCTGACTCCGCCCACCGGAGCGAACAGCCCGCCCGGGTGGTCCGCGCTGCGGCCGTGGGGCGGCTCCTGGCTTCCTCCTGCTGCTCCTCGGCTCACCAAGCGATGCCCGGCCGGCCCAGCGGCTACTTCTTCTCTTCCAGGGGCGCGGGCAGGGGCTCGGGCAGGGCCTTGGGCGAGGGCTCGGGCTCCCAGAGCAGGAATTCGTGGAGCAGCGTGTTGACCGTCTCCGGACACTCCAGCATCACCATGTGGCTGCCTTCATCAATGAGCTTCAGGAAGGCCAGGAGCAGGATCTGGAGGGGAGCGGGGAGGGCGGATGGGAAGGCACAGGTTTAGGGTGGCAAAGGCAGAATGGTGCTGTGGGGGGCCAGGCTGCCCTGGGATACCCAAGCCCATCCACACCAGACCTGCAGCCTTAGGAAGTCCCTCCTGTGGTCTACCCTTCATCCCTCTACTTCCACCCAAGGGGGAGCTGGAGGACAGCCTGTTGCCCCAGTGGAGCTCAACTCAATATTCATTCAACATTTATGACGTGACTACAATATATCCAGAGCAGGATTTCTCAACCTACTGACATATAGGGCAGGATCATCATTGGGGGGGGGGCGGGGGGTGCATTGCCCGTTGTACTGTGGATGTTGAGCAGCACCCCTGGCCTTGACCCACTAGATGCCAGTAGCAGTGTCCCATGCCCCCCCACCACACAGTGTGATAACTTAAAATGTCTTCAGACCTTGCTGGATATCCCTAGGGAGCAAATTCACCGCTGGGTGAGAACCACTGAGAGAGGAAGACAAGGTCTCTCATGCCAGGGTTTTCGACCTTGGCATTGCTGACACTTGGAGTGGGAACATCCTTTGCTGTGGAGCCATTCTGTTCATTAAAGGATGTTGAACGGCATCCCTGGCATCCACCCACTATATACCAGAAGCCCCTCCTCCCCATTCGTGAAAACCAAAAAAGTCTGCAGATATTTCCAATGTCCCCTGGGGGTTAGAATCCCTGCTGGTTAAGAACTGCTGGTCCAGAGCTATTCCAAGTGCTGTGGATCCCAAGACTTGGTAGTCTCTGATCTAAAGATCCTCTGACCCACCCTCTCCCAGAATTATGTAGTGTCCCTGGTCACTTACACAAATCCCAGCTGTGAAGAGCACCTTTGATATACCGTGGGGACACAGAATCCTAATACCCGTTCAGGGCAGCCCCACATTCTGGATGCCACTCTCAATCTAAGCTTTCCTTTCCCTGGGGCTGGAGCACCAGCAAAATCCTCCAGGGGTGCATGAGCAGGGGACTTGGGGGGTGTGGTGCCAAGGCCCTACCTCGGCCATGCGCTGGTCTTCCTCCACGGGCACAAACTTGTCGTGCATGCCATGAACGAGCAGGACGGGCACAGTGAGCTCAGCATGGTAGACCTCGTCACCTTCAGGCCAGTACTGGCCACTCATCATGGCTCGCAGAACGAAGGATGACACGTTGAACGCATTGCCTTCCTTCAGCAGCTGCTTCTCTTTGGCTCCTTGGCGGGCGAAGCCAGCCCTGGTGGTGGGGAGGCACTCCTGGAGCCCTCGTGCCAGCTTGGCCACCAGGGGTGCCCCCAATGCCCATCCCAGCAGCAATACAGCCTCCCCTCCCACCCAACTCAGGGAGATGCCAGGGCTGGGGTGACTCACTTGAGAAAGCTCCAAGCCAGGCAAGGTGATAGGCAGTGCAGGACACATGTGGGCATGTTGAAGATGGAACAGAAGCTGGGCTCCAATGCCGTGGGGCCCCCGCCGTTGATCATGATTACCTTGTGCACCAGGTCTGGGTACTCATGTGCCAGGAACGTGCAGAAGGAGACACTGCCGGTGGGTAGTGGGTGACGGGAGGGTTGAAGGGTGGTGGTCAGCAGGATACAGGCAGTGAGGGAGTTAATGCCCTCCCCTCACCCAGAGACAGGTCCTTGAGAGCCAATATCCTTCCCCTGGAGCCAGAACAGGCACCAGATGGGAGTGAGGGATGGGTGGAGCATCTTGAGTGCCCCCAAATATAAGACTGTATATGTTGAGAGTGAATTTTTTTCCTTCTTTTTGGAGAGAAGATCCAAATCCAGAACTTTCATCAGATCCTCAAAGCTGCTATGACCCCCAAAGGGGTTAAGAATTACTTATTGTCATTGTTTTTTTTTTTAAGATTTTATTTATTTATTCATAGACAGAGAGAGAGAGAGAGAGAGGCAGAGACACAGACAGAGGGAGAAGCAGGCTCCATGCAGGGAGCCCGATGTGGGACCCGATCCCGGGTCTCCAGGATCACACCCCAGGCTGCAGGCGGCGCCAAACCGCTGCACCACTGGGGCTGCCCACTTATTGTCATTGTTAAGAAAGCAATCCAATCACACTGTGACTCTGGTTTCTCAGAGAACGTCCTTATTTCCTACGCATCCCTTGCCCATAAGGATCCTCTCTCTGTCTCTGGCCTCTGGGCATGGCACACCAGCCTGCCTTATGCAGGGCAGAAAGGTACAGACTTGAAGAGCCCCCAGGGTCCAGCTCCTCAGTCCCTCTAAAGCCGGGTTCATTTGGCAAACGGCCGGTGCTGCTAGCCATTTGGTTTACCTAAACTAAGTTTATCATTTTGTAAATTTGTAAATTATTTAGTAAATAAAGTTTTATTGGAAGACAGCCACACCCATTTGTTTACAATTATGGCTGCTTTTTTGCTATGACAGTAGAGTTGTGAAGCTCCAACAGAGACGACCATATGTCCTAGAAACCTCAAATATTTACTACCTGGCCCATTAAGAAAAAATTTGCCAGGCAGCCCGGGTGGCTCAGCAGTTTAGCGCCTGCCTTCAGCCCAGGGCGTGATCCTGAAGACCCGGGAATCAAGTCCCACATCAGGCTCCCTACATGGGCCTGCCTCCCTCTGCCTGTGTCTCTGCCTCTCTCTCTCTCTCCCTCTTTGTGTCTCTCATGAATAAATAAATAGAATCTTTTGGGATCCCTGGGTGGCGCAGCGGTTTGGCGCCTGCCTTTGGCCCAGGGCACGATCCTGGAGACCCGGGATCGAATCCCACGTCGGGCTCCCGGTGCATGGAGCCTGCTTCTCCCTCTGCCTATGTCTCTGCCTCTCTCTGTGTGACTATCATAAATAAGTAAAAATTAAATAAATAAATAAATAAATAAATAAATAAATAGAATCTTTTAAAAAAATGCATTTGTAAAAAAGAAAAAATTTGCCAACCCTGGCTGTAAAGAGGGACAGGATACAAGCAGGAGTCAGGTGGACTTAACTGTACCAGTGACTCCCTAGGTGCCCTTGGACAGATTGCTTAACCTCCCTGCACTTCCGTCTCCACATCTGTGAAATGGTAACTGGGCTGTCCTCATAGCATTGTTATGGGGTCACAGGAACTACCACAGATAGGTGCTCATTTAATTGAAGGAAACAAAAACAAAAACAAAAAATTTGAAGGAAACATTTAGCATAAGCATCTACTTTTGGGGGTGTTCTCATATGAACAAAGAGGAGCTATGTTAGTACCCAGCCTGGCTTCCTTTCAGAAACATATGTAACATTTCTTTCTCTTGTCTAATTGCATGGGCTACACTGCTAAAACAGTGGTTCTCAAAGTAGCTGGCTCAGGGACACCTGATTTGGCTCAGTGGTTGAGTGTCTGTTTTTGGCCCAGGGCATGATCCTGGAGTCCTAGAATTGAGTCCCACATCAGGCTTCCTGCAGGGAGCCTGCTTCTCCCTCTGCCTATGTCTCTGCCTCTCTCTCTCTGTGTCTCTCATGAATAAATAAATATTTAAAAAATATTTAAAAATAAAGCATTAAAAAAAAAGTAGCTGACTGATCAGATCCTGCCTTTCTTCCTGGGTAAGAGAGAGAATGGTACCAGTTGGCAATGGTCAGGCACCCAGGCACAGAGTCTTAAAAGCAGTGGGCACTCACCTAAATGCTAAATGGTATTATCTATCACCCCTTTAAGGGGGAGTGAATTAGAGCAACCAGTGCCCTTGTAAAAAGACTTTATGGGATTCTAATTAGCCCTTCCTTGGAGGCATTGGTATCTCCAGAACAAGTGATTTTTGAACTTAAAAGACAGTGGTTCTCAGCCAGGTATGATTCTGACTGCCAGGGAACCTAGAGCAATATCTGAAGATACTTCTCTCTCTCTCTCTCTCTCTCTCTCTCTCTCTCTCTCTCCAGGGAACCTAGAGCAGTATCTGAAGATACTTTTCTCTCTCTCTCTCTTTTTTTTTTTTTTGAGGATACTTTTGATTATTGTGACCATCACTAGGTCATTGTGCCAGCAGCAACCGGTGGGTAGAGGCTAGGGATGCTGCTCAACATCCTAGAGTGCACAGGAAAGCCCCTCACAGAGAGGAATGACCTAACCCAAAATTTCAGTAGTGTCGGGGCTGAGAAACACTGCTTTAAAATGGTATGAAACAATAGCAGAGGTGGCGGGAATCCCTATCTTGTTACAGATGTTAATGAGAGTGTTTAAAGAGAGAAATCAGTGATGGCAAGTGGGTGTCCAGTCCCTGCCACCTGCCACCCCTCACCCTCACCCCCACCCCAGCATTGGCTTACCCGTAGGAATGCCCAATGAGCACGTTTCGCTTCTTGGCATAACGTTTGAAGATGGCACGCATGTCCTCTGCCAGCGCATAGAAGGTGTAGGCTGCGGCCACCTGGGGTGCCGAGCTGGCCCCATGACCGGCCAGATCGGGTGCCACCACCTCATAGCCCAGGCGCACAAAGAAGTCCAGCTGCTCCTTCCAGATGGCCAGGGAGCCGCCAACGCCGTGGATGAAAAAGAGCACCACGTCGGCCTGGGCACCTTTGCAGCTCGTGATGCGCTTCTCACAGTCAATGTGGATGGTGCGCTTGGGGCGCCGGGCTCGCCGCCGCCGGCCACCACTGCCACTTCCAGCACTGCCTGAGCCTGAGCGGCCATCACTGCCCGCTGGGTCGGCCAGCTCCACCTCTAGGGCGGCCGGTGGCTCGCCAGAGCCATTCTGCCCATGCAGGAGGTCAGCTCGAGGTGCCCGGCCCAGGTTCTCCACCAGTAACCGCCCGTTGCGGTACACGGTAATTCGGCGCTGGCAGCGGACCAGGCCAGACCGGTCCCCATGGGCAGCATCTGGAAGTGGTGGTGGATTAGGCGACGGAGCAGGCCCAGCATGCTTCACCCGCAGCACACGGCCAGGCTTGACCTCCACAAAGGTGTAGCCATCACTGGACTCGACGCTCTCCAGCGGCCCCACAGCGTTGGGTGGTGTGCCTAGCAGGCAGCAGAAGATCCCGTCGGTCACCCCAGTCAGCATGGTGTGTCCTGCAAGTAGTGCCACAGCCATCTCAGGGGCCATCTAATAAATGAGGAGCCCTCCATCCCCACAGCACCCAAAACCTGCACCTGGGTCAGGTGAGCTGCACCAGGGGGGCGCCTTCTGGGCTCCAAGTTTTTGGAGGGCCAGAGCCAGCCAAGCACGGAGGTATTTTGTCTAGCCAGTGCCTGCATGCTGGTCGGCCACCCTCCTAGCTTATCCTAGAGAGAAGGACCTGGCTATGGCAGACCCCAAGAGGTGTCCATGGGGAAGGTGGTATAGTCAAGCACTGCTTCTTGGAGGAGGAGACATTGTGGCATATGAGAACCCCCTCCAGTTCCAGGTTATAGCAGCGATGGCTTTTGTAACCCACGTATTCATTCATCCATCCATCCATTCATGCACATTCTCATTAACTTACTTTCACCAAATGGGCACATTCTGACTGCCTCTGAAGGCATCTGGGAAGGTGTAGATTCCAATGAGCCCCCATCCCAGGTCTGGGAACCTGGCTCCTGAAAGGTGAGGCCCTGGGCAAGGGGGTTAGGGACTGAGTTCCAGAAGGCCTTGTCCAGCTCCGCAAGACCCAGACTGGATCAATAACACAGACGGACAAGCGGAAGCCCAGACTATCTGTACCCATGTCGGTACCCTGACTTCCGGGGGTCTGACACACAATCCCCAAAGGTGGAGATGAGGATGGAGAAGGTAAAGCCCCCCTTGGGGGCCCCTCCAGGCCTCTATCCTGCTCCCTGGGCCACCCCCCCCGTGTCCATGGCAACCACAGGCAGTTACATAACTCAAGGGGGATACCCGTGCAGCGCACCCCCATTGTCTAGGGCCTGGAGATGGGACCGACCCCTCCCCCGTCCCCATCCTGGGCGCCGCGGGGATGAGACACGCCGAAGGCACGGCCAGGCCCGTACTCGGTGATACAGGGGAGGCAGGTCGCGCCCCCCACTCCAGTGGAATCCCAGCCCCGGATTGCGGAGGGGGACGCAGATGCGCCACGCCAGGTCCCCTCCCCAGAGCCAGATCCCTGCCTCTCCGGTGCTAGGAAGCCTTGCGGCGGGGTCGCAGCCACTGGGGCTCCGCGGCTTCCTAAGAGCCGGAGCCCTGGCTTTGTGCACACCCCCTTCCCAAGTGGAAGCCCCAGGGACCTCGATGCCCCCCGCCGGAGCCCACTCCCCGCTCACCTCATCGAGGGCCCCGTAGCCCGGGGCAGGGCGGAGGGGTCCCGGGCGGGGAAGCCAGCGTCCGCCTGCGGCGCCGTTTTACATGGTGGCACGGGGTCGAACCAGCCGCGTCTACGCGGGCAGGCTCGGGCCCAAGGCGGTCAGCGCGGGGGCATCCCGCGGCCGCCGAGAGAGCCGGCCCTTTAAGTGTCTCCCCGGGGGGAGGGGTCGTATGCCGACGGATGGGCGTCTAGACCAATCAAAGCCGTGAAGTGTCCTGGCCTAGTTAGACTGCAAATCCTAGGCGGGAGCTCCGGGATGGAGGCGGGCTCAGGGGACAACGGCCCCACCCCCTTCAGAGGCTTACCGAGGTGGAGGGAGGGATTGGGCCTGGCCCAGGGCCCAGAAGGGGTCCCGGACGGGTCTGCGGAGCCCTGGGGGGAGAGCAGCCGGAGCCCCTTACTGCGAATGGGATCCCCCTCGTCTAGCCCCTGCCTCCGACCTGCTTTGTGCCCTCCAAACCGGGACCCCATAATCCTGTCGGTGCTGACCTTTCCGTTCTAGAGACTCCCAGATCTTTCCAATTTCGGGTGGGGAAACTGAGGCTCATAAAGACCACAAGGTCACAAGGCAAGGTCGGGGCGGGGGCGGGGTTGGGGGGCTGCGGGGCAGAGGCGGAACTTAAAACCACGGCTCTGTGGTATCAAGTCCTGGAAGTCGTTACTCGTTAAACCTTTAAACAGACGACTTGAAGCTATGAGTAATTAGGGAACTGGAGTTTCCCAGATCGGCCAATCTAACCGGTGACTCTGTGGTGTCAGCCGGAGTCAGAGATCCCAAGGTTCAAATCCAGCTTCTGCCCTTCGCTGATAGTGACCTTGGCCAAACCCCTTCTCCGAGACTCCACTTATTTCTCTGTGAAATTGATCCCTTCGTGAATTTGCTATGCAGGTAAAAACACCCAGCGCAATAAGTGCTCAATACATCATCGGCGTTCCCGTACTGGTTTAGTGGTATAATGCTGTACTGGGTTTGCTAAGTGATGGTGCAGGTAGGATGGGCTTCAGAGGACAAGGGGTTAACCGTTCCTTGCCCACTCCCAACTCCTGGAATTTGCTGCCAGAGCTGGATTAGGTCCCACCTCCCACTCTTGCCCACTCAGGGTGCTCCAGGAAGACTACAGTTGATTCATGCAGAAACCACCCCCCCACCCCCCGCCCTCCAAGTTGGGAGATTCTGGGGCCCCTGCAGAGACTCAGCCACAAGCCTGGCCCCCCTGAGGGCCCCCTAGACTTTTGGGGGAGTCTGGGGAGAATCGTAGGGTTGGGTCATAGGGAGAGATGGGGCTTGGGGAGAGGAAAAAAATCTGAGGATTTTAAAAGATGAATAAAGAATCAGGCATAGGAGGGTGTGGCTGAAATTTAGTGTGTGTGTGTATAGAGGGCTTCATATGCTTGCCAGAGGAGCTGAATATCTTCCCTGGGGCAACGAGGAGCTGTAGAGGCGGTGAGAGGGGGGAAGGGGCTCTGAGTATTAGAAAAATTTTTCTAGAGCTCGAGTGGAGGTACCACCAAGGGCAAGCTTGCAGCACATGAGGTTTAGATTGAGAAACCGAATCCCCGAGAGAAGCAGGGACCACCCCAAGGACATCCAGGCAACCCCGACTTAGGTCTCCTGGGCTCCCCGCCAAGGAGCAGAGACTTGGCTGGGCCCAGAGAAGAGCTGCCAGCCAGCTGTGTGCCATCTGCCTGCCGCCTGCTGGGGGAAGGAGGCTCGACCAGCCGTTTCCTGAGGCTGCCACCAGCTGCGCCACGGTCACCTCCGGGCACCCTCTGCCGGTCGGCAGGAGAAGGAACCACAGTTCCCAGCGGACCTCGGGACACAACATCTTCTACGCACGCGCATGCCTAAAGGGTGTCGTTCGCCTGCCACCTGCTGGCCGGCGTGAGGACCTACACGCCCTTGCGGAGAAGGACGCTCCCGCCGATGGGACGCAGGCGCAGAACGACCACTCCTGGAGGACCCGGCGGCCACGCGGGCTCCGCGTAGGACAAACTACATTTCCCAGGGGTTTTCGTTAACGCAGCTTCGGAGCCTATTCACTTTGGAGTAGCTGGCGCGAGGACGTCGCGCCCGGCGGCCGGACATGGCTCTCCTGATGGGATCCGTAGGTCGCCAGTTGGGTCGCGTCGGGTGAGTCCCCACGGGGACCCTTCCCCAAATCCGGGAACAAGGGCGGTGTCGGGGGCTGGTGTCTGCTGTTGACCGACAACACGACTTGCCAACGCCTCGCGCCTTTGCTCCGTCCCGGCACGGGCGGGGGCGCCGAGGCTCCAAGAGGTTAGGGTTAGGGACGCAGCGCCCCCTCTGACCTTTCTCGCCGTCTCTCCGCCCTGCCCCCGTCCCCGCAGGTGGCTCCAGACCCGGGCCAGGCCCGGGCTTCCCCACGCTTGGGGACTCCTCGCCACACAGCAGAACCGGGGTAAGGCGCGTGGCAACGAGTATCAGCCGAGCAACATCAAACGCAAGCACAAACACGGCTGGATCCGGCGCCTGAGCACGCCAGCCGGCGTCCAGGTCATCCTTCGCCGCATGCTCAAAGGCCGCAAGTCGCTGAGCCACTGAGGAGCGCGAAGCTGCCGGCGGGACCCTACCCCGCCCCCCACGGCCCCGCCCCATTGGAGCATTTCCCCTTCCTGGAACCGCTCCTGCTCTTGTTTTTGTGGGGAGCTGGGACAACTCAGACATGAGCGCTCCTCGAACTGGGGGGAAGTCTAGGGTTGTACCGAAAGTAGAAGCAGGAGCTCAGACCTTGCCGAGTCTCTTTCTACGATACTGAATTAGGAAGAATTCCGGACATACAGTAGTGGTCACCAGTGAACCCCGTGGATTCTGTTCACGGCTCTCACCACCAGTTACCCACAACCCACCTGCGCCCTCCTGTGTTATTTGAGAGCAGATCTCAGACATTGGGTTATTTCTTAAGTATTTCAGAATGCATCTCTCCAAGCAAAGGGCTCTTAAAGACATAATCACAAAACTTTACACACCTAAAAAAAGTGGTTAAGAATTCCTTAATATCATTGCCTAATAAATGTTGAAATTTCCATTTTTTCTTATTTACGTCATTACTTTTAACAGGTCTGGGGGGTCTTGTGGGGAGTTGGGGTGTGAATCCCCCTGCTCCTTGGGGATGGGTTGTGTGACCTTGAGCAAGCCCTTGGCCCTCTGAGGCTCATTTGGCTCCTATGAAATGAGGTGCTTATTTCCCCTTGGCCGCATTGTTGGAATAATAATACTCAGTAGCTTCCACTTAGAACTTTTGAGTGCTTCCTATGTACTGGGTGCTGGGTCCTTGTCTAACCTTGCTGCCTTCAAACTTAAAGGCAGTTTGGAGACAAAGTAGTCAGGGCTGAGAGGAGGATTGTGAGGGCCATGGGAGCCCAGAGGAAGTTTTGCTTGGCTTGGATTTGGAAGAACGTAGTTACAGAGGGCTTCCTGGAAGCGGTTAGCAGGACCTGGGAGGGCCCAAAGGGAGAAAGGATTAGATCCAGGGGTCAGGATAAAAGGATACCCCCCGGAGGGTCCCAAAATTCGGGGCCAAAGGAATGAGACTGGGTCCTTGGGTGGCTGGGGAGCCACAGGGGCATATGAACAAGAGAATCTGAGCTGTCAATTCAAAGAGGAAGCAGCAAGTACGGAGCAGTTTAGATATGCCGAAACCTAGAGTTTGGATTCTGCGGAGGATGCTGGGAGTGTTGCGGTAGGTCCCTCTCTTCCGGGGCTGCTGTGCAAATTGCATGACACACCATATTAAAAAGTGAAGTAAACACTAGAAAAAGAAGAGACCTGCGGAACTCCCGGAGTTGTGGACTACAAGTCCCAAGAGGCCTCGGGGACAGGGCCTCCGCCCACTTCCGGAATTTGCTGCCTTCGCTTCCAATTCCCGGGCGGGGTTTTGCTTCCTCAACCGAACTTGACCACAAAGGGAGGAGGTGGGGTAGCCAATGGACGCGTGACTTACGGGATCTGGCCAATGGGAGTGCGCAGAGGCCGCTACTTTGGAGGCGGGGCTAGAAGGCAGGCCAATGAGGGGGGGCGGCGGCGCCATCAGTGTGCGCTGTGCCGTGGCTGGAAGTTACTGTGCGGCGGCGGCTAAGAAGGCGGCTGTGGTGGCGGCTGCGGCGGCTGAGGCGGTGGCTGAGGCAGCGACGGAGGAAACAGAAGATGGTGAGAGAGGCTGCCGGGCCCGTACTTCCCCTCCCTTCGACAAAATGGCGCCGCGGGCCCACCCACCTCTAGTAATCCCTGAAGCCCCTCACCTCCCTGCCCGGCCCCCTCAGGCCCCGCCCCGCCCCTCGCTCTGCCCTATAACCTTCAACCTTGGGACCCTGCTGTGAGCTTCCTGCTGACCGCGCCCCGGCTCCTCTCTCCGACCCCTGACCCCATCTAGGCTTCCAGGCCCTGACAATCCATTCATTTCCGGGTCGCTGGTACCCCGGAAATCGGTGGGGGTGGGGACGGGGTCCCCCGAGACCCCCGTTTCAGGCCTAGCCCTTGGCTTACCCGGCCTGGGTCTCTCCAGCTCAGGAGGGTTTGGGAGCCGGGTCTGGGCGTTGGGGCGGGGGAGGGGGGCTTGACATTGTGACATGTGGGGCTTTGTCGCCAAAGGAAGTGCGACATCACAGACTGCCCAGGTCCCCCAGAGCCCTGATCCCACCCCCAGCATTCCCGGCCCTGACCTGCCCCGAGGACGGAGTAACTTCATCTCTCGGGTCCCCAGCCCTCTTCCCTGTTAAATGGAGGTAGCAGCAGTCCAGACCTCATAGGGTTGTGACAATTCAGAGAACTGATGTCATAAAGGGCTTAGGACAGTGAACGCTCAACAGATGAGCTGGGTGACTTGGGGCCTGGGGCATCTTCTCCCATCTGGCTTCCTATCTTGAAGTGGGAATAATGCCAGCCGTTTGGGCCATTTACTCATCCTGGGGTTTGTCTCTAATGATTCTTTGGGGTTCTGTCCCCCAACCTGTAAAGTGTGGGACATCAGACTTGTGCCCAAGGCCCCCCCCCATCCCCCACTACTTGGCATCCCCAGGACTGACGGGTGATGCAAGCTTTTGTCAGGGCAGGTCAAAACGCCATTGGCGCTGGACCCAGAGTCCCAGCCCACAACCCAGAGCTCATGGGATGTGGTGGGGGATAGGCAAAAGAAGGAGATAGGAAAGTGGGTTCTGAGCATGGGGGTCCCCAGACCTGGGTGTTGTCCTTGATTCGTTGCTGCAACTTCATCCCCCATGTCCAGTCTATAAGAAGTTCTAATGGCTTTGTCTCTGGAATGCATTGTGAATTCATCCACAGTTGTGTGCCCTGCTCCAGGCACTGCCACCTTCTGCTTGGATGCCTCTCCCAGCCACCTCCTGATCTCCTTACTTCCATCCTGCCCTGTTGGCAGTCTGTAATTCACCTGGAACGAGAGGGAGCTTGTAATTTAAAATATAAATCTCATTATACAACTTTCTAGCATATAAGATACTCTAAGGGCTTCTTGTAACCCAGATGAAACCCCAGCTTCCCCCTCAGTCCCCAAGACCCCTGTCTACCTTTGTGACCTCATCTCTACTCTTCACTCCTCCCTCTCCAAGCTTTAGCCATACGGGCCTTGTTTTCATGTCCTCACACTGCTAAGTCCCTTCCACCGCAGGCCCTTTGCACCTGCTGCTTCTTCTGCCTGGAATGTTCTTCCTGTGAACATCACCTTCTCGGAGGATCCCCTCCTGACTTCAGGAGGCCCTTTGTGTCTCCTCTCTTGACACACCTTTTCTTTTCATCTCCCTTTGATTGGATCGCTTATGGGCTGTCTGCCCCAGGGATGGCACACACATGTTCAGTGAGTGTTTGCTGAGGCTGTGGACAGCTTCTAGGCCTAGCTGTGGCTAGGATTTGTCTGGCTTGAGTGAGGATTCCTTCCCTGTGTCCAAGGCCTTGTTTTCCTGCTTAGCTGACAGGAAGTACTAGTCATACTGTCTTCATTCATTTATTCAGCACAAACACATTGATGTAACAGCTGGCCTTCCAGGGAGCTCTCTGAGAAGCTCTTTCCAGGCTGGGAGGCCACTTCCCCCAGGTCATACAGCCAGTGAGGGGCCCGGCCAGGATTGAGTGTGGGCTTGGGGCTTCCATACCTCTCACTCCATGTGAGCCCTGCCAGGGGTCCAGCATTGAGACAGCCCTGCCCTGCCCTCAGGGAGGAGTCAGTCCAGCAAGGGAGGTGGATGTGTCAACAGATGACCTCGCTGGGGTGTGATCTTGGCTCTGGCAGAGGTCCCCAAGGTGTGGAGAGAGGAAAGAGGCAGAGGGGGATTTTGAGCTGGATGGAGCGGCTGGTGGGTGTTTCCCACATGGGGAGAGGAGGGGCATTCTGGGAGGAAGGCACAGCACCAGCAGAGATAGGGGGTTTGTGGCAGGAGGACAGCATAGGCCAAGTCGAGCCAGACCTGTGGAGGGCGTTGACAGGGACGGGGGCCTCTCTTCACCATTCAGGGCTCAGTACCTGCATCACTGCCTCTGGGCAGCCCTTCCTGACCCTCCAAATCAGCCACATCTTTCCCCAGTGCTGTCCTGGGTCTCACACATCACCTCACGGCACCCTGTCTTCATAGCCACTCTGTAGTCACTGCACGGCTCTTTAATGAGCACCTGTGTCCTTGTGTACTAGATGCTTCCCAGGGCCAAGAGCCACTCTGTTGTGGCTGGTGCCAGGCCTGACACGTAGTTGGAGCCTGAGGAAAACCTTGCGGGCTGGATGAAGCTGGCCCCATAGTCTGGGGTGGAGTTGGGGCAAGGGTCCTGGGATGGAGGAGGCAAGTTAGAGGGGCTTTGAGCTGGCTCCAGAGTGGTAGGTCTGTAGGTCTTCTTCGAGGGCTGGGCCCTGCAGAGGTGAGGACACCTGCTTCTGCTTGCCCTAGAGGCTGGTGGGAGGGATCATCTGAACAGCTGCTTCCCTGAGGTTGCCTAGCTTGGGCTCAGGTATGGGGATGGGTCTCCCAGAGCAGGGTTAATGTAGCCTGCAGGGGCTCTGGGCCCTTGGTTTTCAGGCAGGGAAACTGAGGCACTGGCATGGCATGTAACACAAAGAGCTTGGCTTCTTGAGGTTGGGTGAACTTGGGTCCGTCTACTTCCTTGTTTTCTTGTTGGGGCCGAGTGACCTCAGACAAGTACCATGTGACCCTTCTAAGGCCTCAATTTCCTCATCTTTATTATGCGGTGACTTCAGCCCTTGGCGGGCCATTTGGGGAACCCCTCCCTAGCTGCCCCACTCCAGGCCTGATGACAGCGTTGCCCTCCTGTTCTGCTGAGAAGTCACTCCCTATCCCAGGCTCTCAGCCATCATTCCTCTCTGAGCATCCTCATGCTCTAGTGCCTCAGTCTCTTGAGGTGGACATAGCTCTATTTGACCTTATTATTATTATTTTTTTTTAGATTTTTTATTATTTTTTTTTAATTTTTATTTATTTATGAGTCACACACAGAGAGAGAGAGAGAGAGAGAGAGAGGCAGAGACACAGGCAGAGGGAGAAGCAGGCTCCATGCACTGGGAGCCCGACGTGGGATTCGATCCCGGGTCTCCAGGATCGCGCCCTGGGCCAAAGGCAGGCGCTAAACCGCTGCACCACCCAGGGATCCCTCATGGACCTTATTGCCCCTATCTTATGGCTGAGAGTCCCATCCTATGCAGAGTCGGAGCCTTTCCCCTCCAGAATCCTCACCCTTTTTTGCCCAGCTCATGCCGGAGTATCAGTGCAAAAGGACTTTTGACGAGTCAGGGCTGTGAATAAAGTCAGTTGCTGGCTCCCGGCAGCCTTGTGGATCTGCAGAATCTGGCCTTCCCCGTGAGAGGCCAGGCTCCGCACGTGGACAGGGCACGCTCCCCTTCATGGAGTGGCCTCTGGGTCATGTGCCCCAGGAGCAGCCCCTGAGCTGACCCCTGTTCACAGACCTGTTTGCTTTGGTCTACACAGCATTTTATAAAAAGCCCAGCCAACTTGAACAACCTGGTGACGGCACATTAAGACTTGGATTTCTGAGTTTTCTTACGACTTGGGAGTTCAGTTGACCCTGGACTACGGTTACTGTAGAGCCGCAGCCTGTGTACTGGCCACTCTCTCCCCTTTACCCAAGGCCCTGCTCCCTGTTAATTCATCACTCTGGCTCACAGGGTTTTTAAGGATAGATGAGTTTTTCCCATTCCAGATCCAGGCCAAGGTGGATAAATGGAAAAGAAACCAGGAGTTTTATGTTATTTTATTTATTTATTTATTTTATTTTGTTTTATTTTATTTTATTTTATTTTATTTTATTTTTATTTTATTTTATTTTATTTTATTTTATTTTATTTTATTTTATTTTATTTTATTTTAATTTAATTTATTTTAGATTTTATTTATTAATGAGAGACACACAGAGAGAGGCAGAGACGCAGGCAGAGGGAGAAGCAGGCTCCACGCAGGGAGCCCGACGTGGGACTTGATACTGGGTCTCCAGGATCACACTTTAGCTGAAGGCGGTGCTAAACCGCTGAGCCACCCGGGCCGCCTGAAACCAGGAGTTTAATATTCAGCAGGCATAGAGGCTGGGTCCAGGTCCAGCTTCCCACCCTGCTGCTTGTTCCTGACTTTGAACAAATGGTCTGTCCTCTCTGAGCCTCAGTTTTCCCGCCTCTCGCCTGGTTACAGGGCTGTTGGAAGGACCCCAAAAGAGAATGCTCAATTCTCCCAGGGCCCCCTAACTTTTTTCTGGTCACCACAGCATGCACATCAGGTAGCCAGCTTAAGGGTAGCATTCTGGAAAACTTAACAGAAGAACACTAAGATGGAAACTGGAAGTCACCCAGAAGCCCAGTCTCATGAGTACTCCAGGGGTGACCTGAACTGTGCCTGGTCTCACTTACCATCTTCCCTGTCTTCTAGGCAGATTTTTTGAAAGGACTGCCTGTCTACAACAAAAGCAATTTTAGTCGATTTCATGCTGACTCTGTGTGCAAAGCTTCGGTGAGTGCGTGCTCCGGGCACTGGAAGCGGTTGGGGAGCTGCCAGAGGGAAAGGGGTGATGGGCACAGCCCATTGGGGTCTCGCGGGGAGCAGAGACTGGTCGTTAAGCTAGGTGCCGCCCAACTTCTTTGCACATTGTTCTATCTTCATTGGAGGGTGGGTGCCCAGTTGAAGGGTGAAGGGGCCCCAGTCAGCCTGCTTGCTCTCCTAACCCATGTCTCCTCAACTCTCCTGCAGAACCGGCGTCCTTCAGTCTACCTGCCCACCCGGGAGTACCCATCTGAACAGAGTAAGTGGCCTGTCTGTCTCATCCTGGCTGCTGAGGGGAGGAGCCGCAGGGCAGCACAGGTGGTGACCTATGGGATGCCACTCAGCTCCCAGCTCCGGGGAGTAGTGGGAAGCCTGGCTTTCTCTGGGACCGTCCTAATCTCCACATGCTGGGATCCACGTCCAGCCCCCGAGAGGGCCCTCATTAGCCCTTATCTGCTGCTCACCAGCCCTTTCCCCTTCCTCTCCCATAAGTTTGGGTGTCCCCTACCAGCACCACATCACAGACCCCGAGATGGGTACTGTGGGAGGGATCCCACCCAGACTGGGGCAGGCAGCTCAGGGAAGTAGAGGCGACCAGGTAGAGGGACCTGCAGAGAAAGGCCCAGAGCCTGCAGCGCAGGAGAAGCTTAATTAAGGTTATTGTGGTTGTGTTTTATTTAATTGCGAAGAAGAATCTACCTGAACCCTGCATGGTGGGTTCTGTGGTCCCTGGGGCCCGGCTGTACAGATCTGTGTTCCTGGTCTGCCTGGACCTATGTGCTGGGGCTCATTTCCCTACCCAGGGGTGGCATCCCACTTGTGGCAGAAGGTTCGATCTCTCCCTAGAAAGCAGGGACCCAGGTGGAGTAGCCGGCTCGGTTCCCTGGTAGTAGCTATGTATTTGGGAGCAAAAACACTAGGCTTCCCAAAAACCTGTGTTTGTGGGATGCAGACTTGGGGTCCCAGCAAGGCCACCCAGAGCAGAGGTGGGCAGGAGACCTGGGAGGGGTGAGCACCTGTCCTGGTAGGAGCAGTGCAGGCCAGGGTGGGGGCTGGGTCACCTGCAGCCTCTGCCTGCAACTTTCTCTGCCTTTTCTCCTCAGTCATCGTGACAGAAAAGACAAACATCCTTTTGCGCTACCTACATCAGCAATGGGACAAAAAGGTAAGGCACATGGGGTCAGGTGCTAGAGCTCATGGGGACGGTAATGGCCAGCAGCGGGGGTTTAAGTGGGGGAAGGACACAGGTGGCTGGAGGACCAGGTGACTGGTAGCTGAATCAGAGTTTGCCAGGCCAGCCAGGGGAGGGAAGAGCATTTCAGAGGAGTGGATGGCTGCATGGAGGCTGTAGGGTTCTGGTGCTCAGGGACAGGCAGGGGCTTGTCAGGGGGTGCCAAGGTCTGGGTACCACGGAGGCCTGGCTCCCCACAGCCTGCCAGAGCAGCCCTGGCAGCAGATAGACCGCATTATTACCTAGAGTCACTGTTCAGTGCTGAAACGTACACATGGTTAAAACTTTAGGGGATACAAGCAGGCATAGTTGCAGTGAGAAGCTGCACCCCCACTCCCCTGAGGCTTCCTTTCTGACACAGGACTTTTTTTAAAAAAGATTTTAGGGATCCCTGGGCGGCGCAGCGGTTTGGCGCCTGCCTTTGGCCCAGGGCGCGATCCTGGTAGACCTGGGATCAAATCCCACGTCAGGCTCCCGGTGCATGGAGCCTGCTTCTCCCTCTGCCTATGTCTCTGCCTCTCTCTCTCTCTCTGTGTGACTATCATAAATAAATAAAAAAGTTAAATAAATAAATAAATAAATAAATAAATAAATAAATAAATAAAAAAGATTTTATTTATTTGAGAGAGCATGTGAGAGACAGAACACCAGTGGAGGGGGAGGGGCAGAGGGAGAGGGAGAAGCAGGCTCCCTGCTGAGCCCCGATGTGGGGCTCTATCCCAGGATCTTCAGATCATGACCTGAGCCGAAAGCAGACACTTAACCGACTTAGCTACCCAGGAGCCCCCAATTTTTCTTTTTCTTGAATGAAGATGTTAATGTGTTGTTCTGCATCATAGTCGGTTTGGGGATTCTTTTGCCTAACATTGAACGTGAGACAGAGACCTGCCCTGGGCCAGGCTGGAGGGGGACCGCATGACGAAGTGACTGCTCAGAAAATCTGAAGCTACTTAGCCCACCCAGTCCTCCTACCCCACAGACCTTACTTCCCACCTTGGAAAGGAGAGTTCCCCACCCAGGCCCGCTTTCCTATTCTGCAGCAATGCACGTCTCCCCTGGGTGGCTCCTGAGTTCTTTCTGCCCGTCCTGGCTGGGCGGCTTGCTTCCCTAGGTGTTTTGGATGGGGTGTGGGTCATTGCCAGCGGTGGTGACTTCTCACAGTGCCCAGGAAGTGCCTGGCAGTCCCAGGCTGGCGGCCCCTCAGACTGTGGCTGTGCAGGGAGGTCTGGCGGGCAGGAGGGACCCTGGATTGACTGCCCTGCTCCAGGCCCAGACACAGGATTTCAGGAGCTCACCCCAGTGAAGACTTAACACCCCCTCTCCTTTCCCGTGCCTCTCAGAATGCCGCAAAGAAGAGAGACCAGGAGCAAGTGGACCTTGAGGGTGAGAGCTCTGCACCCCCCCGCAAGGTCGCACGGACCGATAGCCCGGACATGCATGAGGACACTTAAGACTCTCACTCCCCCACAGGCGCCTCCTGTCTTGTCTGCTCCTCGCCCGCCCGCCTTGTGTAAGCGCCCCCTGCCCTGCCCCTACCGGCCCACCACACCTGACCATACCACTTCCAACCTCATAGGAGCCGATGTATTTATTTTCCTTGAGTTTTTATTTATGCTGTAAAATGTACCAAGCGATGGTTAAAGGGGACGTCAGACCCAGTAGTGTGATGTTGGTAGATGCTTTTTAAAAAACATTGTTATTCACAAACCCCACTACCCAGAACCCCCTTTTACTCCCCCACCCCCCTCCAATTCTCCTCCGGAAAAACCAGAGCTTGTCTGCAAGGGTCTAGAGCCAGGGCCCTGCTGTGGCCCAGCAGCATGGGTGGGAGCCTTTCTCCCTGCTCCTGCTCTCCAGTCCGGGCCTTAAAGACTTGGCTGGGACCTATTCTGTGCCCAGGCTTTGCTCTGAATGTGTGCCAGGGGGAGAAGTCGGCATTTCCGGATCTTTCTCTTAAGTCATTTTATCATGGACTAGTGCGTGCTCCGTGTCCACCCCAATAAAAGGATCTTTCCTACTCGACCTCGCGTCTTTGCTCCGTGTGCCTCAGCCCCAGAGGACGGAGCCACTGAGAGTCGACTCGTCATCACCAAGAGGAGCCAAGAGGGGCCCCCACGTGCCAGGGCCCTGGGACCCACTGGATTCTCTCATGGGCCTGCCATGGCCACCTCGCTCAGAGCCAAGACCTGTCTGGACCCACCCCCATGCCTCACCTGACAAGGTGTCCCAAAGGACCAGGACACCCCTGAGAGATGGTCCATGTCGCCAAGGACATAACTGTGGTCAACCCACGCCCTGGATGCCTTGGGTCAGGGTGGCATGCCCACCAGCCACTGTGGAGACAGCCCAGGTGGCCTGGCCTCAAGTGCGCCTGATTCAGAGATGAGGTGCACGGAGCTGCAAGGAACACCCAGCCCAGGGGCTGTGTCGGTCAGCGGAGTTCCACAGCCACTCGTGGGCTGTCAGCTAGGCTGAGTTGGGCCTGAGCTTGGAGACCTAGGGGGCGTTCAGGCTCTAGGCAGAAGGTTTGAGGCTTCGAACACTGGGCCTGGGGCTAGGGGGAGCTCTGTTTCTCCCTCTGCACCAGTCTCAAGTGGGGGCCATGTCTGGGAACTGAGTGCTGTGGCTTTTTGGGGAGATGAATGGTTGGGCTATGGAGCTGGAAGGAATACCAGGCCTTAGGGGGAACCCACCCCAGATTATCACTGTGGAGGGCCCTGACTGAGCCAGACTGCTCCGGAATGGGCCACCCATTGCCTCCCAGGTGGAAGGTTCTAGGGTTCACCACCTAGGTGTGCCCTGGGGCCAAGGAGCTTTTCCTCCTAGCTCTGGGTGGCTTTTATACCTGTGTTGAGTCCTTTCAGTCACAGATGCAAGCTGACCTGGGTGGTGCTCTGGTGAGCTGAGTCCCCAGAGGTGCTCAGATGCCTTGGAATCTCCAGCCCCAGGGCTTGGTCTGATGCTAGGCAGGCATGTGGTGTTGCTAATTATTAGCTTCAAAGGCCACAGGACAGTGGGAACAGGTGTCACTGCTGCCCTTGCCTCTTGCCCTGGTTCCCCGAGAGACTGGGTTCGTCTCCTGTCAGCATAATCCGTGGCTCAGGCAGGGGTCCCAGAGCCAGGGACCACTGAGGTCTCCTGAGTGTGGGCTCCTCAGCCAGCCTTTGCCCACTTTTCCTGCCTTTGGGACCGCCCCTTATTCCTCTGCTCCTTCAGACACCAAACTCTGCCTTCCCACACCTCTGTGCCTTTGCACAGGCTGCTCTCCTGCTTCTGGTGAACCCTGGTTTCTCTTTCATAACCCTCCAAAGTGCCCCTTCCTCACACTGGCTCCCCCAGGACCCCCCAGCCACTCGGCAGGGCCCACTAGACTCGGAGCCTTTGGCTGTGGACACGCTTGAGGGTGGGAGGGGCTGCACACCCCCCCTGACCACACGAGGTAGAAGTAGAGTCCCAGCAACTGGGTCTGACAGCAACCCCTGCGGTAGGGTGTCGCGGCCGCTCCCCAATGCCATCCCTGCAAGTGCCATCCCCTCAACATCCAGACGCGGGTGCCAGGTGCCTTCTGATTTTCATATACCCCAAGTTCTTTCCACCGCATGTGGCTCCTCATGGCAGCCGGGGAAGCAGTTATGCCAGAAAATGGGGCCAACAGGACTGTATCACCCCTGTCCCCCTACAGGGCCAAGGCCAACTCAGGACCCAGGCCTAGCACCCAAACTGCTGAGTCTGTTCAACACTGAGATTTCTTCCTTTGTCTGGGAGGCTGAAGCCAGGGCCTGAGGCTCTGCAGCTCCTCCCAGGGCCCCCAAATCTGGGCCGACTTGGAGTTGGTGCAGTCTGGAGTTTTCCATCTGTGGCCTCAAGACCCAGTTCTTAGGAGGAGGCCCCCAAGGGTCATGGGATGGGAGGGGCACCCACCCTAGGCCTGCTAGGTCCCTGGAAAGCCAGCACCAACTACAGGTCACTGGGCCCCCTGATCCCCCTTCCACTGCTCTGTCCTCGGGCACTGTTGAAATATACTTTTTATTGCATTTCTGCCGTTTTACAAAAATATGACAAAATAAATTAAAAACAAATAAATAATCGCCTATTCTGTGTTTTCTGTTGGTTTTTTTGGGGGGGATTCCTTTCGTTTCCCCCATCCCGGTTGGAAGGAAAACGGCAGATAGGGGAGGCCCGGCCCCCGGCCCCGCCCCAGGAGGGGGCAGCCAACACTGGGGGGCCGTCGGGCCGAAGCGCAGCGCGTTTTCTGGGTGGCGGCCGCCGCCCCGTCCCCGGACTGGTATTGCATATGAGAACAGGAAGGCGGAGCTAGTGCCAGCCGCTGGGCCAGCACACGGCCTGGGGGCTGGGGCTGGGGCTGGGCGAGGGCGCCGGGGGCTCCGGGGACTCGGAGGTGGGCGGCGGGGGGAGGCTGTAGAAGCTGGCGTCCCCCGGCAGGGGCTGCGGGGCGGGCGGGGGCCCGGCGAGGGCGCAGGGCGGGCACTCGGCGGCGGCGGGGGCGGGGGCCTGGCGGGGGGCGGCGCCCTCGCCCCCGCAGCCCCAGGGCCCGTCCCACTGCCAGCAGCCTGCGGGCGGCGTCGGGGGCCGGGGCAGCGGCGTTGGCGGCGGCGGCGGCGGCGCGGGGCTCCGGCTGCGGCGGTTGCGGAGGGCAGGGGCGCCCACGGGGGCCAGCGCTGTCCCTGCGGAGGCGAGAGGGGCCGTTCCGGGGGGGTGCCGCCCCCGCCGCCGGACCCCGCTCGGACCCTGCCCGCGCCCCCTCCCGGGCTTCCAGGCACATCGAGGGCCTTATTGCTTCTGATCAGTGACAAGGGGTGGGCGTCTTCTGGTGCGTCCCCTGCCTCTGGGCACTGGGCCCCTCCCCGTCATGGGGAGAAGGACGGTCTGAGGAAGTCCCTCTGATATCTGACCTGTGTCCCTGGTGCTGCAGCAGCCACCTCGGGCTCCCAGGGGAGTTAGTTGCTGGAGCCTGGGGCTGGGTGGGGCTGGGGTTGGGACTGGCAAGGTAGGGGTGGGGGTGGGGAGGAGCATGAGACTGGCACCTCTGCTGAGCACAGATGTGGGTGTGGCCTGTGGCCAAGCACCCCGAGCTCCGCGAGCTCCGGGAGTGGGCAGCTCCAGCCCCGACCTCCAAGGAAGGCCTCCTCAAACAGCTGGGCTGCAGGTAGGGACTTGCATAGAGGCCTGGGGGGTCCAGTCCCCCCAGAGTGAGCTGGGTGTGGGGTTTTATAGGAACAGGAGAGGCTGGGCCAGGTGGTGAATGAAGAAGCCTCCTTCATCTCTCCTGGCCCCAGAGCAGGGTGGGCAGGGTGCCCTGGGAGAGGCACTGGGACAGGGGGCTTTGGCTCTCAGGGGTCCTGGAGACACTGGGCAGGCTTGGACTGAGAGGCTCCACATACCACATACCCAGGTTCCCAACCGGTACCAGAGACCGGGCCTCCTCTGTCCCCTGCAGCCCCTCTCCCCAGGCCTGGCCACCCCACCCCTTCCCACAGAGCCGGGCCCAGAGTCCCCACCCCCGAGTTAAAGCTTGTGACCTGAGCCTTCCTCTTCAGGCCGGGGGGCGTCCGGCTCCTCAACCGCAGCCTCGTCCACCGGCCCACTCCGCTGGGCTCGGCCTCCTCCACCGCCGGGGGTCCCGTCCAGCCGGGCCTGCCCGCCTGCCCCATTGGACCCGGTGTCAGCCCGGGCCCCGCCGAAAGGGAAGAGCTTGCTGGCGTGGAAGGCCTTGGGTGGTGAGTGGCTGCGCTCTGGGTCCCGCCGGGTCTCAGGCGACTTGAGGAACTTGAAGCTGAGGAAGGCTGGCAGGCGGGTGTCGCTACCCGTGGGTGACTGGGCAGGGGGTGGCCGGGCGGCAGGGCCGGCCCCCGCACTGGCCAGTGAGGACGTAGCCCCCGACGACAGGAACTTGCCCTGCAGCGGGATGATCTGCTTCAGCTTCATGACGTTGTTGGGTGCCAGCAAGGACCCCGGGCGCTTGGGCCGCTCCTGCCCATGGCTACCTGCCCCACCGCCCTTGGCCTTGGTGGAGGCCTTCTCGGGGGCAGCGGGGTCCAGCCCTGAGCCTTCGGCCCGAGCCTCCTCCCGGCCACTGGCATCGCGCTCTCGCCGGGCATGGTGCTCCGCGTGGCGCTGGCGCTCCTCCTCCTCCCGCCGCCGCCGCTGCTGCTGCTGGTAGCGGTGCTGGGCCTGGCGTTCGTGTCTCTGTGGGCAGAACAGAGCCATCACAGGGACCGGGCAGAAAATGCGTGTGAGCTGAGCAGGTGCCAGCTGGGGCCCCCACACCCCTGCTGGTGCTCTCTGTAGCAGGGAGGAGAGATCCAAACACCTTTTGGGCACCAGCTGCATTCCTGACCCACACTGGGGCTCTCTGTGGAAGTGGTGAGGGATCTAACCACTTACTGGGTCCCATGTGCATCCCTGGAACTGCCCTGGGGCTCTCCAAGGAAGCAGGGAGAGATCTAACCACTTATTAGGCACCGACTGCATTCCTGGATCTGTGCCAGTGCTTTCTGAGAATTTAGAAAGCGAACATTACTGGCCACCAACTCTGTCCCCCACCATGTGCCAGACACTGTCTTAACACCTGGGTGAGCAGTAAACACGTATCGGGCCTCAACAGTTCTCTGCGTTCTGGAGACCCAGCGATAGAATCACGACTGACACAGACCAGAGTCCATGCTGGCCAGTCCAGGAGCCACATGTGGCTTTGTCGGTGTTGATTTAAATCATTAAAATAAAATAAGAATTGCATTTCGCAGTTGTACAAAGCCCATGTCAAGCGCCCGCCAGCCACCTGTAGTGAGGGGCCACGCGAGCAGCGCAGAGACACATTCCGTCATCGTGGAGAGCGCCGCCTGGCGCTGCTGAGCTCCTTGGCCCACTCCGCAGCTTTCCGAGGAATGTGGCAGAAGCTGGGCTTCTAGGAAGCATCAGCTGTGTCCCTGGCCCCAAACAGGACACCGCCGGTGAGCTGGCGATGACTAAAGGCCCACAAGTGCCAGCCTGGTGCTGGATGCCACCAGGGATTCCGGGAGGGACCGGCCTGTTCGGAGTGCTAATTATTACACTGGGCTCTGCACCTCCTCCCTGCTGCTGGGAAGCGGGCTGCCAGCCAGGCAGGCCGGAGGAGCCCCACCGAGGGAAGGCCTGAACCGAGCCCAGCCCCCGCCAGCGTACCTTGAAGGCCTCCCGGCGCTGGTACTCCAGCTTGGCCATCTCCTCGGCCACCCAGCCTGGGATGTCGGGGATGGCCACGTGGATGAGGTACTTGAGGAGCAGCGCGAAGTGCTGAGGTGACAGAGGAGGAGGCTGCAGGCTCGGGGACGCCCTGCCGCGCCCCAGCTCCTCCACCCAGCCACCGGCCCCACCTCGAGCACCACCACGGACACGATGGCCGCCTCGGGGCTGAGCCAGGGGAAGAGGCGCTGCAGCTGCCCACACTGGCCGATCAGGTAGCAGTTGACCACGATCGCCAGGACGCCCATGGCCTCCATCACCTTCTGCAGGGGAACACGGGGGTGGGGCGCTCAGGTGGGGTCCGGCCCCCCTTCCTGGGCCTCCCGCCCCTCCCCGGCACACCCTGACTCCCTTTGGGCCTCGGCCGTCCCCACACCTGCCACTGGCCGATGCTCTCGACCCGCTGCCCGAAGGGCCGCTGCAGCCCCGTGCACAGCTTGAGGGCGTCGCTCCGGATCTCGATGAGGTTGTTGACCAGGGCGCACAGAGCAGCCAGGGGGAAGGCAGACGAGAAGAGCACAACATAGCCGAACTGCACGAACATCTCCTGATAGTCCTGGAACGTGTCCTGCAGGCGGGTGCCTGGGTGTGGCCTTGGGCCCTCCCTTGGACCAGGATGCCTCCTTCCTTAGACTACCTTCTTCTCTCAAGCCCACCTCCCTCTGATTATGCTGAATGGACCCAGAGCTGCCCCCTCCAGCAAGCTTCCAGCCCCCTAGCCCCACCCTCAGACTGCCTGCCCTGCCCTCAGAGGGCCGGGCCTTGATCCTCAGATGCCGTCCTCACCTCGTACTTCTTCATACAGCTCTCAAGCTCGGCCTGGGTGAGCTGCGGAGAGTGGTCCTCCTCGGGCGGATCAATCCAAGATGACCGATTCTGCCGCCGCTGCCTCCGGCCCGAGTCTCCCGAGCCCGGCTCTGGGTCTGGGCCCCCATCTGGCCCCTGGTCACGGCCCTCGCCCCCAGCCCGGCGGAACAGGATGGCCGGAGGCTCCCGCTCAGGACTGCCGGGAGCCCCTTCGGCCTCATCGTCGTCTTCGGCCAGTGTGAACACTCCCGGCTCCAGCCCCTTCTCCACCATCGTGGGGCTCCCCTCCTCCAGGAGGGCCTCCGGGCCAGGCCGCCGCCGCCCAGCCCCTCGTTCAGCAAAGCTGACTTTCTTCAGCCTGAGCCCACAGTCCAGGAGGCCACTCTCCTCACCCTCCTCCTCGTCATCTTCCTCCTCCTCCTCCTCCTCCTCCTCCTCTTCCTCTTCCTCCTTGCCCCCTCGAGGGCCATCCCCCACCTCCCCACCTTCCCCTGCAGGCCGCCGCTCCACTGTGGCCTCCTCCTCCTCCTCAGGTGCCCCGCAGCCCCCACTGAGACACCTGCGGCCCCCGCTGCCACCACCACCACCACCCTCTTCAGCCTGGGGTTCCAGGCGGCGGGGCACGGGGCGCTGGAGGCTCAGCAGGCCAAGCAGGGCACGGGCCAGCTCCCAGGCTGCCTGCAGGCCGAGCTCGCCTCGGCCCAGCCGGCGGTACAGGTGAGGCTGCAGGACCTCGCGCACATTCTGCAGGAACTGGCGGGTGATCAGCAGAGTGGCCAGCATCTGGGGGCAGGAAGGGGGAGGAGAGAGGCCACGTGGGGCGCGGGCGGGGCCCGGGGCACCGGGGCGGGCTGCTGGGACTGGGCACCCGCCCTCCGGGAGCAAGTTTCCAGACACATGCCCTGAAGCCAGTAGCTAACTCCAGCCCTTTAGATGTCCCTGGACGGACGTGGAGGCCCCAGCACTCAGCCCCGGCAGCCTCTACCACCATTCATCTGCCACAAACCATAGCCCAGTGGGCCACAGCGTTCCTAGCCAACCTCCTGCAGTTGCAGTGCATGTTGCAGGGAGGCCTGCTGTGGGGTCCCCCTGCTTGCAGCCCTGCCCAGGAGCTCAGCTGGTACCCAGGGCCTCGAGAGGCCCCTGCCATCTGCACCCCATCAGCAGGGCCCCGGCGCCTTGGAACATGCACCCGAGGCTCAGGCAGCGTGAGGCCCCAAGCACAGCCACACTGCCCGCCCTGGCGAGGCCTGCAGGCCTGCCGTCTGCCCATACTTTGGCCCGGGCCATGAGCAGGAGGCCCCGGAGGGAGAGGAGGAGCAGGTGGAACCGCAGGGCCGCGAGCGGGACCAGCACCGCCCGAAGCTGCCGCTCGAGGCTCTGGGACAGGGACAGGACGAGCAGGAGCTGTGGAGGGACCGACGGACAGGTGGACGGACAGATGGGGGACGACAGGCAGAGAGAGGACACACGGACGGACGGACAGAGAGAGAAGGATGGAGGGTGCGGGGGAGGGGCTGGAGAGCCCGTGGACCCCTTGGGCCAAGTCCGACCCCCCACTGGCCGCCACTGGGGGGCACTGCCTTGGGCTGGGGATCTCACCTCTTTCAAGCGCTCCATGTCCTTGAGGTAGAAGCCAATGTAGAAGAGGCTCAGGTAGGAGTTAACAAACTGGAACTGTGGGAAGTAAGTAAGGTGGGCAATCGCTCTGCTGCCCTGTCCCCAGGAGCCCCTCGCACGCCCCCTGCAGCCTCCCTGCTGCCTGCCTGCTGGCCACCGCTCACCAGGACGACTTTGATGATGAGGTGCTTCTCGTAGGCGCTCTCCAGCCGGTAATTTTCTGGGGGCCGAAGGGGTGAGTGAGGAGGTGGCCCAAGCCCCCTGAAAGCAGCAGGGGGCCCTGCAGGGCAGTAGGGGCCTCCCTCCCCAGGGCAGCGGGACCTCCCCTGGCAGGGCGTACCCATGTCGTTGAGCCAGATGGCGAGCTTCTTATAGCCCTCAGCACTTGCGCTGACCAGCAGAGCCAGCACAACCTTGGGCAGGAAACGGGCAAGACGGGGCAGCCCCTTCACGCTCAGCACCAGCTCCTGCAGGGGCAGGGGGTTCACAGGTCACCCTGGCATCCGGGCTTAGCTCGGAGTGGACCTGGGCAGGTGGCTGCCAGGTCAAGGACCAAGGCCAGGGCTGGGGGCTGGAGGTCACCTGCAGCTGGAAGCAGCCCAGCATGAGCAGAAACACGCAGGCCAGGCAGGTGAGGCATAACGGGAGACTCACAAGCAGCTGGAAAAGGAGCCGCTTCCAGGGTGGGTAGTAGAACTCCTCAGCCCGAGTCACAGGGCTGATGCGCCGGATGCCCTGGCAGAGGGTGGGGGTGGGGCTCAGCAGGAGGCCAGAGGGGCTGCCCCTGCCCCTCCCCCACCTTCCCAGTCCTCTGAATTCAATTTCCTCCCACCACGCCTTTGCTTCTGTGGTGCCCACACCTAGTACACCTTTTCCAGTCCCTCAAATGCAATTTCACACAATCTCTGCCCTGCAGTGCCCCCCACCTCCACCTCTCACTCTTGGAGTCCGTGGACTCAGATACCCCCGACTGACCCTGAACTGGGGTCGTGGCTCCTCCACAGCTTCTCCAGGTGAGTCCAGCGTCCCCCATTTGTAGGCCAGCTCTGCCCCCCTCCGTTTCCACTCCTCCAAGAACAGGGTCGACCAGACCACGTTGAAGAGGGCAAAAACCACACACGAAACATCCCGGCTTGTCTGGGGACGGCAGAAGGCTGAGCTGTTGGCCAAGCTGGCCCAGGGAGGAGGGAGGTGTCTCAGGTACCCCAGCCCCTGCCCAGCCCATTCCCAGCACCTGATCAGCCTCCGTAAATGTGTACAGGACGGAGCCAAAAACAGCTGGGTATACCATCGCTGATGTGTAGAAACCCAGCCAGGCAAAGTACATGGCAATCTTCACTCCAAAGTAGTCACAGATCTCATCTGCCAGGGGCACAGTCAGGGGGTCCTGGTCAGCCCTGCCCGCTTCCTGAAACTCCCGCACCCCCCCACACCACCTGGGGCCACACCTAAAGGCTGGTTTTCACACACAGCTTGCACCCATGACTTCATGAGGCGGTTCAGGATGCGCTGCTCATGGACCGGGAACACCTGCTGGATGATCCCACGGGCTGCCAGCTCAGGGACTGTGGAGCGATAAGAGCAGGACCTTGGCCGAAACCCAAGTCACAGTTTTTCCCTGCCTCTAAATCTTCAGAAGCTCTTCCCAGGGGAGGAGTTCTGAGTGGGCAGGATGTCTGGTTCTCCTTCAGAATTGGGAGGTGCAGAGGCAGGCAGGAGGGGGTGCAGGAATCCACCTGGAGGGTGAGGTCCTAGGGTGGAACCTTGTATTTAAATAAAGCCATCGGCCTCAGTTCACTGCTGCGAACGTCTGAGGAATGGTGCTAAATTGGCATCAGAAGGTGAACTTGCAGCAGCTGCTTTCTGGGAGAGGAAACTGAGGCCCAGGGCCACACCTCACAAGGCATGGAGTGCTGTCCATGGTCCTGCCCCTGCCTTATCCCAGACCCAGAGAAAGGTTTCTCTTGGACACGCCTCCCGGGAGCTAAGCCACACCCCTACACTAAGGCCACACCCCCTCACCGCATTGATTGATGTCTCCGGGCCCCACCCAATTCTTCACTAGCCTTTGGGCGGTTGTCTCTAGGCCCCGCCCCCTCGCTCCCGATAGGCTGCACCCTAAGCCCCACCCAGCTCCCCACGCGTGATTGGAGGCTGGTCCCGCCCACTTACTGATTGGCTGGTCCTCCAGGAAGCGCACGTTGTGCAGCGCCTCGCCCTGCTTTGCGCGTAGGTTCTGTAGCCAGAAGCGGATGATGCTCTGGCGTTCCTGCGGGGGACAGGGCTTGAGCACAGGGCGCAGCAGCCCAAGGACTAGGGATGCGCACTGGGAGCCAGAGCTGGCCGCACCTGGGAGGTGAAGAAGCGCAGCTCACTCTCCACGTTCTCGTAGATGAAGTCCTCCTCGCAGGAGAAGCCGCGGGTGCCCCCGCCAAACTCGGCCTTCACTGCTTTGCGCAGACCCAGCTCGTCGGCTCCTCGAAGTAGGCTGCCGGGAAGACACGGAGCTGGGGTCACGGGGAGACCCCTGGCTCACGTCCTGGAGCTAGGGTTGGTGTACCTGGCGGCCACCTGGGACAAATGCAGGGCGCTAGACCTTGCAGTTGGTTCTTGAAGGGCGGGGAGCTGGGTAGCAGGGTCAGCGAGAGGCCAGGGACAGAGACTCGCCTCTCATATGTGGCGGTGACGAAGAAGGCATAGGCACGCGTGTGGCGGTGGTGGCGGACTTGCACGATGAGCTCGGGGATGCCCACGCGGATGTGGTTCAGCAGCCATAGCAGCGTGTGGTCATCAGTCGTGTCTGCCAAGGGGCACAGGGACTGATGGCTCTTGCCACAAGGGGTCCGAGGCCTCTTACAGACTCCTACTCAGGGGAGCCCAGCTCAGGGGAGCACATCTGGGCAGCGGGCAGGTACCTGGAAAGGTCATCAGCACGTCGCAGTTCTCCGTAGGCACCGTCTTCATCCACGCCTTGTGTGACACCAGATAGCGACCAGCCTGCAGGAGCCGCTTCCCAAAAAGCTTATCTAGGGGGCAGGCGGGGCAGGACCCAGGTCAGGCCACTCCCAGACCAGGACCCCAGCCTCCAGTTCAGTCATTCCCGCCCTAGCCCCTGCTCACACACTCGGTCTGGCGTTCAAGGACCTGCAAGCTTTGGCCTTGGCTTGTTTCCTTCCCCCCTCGTCCTTGCAACCAGCCAGGAACGCCCTTCCCCCAGGTCCTCCCTTACAAATCTTACTCATTCTTGAGGCCCAGCTCCGCCTCCAAAACCACAATCGATGGGGCGCTCACTAGCAGCCCTGAGCACTTCACCATATCATGTCAGCGCGTCCTCATAGCTGGGCGCGGTTCTTACCCCCATTTCACAGGTGAGGAAACTGAGGACCTGGGCGTTTAAGTCACGCACCCAAGGTCACACAGGCGAGCTGGGATTCGAACCCAGGACCGTAGGATTCTGTATCCTCTGCGGAGAGGCTCTCTCAAGCGCATCCCTGCCGGGCTGCGATCTGATAGCCCAGGGGGTGACTGAGCTCAGCCCCAGGCCAGGGTTCTCGGAGGGGCGTGTCCGCGTCTCTGCGCGGGGACCCCTGCCCCCTGCGCCGTCCCAGCCGCGCCGGCCTCGCCGCAGCCGCAGTGCCGGGAGAAGCCGGCCCCTCGACAGGACTCTAGGCCCGGGACGGCTGACCCCAATCCCACTCCCCGTCCGGCCGCCGCGCACCACAGGCACCTGCAGCGCTGTCAGATCCGGCCGCCGCACACATACCCAGAACTCCAGACGCCGGGGCTGCAGGCTCGCCCTCAGGCGGGGGCCTCTTGCCACGCTCGCCCTCCAGGGACGTGCCCCCGGCGCTGGAGGTGGCTTCGGCCATGGCGAGGGCAGGTCAGGTCAGGGGCTGCGGGCGGCCCGAGCGCCGGGGGGCCGCGGGCTCATCGGGCCGGTGCAGCCGGCGGAGCGCGCTGGAGGTGGAGACAAAGGCCGCGCCCGCCCGCGCCGGCCGCCGTCCCCGCGTGCCCGAGCGCTGCTTGTCGTCTCCGCCCGCGCGGAACCTCGATTCTCCTTCGCGTCCCCGCGCACGTCGCTCTTGGGTTCTCGACTCCGCCCGTGCTGTTTTCTGGATTTCATTCTCGCCCGCCCACTTCGTTTTCTGGTGCCCGTCTCCGCCCGCACCAAAGATGCATTCTCCTCCGTGTCCCCGCCCGCGGTCTAATTCTGGGTCTCGTCGCCGCCCGCCCCAGGCCCCAGATTCACCCCCTCGGAGCCTTAGTTTCCCCATCTGCACGGGTGCGGTTTGGAATCTTGAGTTGGGCCTGATTTTGACAACGTTAGGACTTGGGAAGGGGTGGGCCCGGGCCGAGGAGATTCCAGGCAGCAGTAACTTCACCGCAGCTAGAATACGAATTAATAGTCACAGCAAGTCCTGCCCTCAGGGCCTTAGCATGTGCCGGTCAGCTCCTTAGGGCACTCGTCGCACCTTCTCCGTCCACCTCTCAGGACGAAACGTCCTCAGAGAGGACCCGAGAGAGCTGCCAATTTTAGCAAATAAAAGTACAGTCCTCCCAGTTAAACGTGAATGAATTTCAACAAACGAATACACGTTTAGTGGGATGTAGTTATGCCAAAACCTTATTCATTGTTTATCTGAAATTCACATTGAACTGGACGTCCTGTATAGGTTCATCTGCACCCAGACCCCTGACTGTCCTGCGCAGGCACTTCGGGTAGGCCGGGGGCCCAGCGAGGGCAGGGGCCCCTCCAGGTTCGTAGCGCACACAGCAGGCACCTGATGTGTACTTGTGACAGAGGGAACAACTCGGGGAAGGCGAGTGTCCGCGTTCGTCACTCTTTGACAAATGAAAAAGTCGAGCGGGTCGAGGCAGGGATCCGAACTCCAGCGGGTCGGACCGACAGATTCTTCCCCAAATGCAAGTGCGTCGCCCGCCCGCTCCGTCCGAGAACCAGAGAACCGTCCGTGCGACCGCGGCCGGCGGAGACCCAGCCCAGCGCCTAGAATTCCACCCTCAGCGCTTTATCCCGCTCGCCAGCGCTGTCCTGGGTTAACCTGAGAGGAATCCTTGAGACTCCCCTTTCTGGCCTTCGGGGAGCCCGGCCCGGAGGACCGGACACTCGGCTCCGCGGGGCAGGCCCGGGCCAGGAAAGCCCAACGGGGCAGAGAGCGTGGTGCGGGGGGGTTCCAGAAAGGCGTCCTGTCGGGGGAGGGGGGGCCCTAGAGCTGGGGCCCGAGGACCAGTTGGTCCGATGAAGGGACTCCGAGGAGGGAACGGCGGGAGGCACGGATGGGGTAGGGGAGAAACGGAGTTCTGGGCACACAGGTAGGCATCTTCCCAGGAATTTGGACAAGGTTTGGCCGGGGCCGGGGCGTGGGCTCCCCGGAACTCGTCCCTCTCCGCCCCTGAGTTGTTCTTGCTCCGCCTAAAGCTGCGGAGTGGCCGGATGTTAAATACGGGGCTCGCACCCTCGCCTCCGTGTGATTCCCACGGCCCTGGGCCAAGCCCGGTCCTTCCTCCCACCCTCCATTTCCGGTGTCTGGGATACCCGCGCTTCCTTGGGTCCTAAAAATTCGGTCTAATGTTGCCGGGGGAACGCCATTTCGCGGCACCCCCGCGTGTGGCCTCCGCCCTCCTCTTTCCCTGTCGCCAGCCAATAGGAACGGAGATCTTCCGTGGGTGGGCCGTACGCCTCCTGAGGGGCCCAATGACGATCGAGCGTCTCCGCGCTCCACCAGTCACGCCGCGGAGTGGGCGGGTCCTCCTGCCAGGACTAGAAGCCACCCAGGCAGAGCGGGTAGGCGGGTCGCTGGTTGTGAATCCATGTGGCGGGGGTTGTGGAGCCTAGTAGCCCGGGGCGCACGTGGGCCTCGCAGGTGGGGCGATACAGGAAACGGGCGTGACAGCGTGGGGGTGCCTGCTTGGGCTCCGAACCCTTTCCCTGGGGTCTGTGGGCCCAGTTCCCTGCGGCAGGATCACCTTTCGCATTTTTCCAAGCCCCAATCCGTTCATCCCCCTGCCGCAGAGCCGACATCTGGGTCACCTGTTGACCTCAGAGTACCCGTTCGGGTCACATTCTAAGACCAGCCTCCGCCCCCTCACAATGTATCCATCTCCCTGTCGCAGGCCCACATCTGGGTCACCCTCTGGCCTCAGGCGCCCCACTCTGCCCATCCCCCAGCCGCAGAGCCTCCCCCGGGGCATCTCCCCACTCCCTGTCCACCTGCTCTCTGCCAAAGAGCCTCCCAGAGGCACTGATCCCCTCCTCTGCAGTCCCAGGTCGTGCACGCGCCAGGGCAGCGGCGCCCCGGTCCCCGGGGCCGGGACCACCATCTTCGCGCTGAGCTCCGGGCAAGGCCGCTGCGGCATCGCGGTGATCCGGACCAGCGGCCCCGCCAGCGGCCACGCCCTCCGGAGCCTCACGGCGTCCCGGGACTTGCCCCCGGCTCGCAGCGCCTGCCTGCGCCTGCTCAGCCATCCCCATTCCAGGGAGCCGTTGGACCGCGCGCTGGTGCTCTGGTTCCCAGGTGAGGGGCTCCAGATCCCGAACCTGCTGTAGCTCTCCTGACCCAGTTTCCACACACACACACACACACACACACACACACACACACCTGCCCGGCGTTTGCCTAGCCGCACTCTTCGACTCCCATCTCGCCACACCAGGTCCCCAAAGTTTCACGGGTGAGGACTGCGCAGAATTCCACGTGCATGGAGGCTCGGCGGTGGTGAGTGGCGTCCTGCAGGCCCTGGGTGAGTCTGCAGCCTTGGGCTCGAAGTCTGGCTCTGCCAGGGGACCCCGTGGGGGCCAGGGAGCTCAGGACCCAGTACCTTCCCGCAGGCAGTGTGCCAGGGCTGCGGCCCGCCGAGGCCGGTGAGTTCACCAGGCGGGCATTCGCTCACGGAAAGCTGAGCCTGACCGAGGTGGAGGGGCTGGCGGATCTAATTCATGCAGAAACCGAGGCGCAGCGGCGGCAGGCACTGAGGCAGCTGGATGGGGAACTGGGCCACCTCTGCCATGGCTGGGCCAAGACTCTCACCAAGGCAAGCCCCCTCTGCACCCATTCTCCTCTTAGAGACCCCACCTGCCATTCTGTGTGTGAGAACTTCCTGTGCCTGAGCCTCCAGTCTGGTCCCTTAGGTCAGGCTGGACCTGGGTTCTTGAACGACCACACCTCCACCTCCCTACCTACCCCCCCTCCCCCAGGCTCTGGCTCATGTGGAGGCCTATATCGATTTTGGTGAGGATGACAACCTGGAGGAGGGTGTCCTCGAGCGAGGTGAGTCCTCCTAAGGGTTGGGGACACCTGGCATCTTAGCCCTATGAAGCTCCCACATCCTTTCCCCTCTGCTTTCTTCCATCCACAGCCAACAGCCAAGTGCGGGAGCTGGAGCTGGCGCTGAGCGCACATCTTCGAGATGCCAGGCGCGGGCAGAGGCTTCGTTCAGGAGCGCACATAGTGGTCACAGGCCCCCCCAACGCCGGCAAGAGCAGCCTGGTGAACCTACTCAGTGCGTGGGAGGCGGGCGGAGGCGGGGCCTAGTGTCGGGGGCGGGGCAGGGAACTGGGGTGCTGCTCAGGTATGAGGGAGGGGCCTCGAGGATGGCCGCGCAGTCTAGCCGGGAGGTGGAGCCTGGGGGAGGGGCGCCGTCGCCTCTGCCCCGCCCCCTTGGTGATAACCCTTACTCCCCACTCCATCCTAGGCCGGAAGCCTGTGTCCATAGTGTCGCCGGAGCCGGGGACCACCCGCGACGTGCTGGAGACCCCCGTGGACCTGGCTGGGTTCCCCGCGCTGCTGAGCGACACGGCGGGGTTGCGGGAGGGCGCGGGGCCGGTGGAGCAGGAGGGCGTGCGGCGCGCCCGCCAGAGGTAGGCCTGCAGGGTGGTGGGATGGGGAGACAGAGCCCTTCCGTTCCCGTTTCTCCTTGCTGCATTTATTTTGGGTCCTTCTCAAATCACGAAAGGCTGCTAAGCTCCCTCGAGCGGGGACTCTGATATGGGGAGAACAACAGTTAAAATTAAGCCTCTGGGACGCTTGAGTGGCTCAGCGGTTGAGCCTCTGCCTTTGGCTCAGGTCGTGATCCAGGAGTCCGGGGAGTCCCGCATCGGGCCAGGGGTCTACTTCTCCCTCTGCCGGTGTCTCTGCCTCTCTCTGGGTGTCTCTCGTGAATAAATAAAATGAAATTCAGCCTCTGCTCCTGCCCCTCCCCTCTTGCCCCGCCCCACATACTACACCCCGCCCCGCCTTCACCTACCCGGCCCTTCCGCCCTCCTTAATCTTCATGCCCTTAATTACTCAACTCTGGGGTCAATGCCCGGTTGGTTCTCCCTGTTCCCCCAGGCTGGAGCAGGCTGATCTCATTCTGGCCGTGCTAGATGCTACGGACCTGGCCTCTCCGTCCAGCCGCAGCTTCCTGGACACCGTTGTCGTCCCCGCGGGAGCTGGGAGCCCCAGTGAGAACAGCCAGCGCCTCCTGCTGGTGCTGAACAAATCGGACTTACTGCCTCGAGGGGGCCCAGACCTCAGTCCCCACCTGCCTCCGCATCTGCTGCTGTCCTGCTTGACCGGAGAGGGATTGGACGGCCTCCTGGAGGCGCTGAGGAAGGAGCTGGCTGAAGTGTGAGCCACCCTCCACCCCGCGCCCCTCCGCCCATCCCTCCGCCTGTCCCTGCCCCGCAGCCTGCCTCAGCCTGCCTTCAAGTCAGGGCTGAGCCACTGGCCTTGGATGCCTATCTGCCCCCAGGCTCGTTTTCTGTACCTACAGAGCGCAAGTGAGCATCCCCCTTCCAGTGGTAGTTGTGAAAGGTGAGAAAGACTGCATGGTTTGTCCCTTGCAGGTGTGGGGACCCGTCTACAGGCCCACCACTTCTGACGCGGGCAAGGCACCAGCATCATCTCCAGGGCTGCCTGGATGCTCTCAGCCACTACAAGCAGACAAAAGACCTAGCCCTGGCTGCTGAGGCGCTGAGACTCGCCCGTGGCCACCTGGCCCGCATCACCGGTGGAGGGGACACTGAGGAGATCCTGGACATCATCTTCCGGGACTTCTGTGTGGGCAAGTGAGAGGACCACTGAAGCTCTCAGCCAGAAGCCCTGAGGCATGTGGGCACAGCTTAGGCCAAGTGAGAATTTCATCCCATGGGGAAAGACCTTGTCCCCAGAATAATGAGCAAACCAGCTGCCTCAGAAATGGTGAGCTCCCTGTTGCTGGCAGTAAGTAAGCTACAGCCAGCCACATTCCCTTGTGGGGAAATGCTAGGGGTTCAAGCCTTGGATGGAACTGAACGGAGGTCCCTTTGGGTGTCCGATGCTGGAGGGAGTAGGAGTGGATGGTTGGATGGGGGTGGGGTCTTTGGGAGGGCCTCAGGGGTCTTTGTTTTGTAGTTCTTAATTTATTTTGCAAATACCAAAGGAACAGACAAAATTCAGGTGATTCAGAAATGCCTAAACATGGCAATCTCCCTCCCATCCCTTGGGGATCACGGCTTAACTTGTGTACTTCCAGGATTTTCTCTGCTCTTTTACATACTTGTGGACACACCTATAAAATATGTTTTGTCAGGC